>NC_137454.1:180601889-181201889 GCF_964235325.1 Thermobia domestica | reverse complement strand
TTTCTATTTTTAAATTTTTATGAAATAATAAGCATAATGATTTACCACGGGGAAACCAGTGATCGAGGTTTCTTCTTTCAGTAACCCCCCCCCCCAAAAAAACGGTATTTTATATTTACAAATGAGTGTGCCGCGAGAATTAAAATTACACCCGTAGTGTGCCGCGAGTTGAAAAAGGTTGGGAAACGCTGATGTAGATTATCACACTTGTAACTAAACTGGAAAGCATGTGTACCATACCGTGTCAATAGCGAACTCTATTAGCGGGGAGGGCTGACATATTGGTTACAATGCTATAAGATGAGCACTTCTCTCTAGTTCAGTGATGCCTTTGGTGCATGAGTTCCAAGTTCGATTTCCGATGGGAGAGCATCGAAAGACTGAAATGGTTCAGATCCACTTTAAATTGTAGATCTCGTCCTAACGTATATACCGGTTGTTTCTCACAAAGGATAAATGATGACTCGTTCAATAGTATTTGATGATTTTCAAGGTAGCAGCACATAAACACTGAATGTAATTAGATGTCCTTGTTAGGTAATGTATCTTCAGTATTGTGATAATCTTTATAAACTCTGTTGGATTCATTTATTGTATTCTTTCTCTGAATTGTATTGTTAAACAATTTTGTATCTTCCGACGAAAGCGTCCATAGATGGCAAACAAGAAAAGTTAGTAAAAAAAAGAAAAAAAGAAAAGAAAAGAAAAGAAAGGTGATGAGGATAATAGTTGACATGAACTCACAAGAGTTAGGTCGTTCAAAAAAAGAAAATGAAAGTGAAGGTGAAAGCAAAAAAGAAAAAAAAAGTTCTGAGATGTCTAGCATTTCCGCAAGAACTTTTAAGAGCCTGGATGTCTATTGAAGATGAAGGCCAGAAAGGGAAAGAGAGGTTCTGTCTTAACTTCAACGGAATCAATAAAATTGGAAGGGGTTCATATCTGGAGTGAAGCTCTCTATTGCTGGTTGAAAAGTTCCTTCCATATTGAATTACTTCCTAGAAAATCTCTGGACTAGAGTAGAGTAGAGTGGGTTGCCGAATGGAAGAAACGCTAATTGCGGCCCTTTGTTCGCACTCGCCATTTCAAGATGTGAAAAGAACAGGCAAAAGAGGGACGAAGTAAGTGAATGTTGGAAAAACAAATCAGAACGAAGGTAGCGGCAAAATATTTTCATGATTTAGCTTGAATTTATTTTTCCTTCAATTTACGTATAAACAAAATAAAATTTATTTCTTCTTGTAGAGATAACTTTAAATAGCTATTTTGTTAGATGTAAGTATACGAACAGAAAATGCACACACACACACACGAACACACACACACACACACACACACACACACATATATATATATATATATATATATATATATATATATATATATATATATATATATATATATATACGTATTTACTTTTAGTTTACTGTTATGGTAATCAGTGTGAAACCAGGAACTTTCACGATCAACGTTCTCATAGAATACAACAATGAACAAGCGAGTTTCATTTCAGTTTGAAACTACTTTAAACTTCCAAACTATCCAAATTCAATACTCAAACTTGAAGTACTACTTCCATTACTACTGGTTGTAATACATTAATAAGATAAAATGTAGAACATTTTTTCCTTGGATGCTGAACCCATATCAAAAGACGTCTTTTAACGCTTTTCCTTCTGGAAATCAATTTTCAAACCCGAATCCCTTTTCAATTTAAACTACCACCAGTTTCCGCAGTGCTGTGAGCGCTGATTGTATATTCTCTTGAGAACACTAAATAGGTTGCAAAAATACAGTATAGACCAACTTCTCGTTATATATTATCATTTCTATTTCGTAGTGTCAAGGTTGAAACCGAACATCGTTGATTTGTACAACTTTAGGTTTGAACACAGGGTTAACGGAGGGAATGTAATCTCTTCTTGGGACGCTGAATCGACTTCAAAAGAAGTCTCCTTGATATCATTCACCGTTTTTCTCTCCATGGAAATTAGTATAGAAATCGAAAGTACTAGTACTTCCGGTTTTTGAAGATTGTTGCAAGTAGTTATTTTATCTGGATCGATTCTGAATCGATTGCAAAAAAAAAAAAAAAAAAGGCCACTATCTACTACTGTTTTTGTTCTATGGTGGTAAACTTTGCAAAAGAAAATGGTTAATTTGAACTTCTTCCGATTTTAATATAGGGTTAACGCAAGAGAGGGAATATATATTTCGGATGCTGATACAACAAAAATCCGCTTCTAGATATCTTTTATTGATTTTCCCTATGGAAATAGTATTGGAATTGGAAGTAGTATTAAATTTCAACCACTCTCGGTTTCAGTAGAATTTTGCAGATTGTGATGATATTGTCTCTTGAGGCCCTGAATCGATCGTAGGAAACTGTTTGTCGCTTTCTATTAATATTTTCTGCTCCTTGGCGATAAACATTGAGACCGAAAATAGTTAAGTTGAAGCAGTTGTAGTTTGAATGAAAATTGACAGAGGAGATGGAACCAACCTTGATGCGTTGAATCGATTACAGGAAACCACTCGTCTATATCTCTTACCATTTCTGCTTTGCTACCATTCTATAGACGGACGAATGATGGACATAGCCTTTCAATAGAACTCCTGACACTTAGCATAGCATAGATTGGAAGTTTACTAATAAATACTTTCATTAGGTATAATACCTTTTATATACTTCTTAAATTCTAGGCGGCCTAAGAGTGTTGATCTTTCGCATCAATATTATAGTAGGAATAGCAGTCTACTACTATATCGCGGAGTTAAAACAAAAGTTACCAGTATCAAAATTGTATATGTAAATTTACTAGTTTATAGTAATATTCTAACAGCATCATACGCCGGTGCAAAGTAATTTTCTTGGTAATGATTTCTTATTTATGTTTGTCCCCTCCGATGTTCCGCACACACTGTCACTTCCGTCTAGCTGATATATGACGTAGGAGCACGGCTTTACAATTAGAGTCACAGATGACGAGAAGAACCCTAGCAGAAGTAGTGTGACGTAGGTATGGGCTCGTCCACTTTTCACACGGGGGTTTCAAATGACACCAGAGAATAGCACACATATAACTACCCGGAGTAGCAGACGACACCTCAGTATAGACCATACCTCAAAAATCGAAAGTGGACTTGACCGTGTCGTTGCCCTTTCCCCGCTGTCCCTGTTTTAGGGTTCTTCTCGTCGCTATGAGAAATGAGAGGAGGGGTAGAGGTAGAATAGAAGATGTTGGTGGTATACTCGTAGTGAAGGATTCAGAAGTACTATGCCTGCAAAGACATCGATATCTATGATCTTATCTGGCTGTCACATCTGCTCCTTCCCTTTACATGAGAAGGCATACAACAGACTCTGACGTCACAAATCACATTGTTCGAAAAGTACTATATTAACCGTATTCACGTATTATTGTGATGTTATATTATATTCCATTACGAGAATAGGGATATATGGTTGGTTTAAGCTTCTCTCTTGCGTCAAGGTAACAATTGATTGAGAGTCTCCTCCCTGATTATTTAGAATTTTAATCCCTTATGTAGCATTTCTATAGATGGATGATGAACAGAAGTTCTCAGGTATATGCCACTCTTAAAAAAATGAAATGAAATAAAACATAAAAAAACTGTTTATACCAGGGGTAAAAGTAGATTTGAAAAGATGGGGGGACTCTTGACGTCACACCATTCCCCATGTCCATTTTTGCCCATTTTATTATTTTTTAGAAAGTGGGGGACGCCAGGGGTATTTCCTGGAAACAGGGGGACGTCGTCCCCCCCACGTTTCCTCTCACTTTTGCCCCTGGTTTATACTATTATTTTTGTTAGGCTATTGTTTGAAAGCTGTGAGAGGTTGTCACGTCACAGTCCATACTATGAGTATTTTTTATGCTAAATTCATTACATTAATAGTAATTAAATATTTAAGAAACCAATACTAAAAGTAGTTTTAATATCATAAGAGTTCTAAACTCACCATCATCAAATATTTATATAATTATATTAAAAACAATTCGATTAGCTTTCTTACATTAAATGGCATGGTTCTTTTTGGCTTCATTGCCACTTCTTTTTTTAATTTCTGCCATGCAGATTCATTATTTATCAATGTCGTAACTTAGCTCAATAAGCAAGAACATTAAACAAATGAACATCAATTATTGTGAACAAGGTAAACTTAAATCTATACATATTGATTGGCATTTTACTCATCACAGAAGGCCATTGACCTGGTAAACTACATGCTAATGTGTTTTTAATTCCATTACTAGGGTCTTATTTCTCAAAACTACTAGTCTTGTAATACTAGTGTGAAACTTTACAAGGGAGGAACGGTGGTTCAGTGGTAGAATGCTTCCCTCTGGTTCGCGAGGTCCCTGGTTAGATTCCCGGGCAAGTAAGATTGTGGTGGACACCATCGTGTTCATTGATTTTCTCGGGGTCCTCCCGTTTCCTGTCTCATTCGTATCACACCACTTCTTCTATCATTATTCACTTATCTCAATTAGCCGTCTAACTTACCCTAAAGAGAACAATTGTGGAACGTTAAACTAAATAATTTCATTTCATTATCTAACTTTTCAAAATCAAAACTTTTACATTTTCATACACTATGAAATCATAGCAAATTACAGGTATTAGCATTAGTATTTAGAAAAAAGATTTTTGAACTTTCTGCTAGTGTTTCTCTTCATGATATTGTATGATTTTAAAACATATTACAAGACTAGTAGCTGTGAGAAATATATTTCTATTCTCATATTTGTTCACAACGTTGACTGAGCGTTTAAAACTGTATTTGTTCACAAGTTAGAGATAAAAATCTAATATAACTTTGATTAAGTTTAACTCAAACAGGAAGAGATGAGACGTTCGAAATGGGAAAGTTTGTTTAAACTAGAGGGTCGAGGCAGGTGCGCACCCAGAAATTTTTGTTGGGGGTCCAATCTTTTTCTTTGGGAGGGTCCAATGCTACAAGCCACTATGTATATGTAGTATCAAACGGGTAATATTCTGCACCCGAAAATACGACAAGAAATCGTAAAGTAACTTTATCTATATACAGAAAAGAATGATAGAACTAATATTTTTATAAGAAAAACAGTACAGATGAAGTGTAAGATGAAAGTTTCATGTTATATGAATCATTTTCCAGCTAAACAAGTATAGTTTTGTTGAAAAAGTGTACAAATGTAGGTTGATTTAGGAAGTTTTGGGGGAGAGTCCGGACCCGGTGGGCCCCTGTGGATGCACCGTGGGTCCGAGACGATTATCTCTCTAAATTTCGAAACACTTTATTTATCCGTAGGGTTCTTGAGTGATACATTGCATACACGAATTTTAAATTGTACAGATTTCAAATCATGAACAAGCTTTAATCTTCAATTGAACAAAGCGCATTTGTGACAACTCATAAGAATTTTAATACCAAATCCGGATGATAACCAATTGACATTTCAGAATAGATGTGATTTGTAAGTCGTCTATCAGCGTTGATATGATTTTACTCTGCACCCGAACCACACAACTTTGAGTTCAAGTAAAGCAATTTGAAATATCTGTAGTAGTGCTTAGTATCATTTCTTTTTTTCTTATATATAAGGTAACCGAGAAACTTCTGTAGCTTTTTGTGGAGGTCTGTGTTCAATTGGCCCTCACACAGTGAGTTGAACGCGAATAGAGATAAGGCGAAGGTCAGTTGTTGATGTGAGTATATCCAACATACACCATGAACTTGCGAAAGGGCAGAGTGAAAATGGGACCTCCACAGAGCGTCATAAGGGCTTGTATGCTGTATGAATTCAAACTGGGATCAAACATCGCTGCAGCGGGGCGGAAGATATACCAGGCCTTTGGTGAGGGTGTCGTGACTACATGGACAGTGCAGCGGTGGTTTAACAAGTTTAAGGACGGTAACGAAACAGTTGAAGACGCACTACGTGCCGGAAAAACAACACATGTACAAAATGAAGATATTCAAACAGAAATTGAGGCAAACAGTGGACAGACATTTAAGTAACTGGGACTACAATACAGTGTGAGTGGATAAACCATTCTGCAGCACCTCCATCAACTTGGAAAGCACTACAAGTAGTATTGATGAATCCTACATGATTTGACTCCGGGGAAGAAGGCAACCGAACAGACACCTGTGTTTCTTTGCTGTCTCGTATGAGGAAGGAGACATTTCTGTACAGGGTGTTGACCTGTGATGAGAAGTGGGTCCTATACGAAGCTTCACGGCGCCATCATCATTGGTTAGCATCCCATGAACCGGTTCCAAAACAGCCGAAATCAGCACTGCACCAGAAGAAGGTCCTTTTGTGTGTTTACTGGACTGCTCGCGGCATCATGCATCGAGGAACTGCTACCAGCTGGTCAGACCATCAATGTAACTATGTGCTGTCAGCAGTTGAGCCGTGTTCAACAAAAACTCAAAACTCTGGAGCCAGCACTTCTCAGTCACAAAAGGAGTCCTGTTACAGAACAACGTTAAGCCCCACATGGCTATTATGACCCGGGACACCATTCTGGAAACACTATTGTATCCGCCATACTCCCGGATATTGCAGCGTCCGATTATCTCCTATTCCATTTCTTCGACAATAACCTTAGAGGATGCCAGTTCAAATACCTAGTAGAGGTACAAAATGCACTTGATACCTTCTTTTCTTCACGGCCCACCAATTTCTAACGCGATGGAATCCATGCCTTCCAGAACGATGGCAAATGGTCGTCTATGCTGATGGGTATGTCTTAGATGACATATCGATGTTCGAAGGTCGTGAATGAAAAAGCGACAGTACTTTCTTTGTTACCTTTATAATAAGGCAGCAGTTATCTTTGAAAGAACAGAAAATAGTATCATGAAACATTTCTCTATACAATGCATTACGCATCACTCAAAAACCCTGCGGATATTGGTTGAAATTAGCAGCGGCGCAAATCTGTCTTCAACATGTTTTTTTTTTTTTTTTTTTTTTTTTTTTTAAAGCGATGTTCGAAACATCTATGAAGTTAAAATCAATGCTGTGGAAAATCACGGGAGCGGAATTGTCTTCAACATTGGAAGGTGGGCAGATTTGAGGCTTATTCTCTCGGGAACAACTTCATCTCAATTTCCTTTGTGGCAATCGGACACAAATCATAACATTTCTCCCCCCCCAAAAAAAAAACATCGCGTTATTCAAATCGCATTATGGGGGGGAACAGACCCTCCTAGTTCCAAGATGGAAGGGGACATGTTCCCCTCATCCTCCTGGGATTTTGGGAAGGAAGAGGGTTTCAGATCCACTGGTTGAAACAAATCTTTAATTTTTGAACATCCAATGCTCTCCTGTTTCAGTTAAACTTAATCAAAGACATACTGAAAATACCTTTCTTATGTCTAGTTTCTGAAAAAATATTTTAGAACACTGAGTCAACGACCTGAAAGAAATGTGGAACATATTTAAAAGTAAATTAAGGAGAAAATGCAATTAAAAGTAAATTAATGACATAATGAAATAGTAAATAAGATAATGAAATTGTGACATCTAAGGTTGATGCGATCAATCAGTTGCTAGACAAGGTATGGGGAAAAAGGTTCTAATAGGGAACTTACTAAGGATGTAGAAGAATAATACAATATTAGCTGAACCTGCGCTCTCTACCAGCGCATCGTTTACATATGAACATGAATCGCCTTGGCATTTCTCACAACATATGTACATGTCCCTTTACAGACACAAGTGAAAGACGTGTTGATAAAAATTGACAAGGAGTATCATAAAGAGATTTTCTTCGATTATGTTTTCATTATCTCGCACCGTTTGCAAGATTGAGCCTACTTCCGGTTGGAGTTTCTAATTCATGTATGATCAGTGTTTTCTTTCTTCTTGCATGCAGTATGTAATAAGCAAATATACAATACATACATAATTAATTATAATGTCAATGATATATTTTGTACATTGGGCAGAACATCCCAATCAATAATGATTTATCTTCGCTTGGAGAAATGTTTATCCTTCGTTTTTCGTTATTATTTGCCCATAAAACAAACACCTGAGAGATATATAACCCCTATATACAACAATGTCGTGTTGGAATGTATAACTATAGAATATAATACTTTACTTTTATAAATTTCAACACTTCCAGTGTATTCTAAAAATGTAGTAAAGACATAATGGTCATGTTTTTTAAATATTCAGTTAGTACTGGACAATCTACACAAAATTTGGAACCGACCTGCGAAAACGGCACGTTTCTGACACTTGTAGTTTTCGAGATCTCATTGTCGAAAGTATTGGGGACAAACATACAGGGTAGCCTAAAAGTACGTATACAATCCCTTACTGATCAACTCATTGCTTTTTATATCTTTTCTTATTGTTATCCATTTTAAACTCGGAACACCCGAAGCAAATAAACCTATAAGCTAGAAGGTTATACTTGATCAATACAGGGGTGTATACCTACTTTTGGGCCACCCTGTATAAACTTTTCTTTGGAGAGAAACATATAAACATAGAATTTTAATACATAGATGCTATATTATACATAAATCTGGGCTACAACAAGCCTGACTAGATCTCATCCCCGGTCTAGTGGTTAGCGTAGCTTTGGTACATGAGGTCGGTGGTTCGATTCCTGGTGTGGAAGAATTAAACGAGCCAAGTGGTTCAGATCCCATTTCAAACTATAGATTTTGAACTATATACCCTCACTGCTGACAATGGACATAGAAACAAAACGACAGCAAATGAAACCAGCCGAATTGTACTGTGGTAATTCTTATACTGACATGTTTGGGAAAAAGGAGGAGCGCTAAAGCCACCTTAAGTAATTTCATCACAAACATTAATATCATGTCATATTGTGTATTTAAGTGGACACCAATATTCATTATTTAAGTTGCAGTAACTCATTATGCATTTCACGTTCACAAAACTAACGTAACTTCTACAATATTAATGACGTTTAATGAAAAAAAGAAATAAAGAAAATTAAAGGAATAAAAAACAAAACAAAAATTAAGAAAGAACATATTGAGCTGATGGAAATAATATGGATGAATAAAGTGGTCATGCGTATTTTCTTTGGAAAAAAAGTTGAAGAAAAGATTTTTTTTTTGAAACTTAAAAATCGATGCTTTCCTCTCTCTCCGTTCCGTGATGGCCAGACTTATGACAAATATGCAGCTCGTCCTCGAACTTCGCGGTCATCGTGCATTCATATGTATGATAGTCTCTCTTTGTAGAGGAATTTGTATGGCCGTCTGTTTGTTTCCTACATGTTTGTTCTCTTCTACCATGTATGTTGACACCGCCCAGGCTAGATCTTCGATTGTAATCACATACCGAACATCATAAAAGTATCAAGGAATGCAAGGAAGAGTTCGGAGCTGCTTGAAAAGTGTTCAAATTTTTAGTGCATTTTATACGAATCATCTGTACTCAGTACTTATTGCTGAACTGAAAGCCATTAACTTTCTCCTGATGAAGCGCTTCAGTTTCGTTGCGTCGTTTATTTCTCTGCACTGACTCAAAAAGCGTTACAATAAGCCTATAGAATGTCTTTACTGTACACACCCTAGTGCAAGACATTTTTGAAAGATGCCATCGCCTATAGCAACAAAACTGTATCGTTTTTGTTTCTGGGTGCCATAACACGTTGGCAAACGGGGCAACGAACCTGATGAGCCAGGAACGCCGCATTGGCAGATGTTGCATCGAGAACTCTCATAACTATTTCGTCCTACGGATGTGCTCTCACTGGCAAACGAAACGGGACCAGGCCAATGAAAACAAATCAATTCTTTTGAGCAATTGACAGAGTCGTCGCGTATTGGTCACCGATATGAAGTGATCCTGACACGCTTGCATATTAGATTCTTACTTCTCACGCATTTTTTTAAGTGAATATCGTTAACCGCCCGTATTACAAAGACTGTATCGTTCCTGTGTGTATTATACACAGTCTTGTAAAATGATTAAAGTAGTCATACTTAGTGCTATCAAACGGGTCGGGTTATTCGGGTCGGGTCAATCGGGTCATCTCGGGTCGGGTTGTCGGGTCGGGTCAGTTCACTTTGGTCAACTGAGTTTAGGTTGAGCTTGAACTCGGCTGGACTCGAAAACTGCTGTTTTTCACTAGCTGCCTAATTAAAAATAGCAATTTTCAATTGATTTTATAGAAACTATAAATCTATTTGGAACAATTGCAGTTAGTGCTTTTATGGTAAATGCTTATTTTTGTAATTGTGTGTACTTTAATTTTTAAATGTGGAAGATTGATTTTACCAATCGACTGTAATATTAATATCTACGCCATTATGGAGTCTGGATTTAGAACAAAACTAGAAGTTCTTTAAGTAAGGCCAAAAGAAAGATTGGATATGGATGACCAAGCCCAAGCAGGACTGCGGTGCCTCAGTGGTAGAGAATTCGTCTCTGGTGCATGGTGTCCATGGTTCGATCTCAGCTTTTGCTAAGTAGGCTTTGTGGTGGAGAAACGCCATGTAGTGGATTTTTTCGGGGTTCTACTGTTTCCTCCCACTTTCTTCATTCCACCATTTCATTCATTTCTCATGGTCACCATATTCCTTAGCCTCGGTGCAGAATCAAGGGACATTAAACTGAATATTTCATTTTATTTCACCAAGCCCAAGGACATCGATACAAGAACAAGATAAAGATTGGATATGCAAGACGAATTGCATAGTAATCTTGCTCTTGGGCTTGTTTTAGTGATCACCAAGTAGCGATGAGCGTATTTTCTTGCTTTCCGTATAGTATGAAAGACCATAATCAAAATCACACTTGGTCTTCATTTGTACTGATGATGCGAACATTTTTGGCTCTTGTATAGCATGAAAGACAACCAAGACTACGAAATGCAGGACCGAGACTTGACTGCAAGACAAAGAATAAGACGCACTATTAATGACCAAGACCCAGGGAGCGAATTGTTTGAATTTCATTTGTTGGGCTGAAAGTAATGAAATGAAATTAGTACTTTATAATTAAATATCATACTGTATTTTTAAATTTTAAATTACAAAATTCATATTATGTATCTTCTTACGTGCAATTATATATACTGTAAAACAGTGTTGGGCAAATTTCAATTGAATTAACAATTAACAATTAATCTGTAAATTTAATTGTTAATTGCAATTAACAATTGAAATAAGTAATGGTTAATTGTTAATTGCAGTTGGCCATTGAAAAAGGAGAATCAATTGCAATTGATCAATTGATTGAAAGTAATTGCAGTGGAAAGTAATTGCAATTGAATTCTGTAATTCAATTGCAATTGAAATTAATTGGCAATTGATTCAATTGCAATTGATTTCCACAGCAATTACTTTCAATTGATTGATCAATTGCAATTGATTTTCACTGATTAATTTTCAACACTGTAATTCAGAGAGGGCGTGGGGCAATAAAAACTTTAGCCACGACCAATTGACTCACCACCTGTCGTGACCCACGACCCACCGTGACACACTCTGACCCACCACCCATCATAAACCACTCTTACCCACTGTGACCCACAGACCCACCAAAACCCATTGTCATCAACTCTGACCCATGATTCAAGCCCTCTTCTCTACTGACTAAAGAGTTTAAACTTGTAATAAAACAAGCCTATAAAATTATCACTCATCGGAGTTTGAATTTCTACGATCAATCGCTCAAGCACCGCACTAATACAATAACGGCGGATCTGACCTTTCTAACATAAATAAAATAGAGTTTGTTCGTGTGTCTGTCTGTCTATCGTTGTGCGGCCTGTGGACGAGACGAGTGGACCGAAACTTTTCAAAATTTGGTCACGGGTAGCTTGGTCTAGGCAAGACAAGAACAAGACAAGAATTTTTTTTTTAATACCTTACTTGGGGGTCTCCAGGGGACGTTTACCGAGACCGGCCTGGGGACCAGAAAAGTCGACCGAGAGTTACCAAATTTTGGTCAAAGATACCTTGGCCAAGGTCCCACACCAAGGCAAAGCGTTTTCAACAAAATTCGAACCAGGGGGTCTCAGGGGGGCGTTTCCCGGGACATGTAAAAGTAGACGATATCAGTGTCGATTTCATAGTTTTCGCGGTCGCTGAGATCAATGGTGAAACTCCGATCGCATTAACTTACCGTATTCGGCTGCGGGCCGTGGGTCAACGGGGGGGGATACCGAAACGTAAAGTAATCCAAAATGACCGATATTAGTGTCAAATCCATGGTTTTCGCGGTTGCTGATATCAATGGCGACACTACCATTAGCAATGACTTTCAAATTCATCCACCGTTGTATGCGGGCCTTGGGTCACCAGAGGGGGGAATTCCGAGACATGTAAAAATAATCGAAAATGACCGATATTAATGTCAAATCCATAGTTTTCGGGATAGCTGAGCTCAATGGTGAAACTCAAGACCGCGTTTACTATCATATTTAGCCCCCATCAGCTAAGAAAGGGGGCATTATAAAGGGGATCACGAGACATGTAAAAATAATCCACAATGACCGATGTCAAATCCGTAGTTTTCGCGGGGGCTGAGATCAATGGTGATACTTTCATTAGCGTACCGAGTGCGTGGGTTTTCTCGGGGTCCTCCCGTTTCCTCCCACTTTCTTCATTCCACCAATTCATTCATTATTCATCATCACCGTCTCCTTTAGCCTAACCGGTATAACCGTGGGACGTAAAAATCAAAGATTTCGTTTTTTTTCACTTTCATTAGCGATGATTTTCAAATTTAGCCACCATTGTATGCGGGCCGGGAGTCACCGGGGGTGGAGAATTGCGAGACATGTAAAAATAATGGAAAGTGACCAATATTAGTGTCAAATCCATAGTTTTCGCTGTCGCTGAGATGAATGGTGATACTTCCACAGGCGTTGACTTCCAAATACAGCCCCCATCGGCTGTGGGCCAGAGGCATTGTTTTTTTCAAAATTGGAACCAGAGGATTATAGGGACTTTTACCGGCATATGTAAAAGGTAGTGGAAAATGGCAGATGTTAGTGTCACATTCATAGTTTTCGCGGTATTGGTTGGGGGTTGGTGGGGGCCAGAGGAGATTTTTTCACAATACGAACCAAGGGGGTCTGAGGGGTGGTTCACCGGGGCACGTAGAAGTAGTAGCATTTGTGTCGAATCCATACTTATTGGAGTTGCTCAGACGTATAGTGACACCCCCGATAGTGTATACGTTCAATTTCAGCCCCCATCGGCCTTCCCAATGAAAACACATGTACGTTGTTGGATATATATATTCACACAAAATATATCCAATTTTAGAAATGTTTTTTAATTGTTCTCCCGTTGTTCAGTTCGTTTTCATTGATATTTTATCTGATCCATGCGAAGAAAGGGCATAACAGCTAGTACGAAATGGTAAAGTGTTTGTTATGGAACAAATTACAATGAATTCAACTATATAGATAATAATTATAATTAATAATTATTTCCTTGTTGAATTATAGATACTTTTCAGTGGAAAACTGAATAAAATTTAAAAGTCCGAAATCAACGTAAAGTAGACCAACGTAAAGGAAAAATGTATAAAATTTTCCATATAATTAAGCTTACAAACTTAAAGGAAATTTAGCTTAATTACATGGATTTTTTTTGTGTCGTTTTGCGCGCCTATTTCCTCGTTTTCTGCGTCACCGGAAATGGGTCAATGTTATCCTACAAATATGGCGGAACAAGTTAATGCTGTTCCGCCAGGAACGATTTCGAGGTCGTTTCCTTCACATCATCTTGTGCGTGTTTTCTACCGTTTTGTAAGCCTATTTCCACGTTTTGTGAAAATCAATGGTAGTGGGTCAAAATGGGCATTCAAAGTGGGAAGAAAAATGATCCACTCTCCCACCAGTATCGAATTTCAAGGTCGCTTTTTTCATTGTTTAGTGCATGTTTTTAGCATTTCTGCGCATATTTTCACGTTTTGTAGGCCAACGAAAGTGGTTCAAAGACTACCTACAAATATGGCAGAAAAAGACATATTCATTCCCCTTTCAAGGTCCATTTTGACCCTCTCCCACTGATGCACAAAGCGACACAAATCATGCATAAAAAATGTGAAGAAAACGACCTCGACATTCGATGGTGACGGCACAGCATTATGTTATTCCGATATACTTGTAGGCCCTTTTGACCCATTTTCGTTGTCGCACTAAAGTGGAAATAGGAGCACAAAACAGTAAAAAGCAGGCACTATACGATGCGAAAGAAACGACCTCCAAATTCGATAGTGGCGGAACAATGGCTCTATTTCTTCACACATTTGCGGACCATTTTGACGCATTTCTGGTGATGCTGAAAACGTGGAAGTAGGCGAACAGAACGGTACAAAATACACACTAAACGATGCGAAAGAACCAACCCCGAAATTCGATATTGGCGGAACAGTGAGCCATTTAACTCCCACTTTAAAGCTCCGTTTAACTCACCTCGGGTGATGCACAAGACGAGAAATAGGCGCAGAAAACTTAAAAAAGGGGCACTAAACGATGCAAAAGTAACGATCTAAAAATTCGATAGTGTCGGAGCAGTGGGTCATTTTCGTCACACCTTGGAGGCTCATCTTGACACACTTCTGGTGACGAACAAAACATGGAAATAGGGGCACAAAACGTAACAAAACAGGCACTAGTCAATGCGAAAGGAAACACCTCGAAATTCGGTAGTGGCGGAGGAGTGAGTCATTTTCGTCACACTTTGGAGGCCCCTTTTGACACACTTCTGGTGACGCGCAAAACGTGGAAATAAGAGCACGAAACGGCACGAAACATTCACTAATCGATGCGAAAGGAAGGATCACGAAATTCGGTATTGACGGAGAAGTGGGTCATTTTCGTCACACTTTGGAAGCCCATTTTGACACACTTCTGGTGACGCACAAAACGTACAAAACAGGCACTAACGATGCGAAAGAACCGACCCCGAAATTCGATAGTGGCGGAACAGTGAGCCATTTAACTCCCACTTTAAAGGCCTGTTTAACTCACTTCCGGTGACGCACAAGACGAGGAAGTAGGTACAGAAAACTTTTTAAAAAATATGCACTAAACGATGCGAAAGAAACGACCTAGAAATTCGATAGTGTTGGAACAATGGGTCATTTTGGCCACACTTTTGAGGCCCATTTTGACACACTTTTGGTGACGTGCAAAACGTGGAAATAAGGGCAGGAAACGGCACGAAACATTCACCAGTCGATGTGAAAGGAAGGACCACGAAATTTGGTAGTGGCGGAGCAGTGGGTCATTTTCGTCCCACATTCGAGGCCCATTTTGACCAGCTTCCAGTGGCGCACAAAACGTCGAAATACGCGCACAAAAGGGTACGCGATGTGAAATTAACGACCTCGAAATTCGATAGTGGCGGAACAGTGGGTCATTTTCGTCCCATCTTGGAAGCCCATTTTGACCCACTTCTGGTGACGCACAAAACGTGGAAATGGGGGCACGAAACAGTACGAAAATTCAGTAGTCGAGTAGTCGATGCAAAAGGAAGGACCTCGAAATTCGGTAGTGGCGGAGCAGTGGGTCATTTTCGTCCCACCTTCGAGGCCATTCTGACCGTCTTCCAGTGACGCACAAAACGTTGAAATAGGCGCACAAAAGGGTACGCGGTGTGAAATTAACGACCTCGAAATTCGATAGTAGCGGAACTCTTGGTAATTTTCGTCCCATCTTGGAAGCCCATTTTGACCCACTTCCGGTGACGCACAAAACGTGGAAATAAGGGCACGAAACGGCACGACACATTCACTAGTCGATGCGAAAGGAAGAACCTCAATATTCGGTAGTGGCGGAGCAGTGGGTCAATTTCGTCCCCCTTTGAAACCCATTTTGACCGTCTTCCAGTGACGCACAAAACGTCGAAATAGACGCACAAAAGGGTACGCGATGTGAAATTAACGACCTCGAGATTTAATAGTGGCGGAACTCTTGGTCATTTTCGTCCCACCTTGGGGACTCATTTTAACCCACTTCCCATGACGCACAAAACGGCACAAAACGATGTGAAGGAAACGACTCGAAATTCATTGGTGGCGGAAGAGCAATAATTTGTTCCGCCATATTTGTAGGCCCATTTTGACCCACTTCCGGTGATGCACAAAATGTGGGAATAGGCGCACAAAGCGACAGAAAACACGCACAAAAGATGCAAAACAAAGTACCTCGAAATTCGTTGTTGGTGGAACAAGTTAATGACGCCGTGAGCACCAATATAAGTATATACTGTAGTTCTTACCAGGGGGCGCGGTGGGTCAGTGGTAGAGCGTTCACCTCCGGTGCTTGAGGTCCCTGGTTCGATCCCAGCTCGCGCAGTTTGGACTTTGTGTTGGACAAACACCGTGCTCGTGGATTTTCTCGGGGTTCTCCCGTTTCCTCCCACTTTCTTCATTTCATTCATTTCCCATCATAACCGTCTCCTTTCGCCTAACCGGCATAACCGTGGGACGTAAAACTAAAGATTTCATATAATTTTTTGTAGTTCTTACCATCAAGGCTGAGAATTGCATGGTCCATTTTTTTAGCCAAAGTAGAAGCCCAACCGGAATAGTGATGATGTCAACCGGCCCGGCTCGGTTCAACTGAGCGTACAGCTTGAGCTGGCTTGGTTGGGATTACACATCGACTGGGCTCAATTGAAAAAAAAAAAATGAAATCTTTGAGTTTTACATCCCACGGTTATGCCGATTAAGCTAAAGGAGACGGTGATTATGAGAAATTAATGAAATGGTGGAATGAAGAAAGTGGGAGGAAACGGGAGAACCCCGAGAAAACCCACGCACACGGTGTTTGTCCACCACAAAGTTCACTTGGCGGGGGCTGGGATCGAACCGGGACCCCAAGCACCAGAGTTGAACGCTCTACCACTGAGCCACCGCGGCCCCTTGGACTCAATTGAGCCAATGGCTTGAATCGGCTCGGTAAAGACGAGTTATCGACTTGGTTCAATTGAAGCCAATGGCTCGAACCAGCTCAATTGAAACGTGTCCATAGGCTGGGTTCGAGTTAGTTTAACTAAGCCAATGGCTCGAACCGGCTCGGTTGGGGTAAGCAATCACCTCGGTTCGGTTCGGCTCGTGTGAGCCTTCGGCTCGAGCTGGCTCGGTTGGATGAGCTGTTGACTCGGCTCACTTCTCGGTTCGGCTCGATAAGTGAATGAGCTGTGAGCGAGCCGCTTGAGTCGTTGACAACCCTAAACCCGGGTCCAGCAGTTTTAAACATGTTTGGCTGGAGTCCCATAACTTCTAACAATTTTTGGCTCGAGCCCGAATACTTGCTCCTCCTGAACTCAAACCGAGAACCTCGTGACCGATGTCCTTGCCTCCTGAAGATTTCTTGACTACCGAGATCGACAGTTAACTAATTTTTAGTATTCCGATACAAACCGCCTATATTCCATGTTTATACATGTACATACACAGTGTTATAATAATAATTAGTTATAGTAGTAGTAGTAGTATCATTGATAATTATATTGTCTATGTAGGATACTTGAAGATAGTAGTACTTGGAACTACACAAAGGATTTAGCTCGAATTGGCTGGTCTCGACTGGAAACTCGATCCGAATTCGAGTCGAGTTGGGGGAAATTTTTCGAGCCGAGATCTCGAGTCGAACTCAAAGATGTCTGCTTCGAGTCGAGTCGAGTTTTCAAAAAAACTCGCTCGAACTCGCTCGTGCTCATTCCTCTTGTAGGCATGACGGGCATATAGAGTTCTTTCGAGGGGGATAGAACCATAAACATAATATATTTAAAAAATACTTAGTTTCACGGCTTTCTTCCCAGGGGGGGGAAAGGGGGAAAGGGGGGGGAAAGGGGAACATTTCTTATAAGTACCTTATTTGAAATATGTAAAACAGTAACAAGTGGACAATACAATATACACACATCTTCTTATCTTCAGTTTTAATTGCTGATTTCAATTGCAATTAACAATTACAATTAACAATTACAAGTTTCAATTGTCAATTGCAATTAACAATTGAATGTTTCAATTGCACCCTTTGCAATTGACAATTAACAATTAAAAGTTTCAATTGCCTGGTGACCAATTAACAATTAACAATTGACGAAAATTTAATTGCAAATTTTATGATTGAATTCAATTGCAATTGAAATTAATTGTCAATTACAAATTGAAATCAATTGCAATTGATTTTCAGAGCAATTACTTTCAATTGATTGATCAATTGCAATTGATCTCAATTGATTTTGCCCAACACTGCTGTAAAATAGGTTTTAATTACCGAGAAAAAAAATAAAAGTGGCACGCGTCCCGGAATCATAAGAACCTATTTTGGAATGAAAGTTGAATGGTTGGAAAAAATCACAAATGTTCTCCTATTTCCTCAACCCTTATCATTGTAGTTAAACGATTTCCTTTTGTCTCCGCCAAGAGACTCTTGCTACTGCATTCCAAGAAGACCCCCTGCCGTCCGAGCAGGTGAGAACACTGACCTTGAAGAAAAATTTCGTTACATAGAACTAAAGCAAGAAAAAAATAAGTTTCTCCCACGTCGGACATTGGTATCGGTTATAAAAAGAAATAACCAAACCTCAAAAGTGCCAAATATTCATTAAGATGCATATACAAATCCTCCGCTTGATCTAGCTAGTGGTTAACGTGTAAGACTTCGGTACACTTGGTCCGGTTTTAATTCCCAATGGGAATGCAATTTGGCGTTCACCCAGTGTCGTGACCATAGTGCTCTCAAATGGATCGGGTTGACCCGACCCGACCCGACTCGGATCGGGTTACGGGTCGGGTCGGGTCAGGTCAACTCGGGTCGGGTCAGTCGGGTCAGGCTACTCGGGCCGGGTTGTCGGGTCGGGTCAATCGGGTCAGCTCGGGTCGGGTTGTCGGGTCAGGTCAATCAGGTCGGATCACGGTTCGGGTTAGTCGGGTCGGTATTCAACCCGACCCGACCCGACCCGTTGAGAGCACTAGTCATACTCAAACTTCGAAGATCATTTAGGGCTACCTACAAATCTTTCTCAGGGGATAGCGTTGTCTTTAATAATAATATTATATTCTTTATTCGTGCCATTGGAACGGCTAACTTTCCCTGAGGTATTTTCAATTTTTACTTTTCCTGTTACGAGTTCCTATTATTGCAAATTTTGTTATTTTATTGTTATATACATTATATTTTGTTATTTATTCTGTTTTAATATTATATTTTTTTAGGTCTCTAATCCTTTAGACCTTTAGAGGTTTTATTGTGAATTTGTAATTGCGCATCTTGTGTCGGCCATTAGATTTATCGTGAGGAGTAGAAATAGGGATACAAATCGTGAGGGGTTGCTGATGTCTGTATTAAAATTTAACCAACCAACTTATCAATTCTACTTACAGAGTAGAAGGCCCGGCTATAGGAGTAATCTTAAAACCGGTGAGACAGCCTCAACTTGAGAAACGTTTCTAGACGCTCATTCATTTAGTTAGGTCTATATAACCTGTTCATGAGTTGAAGTATGAAATGGTGAGTAACTCATGTAAATAACGTCTCTTCATACAGACCTTGGTATCTCCTGTATTCATAGTGTTTTTGTGCAATATGAAGTTACTGATTACAGTAGGTAAGTCGTTATTGTATTGAACTTCAAGCAGAAGACTGGAGCTCGAATCCCACCAGGCCCGTTTTTTAAATATGATTCAATTTCAATATGAGTAAATACTCAGTGTGACAAGCAAGTCATTTTCCTGAAGAGAAGAAAGACGTTCAAATGACGAGAATGAAGAGGAACTGGAAAGTCAATGAATGTTGCGAAGCTTACTAGAAGATTACTCGTTCTTCGCACGGGGAGAGTACATTTCATTATGTAGATAAAATACTAATTGGGGTTTGCATTTGGGTTTAAACGGCATCGTAAGTCTCACTGCTCGTTTCAATGACCCTGAAAATCGTGAATTCGATACTAATATTGGTCATTTTCTATCATTTTTAACAGTCCCTTTCCTAACTTGAACCATCAAAGTAAAATTATGAAAAACTTTGCAGGCTCGAACCTCATCTAGGTTGAAACTTTGATCGGGATACGGTCAGTCAGAAACATAGTCACTTTCGATTTTACATATTAGATTCCCTTCAGTTGTTATATATTTGATATTTTTATTTTTTAAATCATTTCTAACTAACGTTAGTCAGTGTTTACTTTCTTCTCACCGTCAGTATGTAATGAAATAATATATTATTTACACAACAAATTATTTCGTCATTGAGATATGATGCTCATTGGACAACATGCTCTAAACAATAGAGACAAAATATACACTGCTCCACAAAACTTAAGCAACACGACAGAACGTGGTATAAGTGACGTGTGTGGCCCATTAATACTGGTTATTGGCATGCACATACATAGAGACACATAGGCAAGGCGAGTACCCACTCTATCGCACAAGCAGAACCGTTGCAAGCGCGGTGAACGCATTATGTCATGAGGCGTAAACCGCAGCCCAGTAGTGTCCGAGGCTCCAAGCATTGAGTTAGTGGTTCGTGTGTAGGGTATACACCTTGCAGTGGCTGATAGACGACATTTGAGTGGCGAATAATTGGGCGGTTGGAATTGGGCCGATCGCAAGTGGAAGTGGCGCAGGAATTCAACGTGAACAAAAGTGTTGTGTCGAGTCTGCAGAGTCGCTTCCAAACTGGAGGTGAAGTCAGTAGACGTTATGGAGGAGGCCGTCCGAAGAAGACGTCGACCGTCGATAACGATTTCTCACAATTTCTGCCAAACGTAACCGTCAAGCTTCATGCTCTCAACTGGCCAATGAATTGTTTCAGGCTACAGGAGAACGCGTGAGTCGTGAAACTGTTCGTCGGCGGCTCAATAGAGTAGGACTGAATGCAAGAAGGCCTGTGCTGTGTGTGCCATTGAAACTGGAACACAAACGTGCGCGTTACACATGGTATCAGGAACATGTTTCATGGGGGGAACACCAGTGGGCGCGTGTCATGTTCTCCGATGAGTCGAGATTCAGCCTGTTGTCTGATTCTGGTCGGACTTTAATTTGGAGAGAGCCAGGAACACGCTATCATCCAAACTTCATTGCTGAACGGCCGTCCTATGGAGGTGGTTCCATTATGGTGTGGAGTGGAATCATGCTGGATGGGGAAATGGACCTCCATATTGTGCAACATGGCACTTTGACAGCACAATGGTACGGGAGTCAAATTTTCAATACACATGTGCGTAATTTCCGCGGAGCATTTGGTCCAGAATTCCTGTTCATGGATGACAATGCCCTTCCACACCGTGCACATCTTGTGTCCGAGTATCTGGAGAGCGAAGACATTACGCGTATTTCTTGGCCTGCATATTCGCCGGATTTGAATACCATCAAGCATGTGTGGGATGCTTTTGAATAGCGCAGCGCAGTTCAGCAGCACGCATTCTCCCTGACCTGCAAACAGCTCTCCTCTAGGAGTGGCGCCATCTGCCGCAAGACTTGATCAACACTCGGATATGCAGCATGGAGGCCAGATGTCGTGCTTGTATAGCTGTTCGTGGTAGTCACACACCATATAGACTGCCTATGCCCTCGCACAGTCCAGCTTCACCTGTTGAGGTATCGTTGTGCTGAACTTTTTGGCCACTCTGAACATCTTAACTCTATTGTTCGTCTTCACTTGTGTTGCATTGTGCATCTGGACCGTCTGTTTGTTCATTATACTTGGTGCAGTGATCATGTCGTTTTATTTATTGCCACTTTCTTCGAGTTGCTTAAGTTTTGTGGAGCAGTGTAGAATTGAAATGAAATGAAATCTTTGAGTTTTATGTCCCATGGTTATGCCATGTGAGCTGAAGCAGACAGAATTATAGAATGAGGAATGGTTCGTGCATGATCCTCCTACAGCAAAAGCCTACTTCTTTAGTTCTGCCGACTGCTTTGCGGAGATCTAATTCGTCTATGTTAGTTGCATGTCTGTCCAGGCTAAAGAAACAAACCAGATTGACCTCAAGTAATGGAATTATAGCACTCAGAGATGACATATATACTTACGTGGGTGCCTCTAGAGTAGTGCTGTCGAATTTTTGTGACATTTGCGGTTTTCGGTTTTTAAGAAAACCGGTTTTCTGAAAAACGAAAACCGCAAAAGCGGTTTTGATAACCAAAACTGCAAAAGCGGTTTTCATAACCGAAACTGCAAAAGCGTTTTTCAAAACCGAAACCGCAAAAACGTTTTTTTAAAACCGAAACCGCAAAAGCGGTTTTCAAAGCCGAAACCGCGAAAACGGTTTTCAAAACCGAAACCGCAAAAGCGGTTTTCTAAACCGAAACCACAAAAGCGGTTTCTGAAAAACGAAAACCGCAAAGGCGGTTTTGGAAACCGAAACTGCAAAAAACATTTTCAAAACCGAAACCGCAAAAGCGTTTTTCAAAACCGAAACCGCAAAAACGTTTTTCAAAACCGAAACCACAAAAGCGGTTTACAAAACCGACATTTCGGTTTTATGAAATTTCACTTTTTTCAAAAACCGGTTTTCGATTTTTTTCAAAAACCGATTTCGACAGCACTACTCTAGAGCATAGACAATTGTAACACTCTATCCCGAGAGAATTCTAAAGCCACCTAGAAATTGATGACTCAAAAATAAAATGTCGATTGAAAAATCAGATTGAAAGCAACTATAGTTTGCTTAATGAAAATGAAAGTGGATTTTTCGTAATTCTATATCTGTATTCGCTTCAAAGAAAGTACGTTGCTGCATTTCTTAAGTATGAACATACGTTCAAAGCCAATTTACAGTATTCTTTCCAGTGTAATTGACTGTGACATTTTGAATGCAATGTCTGCAAAAAACATGGTGGATAAAATGTACATTCTCTACTGCAACTGCAAGTAAAGTAAAATAGTTTTTTAATAGAAAAGTCTGGAAAAAACGATGAAATAAAAATGTAAAGTAGAATCAAATCTTGACGATCGGGTTGAAGTTAGTGGAAACGTCGCTAAAAATCGATTCTGTTAGAGAAAAAATTGAAATGGAAAATTCTTGCCCGCCGCAGGGAGGATTTTTCCGCACGTATTATTTCCTTTTCCACAGCGCTGGCAGTGGCTGACACACATCTCTTGAAAGTCTCAACATCTTTTCCTTTCTCCCCTGTCTCCATACATTTCTCCACTCAGCCAAGAATAAAAAAATATACACTGATCCAACATGAACACAATGTACTGTGCGTGTTGATCATGGATGTATGCAAGAGGAGACATCAAATTTCTTTTAAAAGGTCAGGACGGAGATAAACCTTTCCTCAGAATGTGTGATAGCTAGCTTCCTTCTTTCCCAGTTCTTAGATGTTCTTTCCTAGTTTATTTAATTCGCACACACGCATATATAAGAATAAATACAGTGACTTACTCAATTATTTCCATCAGCAGAACTCCGAAACCGTTGAACCTATGAACTTCAAACTTTAACGAAATTCTTTTCTTAAATACTAGGTTGTTAATTGAACTCAACTTTAAAAAAATACAAATCCTAGTGGGAAGAGGAATGCATTTTGAATATATTTTTCAATATTCACCTGATCATTAAAACTATTAGTCATCACTACGAAAATATGTACATAAATTCAGTCGGCAAATTTTTTTGCAAAGTTAAGCTGCGACAAGGAAGAAATATATATTTTTCAAAGTTTAGCTATGCTCCGAAGTTAAGAGAAATGGCAATATTGGTACTGTGGGAATGAAGAAAGTAGGAGAAACAAGAGCATCCCTGGAAACCTACGCACACGGTGTTTGTCCACCAGAAAGCCCTCCCGGCACAAGCAGGGATCGAACCACGAACCATATGCAGCAGAGGTGAGTGCTCTATAGGAGAGTTCGTCGGATCGTTATTATTTCAATGTACATATATTACTATATAAACCCTAGGAATCCCAAGAGAGGGGCTTCTCGAACCCACAAGGTATTTTTTTGTTTTAAAAAATCAACAAAATTTTATTAACTAATTGTTCTTATTCAGTTATTTGTTAGGGTTGTTTAGATAATTCACTACAGTGATATAAAAATTTAGTTCATAACTAGCTTAGAATAATAGGTATGTGATTTCGAGGAGACCCTCCCCTGGGAACTATACGGGGGCGTTTTATTTGAAGATCATAAACTTGAAAATAGTAAGCAGGAGACAATTATCTAACCAGAATGTCAGAGTAATTTTATCTCCCGAATTAAGTTACGTAAGTATCTAACGACACTATTCAAACAGGGAGCAGTTTTGTCTATTGACGACACGTGTGTTTGCTTCTATACACTTTCTTGACACCTCGACATCAACGAAGATTACTATAGCTCCCCGTACAGAAAAGGAAATGTCTTTACACGTTTACTTATCAGCTAACAAAATTTAAAACTCCTTTACCTTCACTTAGGTACAAAAAAAACTAAGGCTAATATTGAGGTTAAGGTTGGGAATCTTAAGGTTAATATTGATTCATAACAATAGGTTCGGCTTTACAATATTCTAGTGCAAAAACAGAAACTATAATGTACATTAAAATGCTAAAGAAAAGAGCGATTTCGTTACAATTTATTCTAACAGATTCAGTCAATTATACATCGATTAAAAGGTAAAATCTTAGAATATGTTTACAGCAAAAACATTACTTCGTAGAAACAAGAAAGTTTGTTGAATACAAATGTTTTTTTTTTATTTATTTAAATCTGAGTTGACGAGTATTCGATGAAGGTTTAACGAAATATAAGCCGTCCGGGGGAAAAAACAGAAACTTAAACGTTTTCTCGACTTTCACAAGATCTTTGAGATTGAAGGTCGTGTGGATTTGGCACTTTGTATAAACATTTTCAATGAACCTGAGACTTAGTCACCTTTGGTAATAAAAATGAGATTTTTGAAATACGGTTCCTAGGGGGAAAAGTGGGGTTTGAAATAAATTTCCATCAGATCTTCAAAACTGTGATAAAAAGAAACTGGCAACTTCGTACAGATGTTCTGCTAGAAGCTTAGGCTGCGGATAAAACAGTTTTATGAAATATGATAACTTAGGGGCTACAGGGAGCCTTACATCATTCCTTTTTGCGATTAATGAGATCTCCAAAACTGCTGGTCGCAAATATTTGACGCTGTGAATAAATGCATAGATAAGACAGGATTTTGTGAAATTCAACATGTAAAAGAATGAAAAGAGGATTAAAATTTCTTTTTTTGCTTTATGATTACAAATATTACACAACTGGTTTCTATATTAAATATCCCAATATATCACTAAAGAGTAGTTTGACAATTACTGCAAGGGATTATTGCTACTACAAATTTTATTCATTATTTCTAATTTGTTTTGGAAAGCTGGACAAACGACTCTATATGCGCTAAATTGAATGTTTTAGTATGTTTAAATTAGATTTCCTTGCCTCCAGTTACAAAATTCTAAGTTAGTATTTTTGGTTCTTTCAAAATTTGTTTCGATTTTTTAAAATCATATAAGTCAATAATCTTTGGCATAGTTTATATTAATAACGTGGTTGTTCTTAAACCTTTCGTTCGCTATTTGGTTCCGCTAAATTTCGTTCGCTGACTATGAAATTTATACGTACTTGAGTTTGCCGACTTTTGTATAACTTTGGGGCAGTCAGGTTTGACAGATATCATCAAACAAGACATCAATGAGGATTTTCATACAAATATTCAAATACTCAAGCAAACTTCACGAAGGATAATGCGGGCCCCTTAAGTTCCCATGCCTTATTTGTATACAAGGTGTTTCAAAACAACAACGACAACGTTTGGGGGCTGATTCCTGACACCAAGATAAAAAGTATAGACCAACCTGGGTGCACAAATGCTTCATTTCGGAGTTATAGGCTGCCAACAACAAGAAACAAATGAATTTTAAAGGTTCATAGCTCCAAAACTAAAAGACCTACCGTAGTCGGGTCAAGACTTCACTTAGGAACTAATATGTGTCGTATCCAAAAATACGTTTCAGAATTCTGAGATATTCACGCAACAATGTTTATAGAGGGAGTTTGGCTATGGGCATATAATTTGAAATACTCACCAACTACCTCTATAAAAATTGTTGAGGAAGTACCGCAGGATTCTGAAACTTAGATATTTAGATAGGGCACATAGTTGTTCTTAAGTGAAGTCTTCATCTAATTACGGTAGGCCCCATAGTTTTGTAGCTATGGACCTTTAAATATCATATTTCATGTTTTCGGCAGCCTATTACTCCAAAAGGAAGCATTTGGGCACCCAGGTTGATCTATACTCTTTGTATTGTCTTGGTATCAGGAATCACCTCCCAAACGTTGTTGGTGTTGGTTTGAAATACCCTGTATACACAGAATATGAATATTGCATTCAAAGAGAGATTCTAGATATGTATTGACACTGAAAGAACATATTTATGGGGGCGAGACTTGTAGAAATATGATTTTGGGGAATAAGAATTTTGTGTCCACGAGATGAGAAGAATCTTTAGTTTTTGGGAACAGAAGCGCAAGAAGGTATTTTTTTTATTCAAGTTAAATGAAAGAGAATAAACATGGCAAACCCTGTTCTGACGGAGTATATACATATATTGAAGGCTCTTACTTGCTATGTGATGTTTTCCCTTTGGACACATCATTTTAAAGGTTCATAGCTCCAAAACTAAGGGACCTACCGTAGTCGAGTCAAGCTCAACATTCAAAATTCTTGTTGCGTGCAATTGAGTAGATAGTCTCGGTTTTGGCTTACCTCTACCGTGAAGAAAGAAACAAATTAATCACACTTATTATGAAGAGATAAAAGTCAAATATTTGTTTGTCCATTGGCGTTATGTGTTTGAAAGCCCAAACCGTATTTCGGAACATCTTTTTTCTCCATAAAAGAATAAATGGAATTATGTAATTTTTTTCACAAAGAAAATAATGAATAAAAATTAAAATATTTCACTCCATCTTGGTAGTTGCAAATATTTTAAAGTAAGTGGTTTCTCACTGTATGTGTGAACGATTCGTGTCTTGCAACTAATATTATAAAGGTAACAATCAAGTTCTGTTGCTTTTTGTAGATATCTGTGTTGCATTGGCCCTCAGATCGTGAGTTGAATGCGAATGGAGATAAGACAAAGGTCAGTTGTCGGTTTAGATATATCCAACAGGTAGCGTCCCAGATATCCCTAATCTAGAAAGCCACGGCTAAGTTTAACGCTCAGCACTACTGCACTGAGTTAATGACAAAAGAGGGTCGCCACCTGTGTGTTGAAAGGTCCACAGGAATCCTAAGGGGAAAAGCAAATTGTACTAAGATGAAATTAAAAGAAAGAGGCAACTAACGTATCCAACCTAAGCGAAGCTACTCCTCCACATACTCTACGAGTAAATGGGAAGTAGCCCTTTTCTCGTGTTAGGAAACTCTTACCTTGGTAGTTAAACAGTAACTCTGAAAATAAATCAACAACCTTGTAAACGCTCACCAGGACTGAATTAGCTAAATATCAACACCCCCTAAAACACCTTTGAATTAAACTTTTGCTATCAAATACTGAATGTATCAATAAATGTTTGAAAAATACTATGCAAGTTGGGCATGAATGCAAAACTGAATGACAGATAAAAAAATATTTCTATTACAGCATTATTCTTGGTGCTCATAATTAAACTTGTTTATTACAAAATAGGATACACCTACTGTAATCTTCACTTGTATATTTATGCATGGTTAGTATCTTTAAAAACCAAGTAATGTAGGCACATCTAATTAAAATTACATCTTCTTATCAATGAAGTGCCAATTTAAATATGTAATGGAGGTGAAACATAAACACCAAATTAAGCGATAAAGCGCAAGATTTTTACAGTAATAATATAGAATGCACAAAAATAAGCAATAATTAGGTTACCAATAAAATTGCAATATAGGTTACATACCTTTAAACTTACTCATCGTAATAAGCGTTATATGAAAACCTCGACTAGTCGGGTGCACAATATAATAATGAAGTTAAGTGGAATAAGCAAATACATTTTCACTGACAGAGACAATTGGTAATTATACTTGCAACTATCAAAAATGAAAGTCACCATGTTGTAACAATTATACAAATTGTTCGCAGACACGGACATTGGGCGCGGAAAAAATACGAAAGGTCGTTGGAGATGTTTAACGACTTGCAAACATCATTAAGTTGCAATAAGTAAGACCCATATAGTCAACATAATGAAACGTTGCGTAACCAACTTAAAAATGTAGTGGGGATACCTTACTATAAGGAAAGAAAAAAAAGAACTCGAGAGAGATCAGTAAGAACTGCAACAACAACATTGATCCGCCAAAGTAACAAACGTAATGAAAAACTAGGAAAAAAGTAAACACCAACTTGTGCTAGATGGACCTCTGGTGTAAATTTAAATAGCTGGAATAACCTGGATAGCTTTATATTAGCTTGGAATAAACATGGCTGTATGAACTCAGAGCTTGATAACTAGCAGCCTAGTAAAACCTTCTAACATGCTATGGTCAAATACTGCTTCCTCATTTAAGTGCAGCACTAACTTACCTGCACTGGCTGCATATACATGAAATTGGAAATAGGCCACATGCAATGCATAACATTTCACTAAACTCACATTATAGCGTGAAACTATTTTAGCCTCCGTGCGAAGCGGAGAAAACACTAAAATGCCCACTATGAAGGTAGGCTCACTTGAGCAAAAATTGCTTTATTTATAACACTTCACTTAAGAATGACGAACGTATCGCTATTTCACTTGCATTAAACACACACACACAAAATAAAGGCACCGCGCATGAGCACTACGTTGTTAAATTGAACATAAAGAATTAATGAGGAATCTCCTGGAACTTAAGCAGCAAATCACCAAAGACTGCAAATGACTTCAAAGAAAAGGGATGATGAGGCTAATAAATGCAACCAGGGACATCGTTCACTTAATTTATATATGCTATCCTAGTTGACGAGAGAAACATGACAAAACATCATCCATTAACTGTGGAATGTGCAAACACTACTTTCCTGGCGTATATTATCTCATTCTATTGGACGAAGGTAGGGCATCGCTGAGCTGGAGGGCCCTAGCTAGGCCATATTGGACAGCTCCTTCCGGTACAAACAAGATTACTTCTCTCCACCACAACTATTGATGCGTTTGGGTCTACCTCAAATACCAATCGCTGATGTTTGATTATTAATGTTTACTAACAGGAAATAGGAGTAGAGATGAGCACTGGACACTAAGCGCAGCAACAAATAAACCAACCAACTGGGCGATCCTACCTGTGCGCCTGCGGCTTCATTTTAACTTTAGTCTTGTAGCAATATAGACGGACACATAAATTCTGTGCACTCACGCAAAAATGTCTACTCCCAATAGACACTTCCATGACTAAGTTTCACAGGAAAGATATACACTGTAGTAATCAACGCAACTCAAAGAAAGAGAGAGCAAATAACGTGACATGCTTGTCGTTGTCAAAATCACTAGTACGTAAGTAACTTTAAAGTAAGACATGATGTGCATTGACAAACACTAACAAACTGAATTTCTGAAGGATTTTGCCGGTGAGGGTGCGTCAGATAACATTACTTGTAAATTTGTTGGATTGGACGTATCGTAGGTTGGGGTTCCGGCTTAAAGTTTAGCTATTCATAATTGGGTTGCTGTTCTTGCTAAGAAAACACATATCGGCCGTTCGTACTAATGTTAACGAATACTCCGAAAGGTATTTAGGCACGTAGGAATATTATTGGTTTCAATAAGTCACTGCAGAAGATTACAACTGATTTGCTTAAAACGACCAAGCCACATGGCCTGACAAAGCACAATGCTGAGCCCTTATTTTATCATTGTTTTTACCAAACCAACACTACTTGAAGATAAATGGCCAACAAAATCCTATGTTTACACTCGGGAGAAGCTTAAATCTCAGTTTGATATCTTGATGATACACTGTTAAACAACTTCATGATGATAAAAACACAAAGACTAATAATTGAAGATTGTAATGTCGCCATGTTTGCGGGTGAGTACCCAGAATTCCTATCGAGAGTGCGCGAACACGGTGGCTTTCAATGTTGCAAGATCTTGTTACTTGAAAAATTTTACACATTGAAATTAAAGAGTAGTTATAAAATTTACAGAAATACAATGGTTCGCTACAAACATACTACCTGGTTGTTACAGTTCAGTTACATCATGTACTTCCGTAAGGACAGAGTGAACATGGGACCTCCGTCATAAGGGCATGTATGTTGTACGAGTTCAAACTGGGGTCAAACGAGACTGTAGTGGGGCGGAAAATATGCCAGGCCTTTGGTGAGGGTGTCGTGACTACGCGGACAGTGCAGCGGTGGTTTAACAAGTTTAAAGACGGTGACAAAACAGTCGAAGACGCACCACGTGCCGAAAGACCAACACATGACAAAATTAAGATATTCAGGTAGAAGATGAAACGAACAGTGGCCAGATATGTGAGGAAATGGTACTATAATTCAGTATGAGTGGAGAAACCATTCGGGAGCACCTCCATCAACTTGGGAAGTACTACAAGTAGTGTTGATGGTTCCCACATGATTTGACTCCCGGCCAGAAGACATCTCAAAGATACGCATGTTTTTCCTTGCTATCTCGTCTGAGGAAGGGGCCATTTCTGGACAGGGTGTTGACATGTGATGAGAACTAAATCCTGTACGAAGCCTCACGGCTCCGTTATCATTGGTTAGCATCCCATAAACCGGTTCAAAAACAGCCGAAAACATCACTGCACCAGAAGGTGCTCCTGTGTGTTTGGTGGACTGGCATATCTTCCGGTTAGCATAAGGTCGTAGACTATTTTTGATCTTCCAGGTACGTCTTAGGTGACATATCGATGTTTGAAGGTGATGAGTGAAAAAGCGACGGAACTTTTTAGTTGTAAATAAAACCTTTATAGTTGTAAATGAAACATTTCAAGCAATAATAATAATAATAATAATAATAATAATAATAATAATAATAATAATAATAATAATAATAATAATAATAATAATAATAATAATACGTTTTTAGACTTAATAGTGTGTTAACGACCATAATTATAGCCCAATCGTTGCGTATGCTATTGTGTGCGAATCTTAGTGTTGACGACGAGATGAAGGAAGACTGAACTTATCCAATAAAATTAGATATACCTTTCCGAGACAATATTTTAGCTATGTGTTTCAGACAAGATACATTCACATATCATTTCGTGGGCAACTATCGTTAAACATGAAATTTATATCCTGATGTTCGAATCAAAAGAGCTACCTCTGTGATAATGCAAATATGGAGTCTCAGTGATTACTCGGTCATCTCAGGACTCAAGGTTCATTGGTTCGATTCCAGGCTGTGGCAGGTATGTTTGTAGTGGACAACATTGTCTCCTTGGGTTCCCTAAGAGTTCTTCCATTTCGTTGTACATTTTGGATGAATATTTTTTCATCATTCACTTTCTTCACTGATGGTACGCCTTTGTTTAGCCTTCAAGTCATATTGTGGGATATTACACTAGAAATTTCACCTTATTTCACTCCAGTAAACCAATGATGCAGTATGTTGTATTTAGTATGCTTGCAGGCACACTTACGAGAAAGGAGGAAAATCGAACGCTTCCGAAGATGGTCAACAGCCCGTCTCATGAAAATAATATCGATTAAATTGTGATTGCATATTTCCCATGTGTAGTACTCATTATTCCGTGAATGGTATTCCATTAAAAAAAAATCTCACTTCGGTAACAAATTATGATAATAGATGTTTCGCATTTTGGAATTCAATTTTCGATTTCCATTGCATTCCTTTTGTGGCATCCTATACATATACTTGCCTGAGAAGTTCAGAAATATGACATTGCAAGTCGATGAACTAAAGGCTCGAATGTGCGCCATATGGCCGACCGCAGTCCTTTATGGGCTCTTACAACACGAAGTTTGATATTTTATTTCAGTACACAAAGAGCAGGCAAATTGTATAAGAGACAGATAATAAAGAAGTCACATTCTTTTCAGTTTCCTTTGTTGATATTGTAGTGATGAAATTAGCTAAGAGATAAAAAAATGGTAAATCCCATGGTGCTATACAGCTCATGAAACTCTATGGACCGCCAGATGGCACACGTTCAACGGAATTACGCGTGTCCAGCGCATCGGCTCCCACGCCTAATTATTTCTCGCTTTCTGGACAGAAGTTTGCTATCTCTAACTTAAGTAAGATCTTTAATTGAGTCATGACGCTGGATGCGTTACCATTTTAGTTCTCCTACAACAAGGAATCGAAAATAATGAAGTCACGAACGCTAAGAATTCGACTGATCAGAAGCTCAGTAATATTTAAGCACGTTGAAAATTCATTTATGTTGTAATGCTCTCTATCCGCACCCGTAGATAGTTAACTTTGATTCATATGCTAACGGGAAAGACTCTCTAGAAAATTAAGAATAAAGTATGTAATTAATTTTCTGCAATCTTGTGTAGGGTTAAAAATAGAAAACTTCTGGAAGTAAGTTTGTTGGACACGACTGTACAATTCTTACTTTTCGTAACAAATCATAAGAAAACAACTTCACATTATCGGGATTCACAAATGGGCACCGATTTCTCCGTAGATTTGGGAGGGGGCATTCAGATGCAGAAGGTATATATGTGAGGATTTTAACCTCTACGGTCCCGAATTTTTTTTTACTGCACCAAAAATTATTTCTGAATATTTTCTAGTTAGTTATATGTATTTCAGTTTATTGAAAGCAATTTCATATTAAAATGTGCCATAGGGGCAGAGGGAGGGCATGTGCTCATTTGAGTACTTTAGGGGCGTACTACATATATTTATTGTAAATATGAAAATTAATAAAGGATGTTTTTGCTAGAAATGAAGCAAGTATTAGAAGCCAGGTATCAATAAAGATTTAGTTGTTTAGTTTTGAAACAAAATTATTTATTTTAACATCATTCGTGATATATTCAGTGTAAAAATAATTACTTATGTGAATTTAGTTGAATTCACTGCCTACCATAAAAGACTTTTTGCAATTGTTTAGTGAAAAATCAAAAATTAATGGCAAAAATATTGTTGCAGTGTTTACAACAAATTATGCTATAATTTTGTGATGTATCTTAACAAAATGAGAAATAAAGAAAATGTACCAGTTGTATATTTTTACCTTCAGTACCTTATAAGATAAGCTGCTAACATAATCATGTACATTCAATGTTTCATTAGATCAATCATGCATTTTACATCTCGAGAAAAACTTTACATTTGCCATGTGTAATACTATCTAGCATGCACTGTTGTTTTCATAACATATAACCTTGCAAACCGGCTGAATGGATTTACTTGGTGTGTAACGCAAGAAAACAACTTCTATTTTGCAAGCAAAAGAAAGCTTTGCAGTTTATGCATTTAATCCTTGTTCTTTCTCTGCATTTTCCAAACCTACATCGATATTGTGATTTACCAAGGACATGATCTGGCCAGTGATTTACTGAACCATACTTTACATGATATTGGGGCATAGGCATAACATTTTCTTCTCTTTTCTCACAGAAATCACCTTACTGTTATTGTTACTTGGCCTGTCAACCTTGAGACTGTCACGTTTTCTGGGTCAGACGCTAATAGAGAATTAACAATGTCTGATCTAAATTCTTAACAGATCAAAATCGTCTTTTTTGGTGTACCTGCAAGCTTACAATCTATTTTATTCAAAATACAACAGCAAAATCCAAGAAATGAGTGTATACTCTTACAGTCCATTTCTAAGTCTTAGTGGAGATTCTGTAGTACGAAATCAATCTATCTTGCAAATCTACACCCCCATTTTCTCATTATAATGTTTTACTACAGAAGGCCTAGGAACACAAACATGATACTTATCTTCTTTGCTGTATCTTAGGATTTGATCTTGTGGTAAACTACCAAAAGCCGTAGATAACAAGAGAAGACTCTTATTGTTCTTCCATTTAACTATAACTATTTTACCATCACTTCTACATACGACATCACTTCGCCATCCTTATCACTCTTCAGATTTTTAAATACTCTTCCTGTTCTATTTCGCATTACTGTACCAGTACAATATGCATTTGCCTCCAACACTTTTTCAGCAGTGGACACACTAGTAAAGAACTTGTCAGTATAAGCAAATTTTACAGAATCCATTGGTTCAACTAATTTTTTACAACAGCTGCTAATACTCCATACATTTTCATTAACTCTTCAGGAAATGTATTTTTATCTTGATATTTCAAAAAACCAAACCATCACACGCTGCTAGAGCAATTTTTTTGATCTTCAAGGATTGGGCTTAGAAGGGACATACTGCTTCAAACCTTGAGTTATTTTCTGTCCTGAAAAAGGTATAATTTGTTCGTCGATAGCAACGGACCTTTGCTTGTGGCAGCAGGTTAGAACCGTGTTGTATCTCATCAACTATTGGCTTCACTTTCGAAATTTTGTCTGGTGATTCGGAATCATGAGATAAGTTATCTACAAAATGGAGCATATTTATTTCTAAATGCAATTAAAAGAAAACAAAACTTAAAATAGCTTTTGAAAGATAAAAAATATCTAGCAATATGAAAAGTACTCAAATGAGTACAGGAAAATAAAATGTATACATAAGACCCGAAGTACTCATTTGAGTACATGATAATTTTTACTAAGTCCTGAAATGTACAGAACGTCCAAATCACGAGTAATGTTTTTATATCAAAAGGTTTCTATTAAACTACAAGAAAATAATTTTTTATACTATACCGAAGGTAAATCACATAATATAATCACGTTCTTTGTCAGGACTTTCAATCCCTTCCTCTCCTGCTGCAGCCATACTTTTGAATCTAACACTGTGTGCTCAATGCTGCTATCTGATGAACCCAGAGTGCACAAAATTTGTTCTCGAATGAGTACTTGAGAAGCAAAACGTGTAAGGGTGCGATTGAAATGAAACGACATATATTTACGTAATATTAAAATGAATGTACTCAAATGAGTACTGGGGGACCGTAGAGGTTAAGACAAATTGCATTCAAATTATGCCAAATATTGTATAAATACAATAGGGGGCTCACATGAGCTTTGGTAGGGGCCGGGGCCCCCGACCTCCCAAGATCGGCGCCCTTGTAAATGGGACACATTGCATGAATCCATTTTGCGTATCACTGTAGTAGGGAGGTGGCTTGAGACAGGTTCAACTTTTCCTCCATCAGCCTACGCCATTGAGAACCAAAATATTTATCAATGGTGATCGTTTCTCCCATTCTATATGGTTTATTAAGTGAATGAGACAGTGATATAAGTAAATGTTTAAAACAAAAAGTCGCGGATGATCTTCGTGAATGTGTTGGTTTTAATAAATAGACTGTCGCAAATTGTAACAGCGTTAGTTCATCCTCGTTACAATTTCTTGGAATTTGTAACACAGGAGAAGAGTCACAAAGACAAACATAACGTAGTAATGAACTTGTTAGAGCAGATATTCGATGGAGGAAACGTGTGTTCATTTTCTGTTAGTCTGCATATGGAAAAAAAAATAACAAGAATTAATCAACAGACATTGCATTTGACTGAGACTGATCCTCCTATCAGGATTTCAGATAATTTCTTGAAACGGCGGTCTGTAAATTGGTTTGATAGCTTTGACATATCACCAGCGTCGGTTTAGTATAAATGCAATTAAACGTAAATATACACTTAAGTCGAGAGGCAAACATTTGTTGAACAAAAATGCATTTTAAGCGTAAGAATTGAAAGAAGCAACCATGCATTGGAATTAATATGCCATAAGCAGAAGTAGGTTATTACTTAACACTGACACACATTTACTGCTATAAACTAACAATCTCAGCAGTACAAATACAGGACTTAAGCTCTAAGGCTTTTTAAACTGAAACAATAATTTGTTAACAGCAACTCATCCATGTTGTAACAGGACTACTAATGTGTAAGGTATCACAAAAAAAAACCAATTTAATGTTAATACATTTCTGTAGAAAAGTAAGTCTCAACCTGTGTGTCGAGACACACTGATGAGTCGCACAGCCCCATGGGGTGTGTTGCGACATTATAGAGACATGGCGGCACGATTTTTTTTTAATGAGGAGATTCTTAAATGGAAGTATCCATACAGAATCAGACCAATAAGATCAAGTGTCATAAGGAGAGTTATTTGCAAATATAAAATATCGCATTCACATTAGCAACATTTCCACTTGCATCCTCGTCCCCACAATTCCTGTCAACACCAGCATCCACGGATAATGAGAAAAGAGAATATATTATTCTAAATTATTTTGATTATAAATTCAAATTAGTATCTAATATTTGAAAAAAAATAAATTTTTGTGGTACCTATGATACATTCAGATGAAATTCAAGTTAACCGATCGATAAAACCCTTTCGATTGTAAGTGCACGGCACTAAATATAAAAAGTTGGAAAAGAAAACAAATAGAGAAACAGATTACGAAATTAATAATAAAAAAAAGAAAAATGTACTTACCCAATGTTCTTTGAGAAGCCTATTTCTCCAAGGATGATACTAGGAAGATCTTAACATATACAATAGCTCAGTAGCGTATGCAGGAATTTATTTCGGGGGTGTCCAAACTCAATATGAGGGTATTTTATATTAAAATTCCTGAAATTGCCCCTAAAATTAGGCTAAATTTACACAAAAGTCGAAATTTCAGAGGGGAGGGGTCCGGACCACCAGAACCCATCCCCTGCGTACGTCCCTGCAGCTTATCGTTGAATTTTGATGCGATCTGAGAGAAACAGACATTGGTTTTTGGAAGCCAGGACCATTTAAAATGCCTAACGTCAGATATTGCTTCTTATGTGGAGTATATCCAGAGAATTTAGGGAATGGGAAAGAAGGACCATGGACTAGATGACGGTTACGTCAGGACAAAAAAATGACAGTAATACTATAGCTATCAAATAATTTCAGAGCATACAGAGCGTATCGTTAATCCCTTTTTATGTCATTATTGGATCAAAAGATCCAATATATTTCAGACAAAAGTTTTCTTTTAGGCCTTATATCTCGAGAATTACATATAGTGTACCAAACCCAAAACAAACAATTTAATCAGTCTGATGTGCTTATTTAGAAAAAAAAATACGAAAACTCGATTTAGGGGCCGTTCGAAAATTTTGTGTCCTCTGATCCACAAAATTCAATATATTTCATTCAAACATCTATGAAATATATACTATAAGATAAAAGCATCTATGTTCTGAATGCAAAAGTGAAATGGAGAAAGAACTGTGATTATGAAAGAAGCTTAAACCGCCTTAAAGAAACTCACATAAAATTTCATTTTTATTATTGGGTTTTAAAAGCAAAGAAACATTTTGGGAACCTCAATTTTGCTCTGGCGGTTACTTGTCTTAAAATGCTTATCAGACTCGACTCTAGTTTTTCAGAATAGTAATAATAATAATAAAAAAGCCCTACGGTTATGCCGGCTAGGTTAAAGTAGCCGTAAGGATGAGAAATTGATGCATTGGTGGAATGAATAAAGTGGGAGGAAACGGGAGAGCCCCATCAAAACCCCATGAACACGGTGTTTGTCCACCACAAAGCCCACTTGGCGCAAGCTGTGATCGGAAAAGGGACTCTACGCACCAGAGGTGAACAGTCAACCATTGAACCAGCCCCTCTAATAACAAAATTGCTCTACAAAATTATTTAATATGTATCAAATACTACCTAGTAAACTGATTCTTGTAGAGGATATGTACTCACTGTCAAAAATACACCTCTGGGTTAGGATTGAATTTTGAATACTGCAATGTGTTCACTGATCTCTCATCAAGAAACGAACCAGGTACCTCGTGCTCCGGAAGCATGCTAGGCACTAAAGTAGTGGGATATTTATGTTATATGAGACGTAGGTCTGTAGTTTAAGATAACATCCTAAACATCGTAACATGTTCACTGTCATTCCACCGGAAATCAAACAGGACCACATTCATCAAGTTTACGCTAACCATATAAGCACCAGCGAACTCTTAACTAGAGTTTAGCATCCTTTTTCATCACAAAGAGAACGACAAATCCTAAACACGGTAAAAGTGTTCAAATTTTAAAAGATTTGCCTAGTGACATTTGAGAATTGAACCTGAAACAAGAGGTTGCTCTACTGCAAAATAAAAGCAAGATCAAAAGCATGTATGGCACTATATTAGGTATGAAAACAAGTCTCAACGTTTAGTAATTAACGTTTAAAACTATTTAACTTAGGTCCACACCTGGATTCGCAGTAGCTGTAAAATAAATTTCAAAACAGAAATTGAAATTTTATACCAAATTCATAACTTCCTTCGAGTCTTGGGTTTGACTGAAAAGGCGTCGTCCATATCTTTCTATAATCTGTTCTGACCATCTCTGAGCTTCTACGATATTTCATAACTTTACATAATATAGAGAAAAACGTTCTTACATTTTCAAAATCTATTACGAAAAACATACTCGAAAATTTGCTACGTGATGTAAATAGCTGAAGTTATTTTGTTTCTAACGTATACTTTATTTCCAATCTAAGGATTAGAGAGGAAGGGGAGAGGGATGGCATAATAATGATGTAGCTTAAGAACAAATATATTAAACTATTATCGATATGAAGATCAAATTAAATTCTGTTATATCAATTACTGAAAGGAAACAATGATTTCTTAAATCAAATTAAACGAGTGGTGGTTACAATCTCTTACTGTCATGAATGACAATATTTTATTGATGAACCGAATGATTTACAGAGGAACGGATGCATGTACAAAGAAAGTACAGTAGTATAGTGGATACCTCTTGTAGCAATGTAGTCATTTAACTGATAATATTTAATAGTATAGAGCATGTCATTTAACACATCATGTAAGATTAATTACGTAACAGATAATTTATAAACTTAACTCAATATTAGTCCGATTATAAGCTGAATATTCAAGTATTCAAATCCGCATGCAACTTTATGAGATCTTCCAAAATCATATGATATGCAAATAAACAGTTTAAGTTTTTCTAATGTTATATACTTTAGCTATTGACTAAAGTAATGTGAGAGCAGCAATTACTCCTGTAAAAACAGTAAGCACCGCTCTCACTTACTGACGTACGTCTCCACAGAATTTAAAGGTGTTTCGCCCGGTGTTACGATTAACACCATTGTTTTGGCATGGTTTCCAAACAGAAAGTATATAATCCTCGTTTCCTTCTTAAATCTGGACTTGTTTTTTTTCAGTGCATACACACATACTGTACGTGAATTCCCTGCTAGTCTGACACACACGTCACCTCTAACCCATGCCCAACAGTGATAACAGATCTGTGTTAGACACTTACTGTATTTTGTAACGTCCCTTGCGGTGTTGCCACATCGTCATATCTTTGCCAGATCTTACAACACCCAGAGGTTAAAAGTCATATTATAATTCCGATTCTCTTAAACACCTAGTACTATCCCTCGCTGAGAAGGACGCGAATTTTAGACCACCCGATGTATATATATTTATATATATATATATATAAGACAATTAATGAAGAAGAGAACAAAAAAAAAGTAATGCAATAGAATTCAAGGGAACTAAAATGAAAATATGTCGACACGGGATAAAAAGTTTCGGGGATAAGTCCATTTAGTATCAGCCTGATAGGAGGAAAAAATCAGAATTCACAAGCAATGTATTAAACCGTGTTTCATTTCAAAAGCCGATATTCATTGCAAGCGACACCATATCGTAACGCTGAGAGAGCGAGAAAAAAAAAGACCGATGTAATATTTTTCTGTAGCTAGTTATGTACTGTACGTGAGGTGTCTGAGAGAATAAATGTATGTGGTATATGTCAGATAGATTAAAACTAAAAAGAGCTTGGTTACATACGAAAGCTTTTAACAAGGGCCATATAACCAATCTACGCATTAACACTGCTTAGATGGGCGAATTTCTTCCATAAAATAGAGCAGAAGTTGACCGCACCTCCCAAGGACGTATTGATTGCTTGTCAGTAGCTTTGCAGCTAGGAAGAAAAGTATCATCTACAACCAGTAAAATGCACGGTATCAGGTAATTACTACACAAAATGGAAAACTGTCATGTTTTAAGTGTTCGGTAATTTGCACGAATGATTTTATGCTTGCATTGCATTTTAACAATTTCTTATTTCTCTCTCCACTTCTGACCTAAAAGGTTACCAGCATGACGTTGTAAACTGAAGACTACTCTCTCATACCATATTGCATATTTATTTATATAGGATTAAAAATACGGTAGTGTTTCACTCACTGAGCATCAGCAGATCTTTGAAACACTTGACCCTAAGAAGTTTAAATATTTCACAAATATTCTAAAATTACTTAACTTTAGGTTGAACAAGAGACATTTTGAAAAACGGCGTTCATTAAGAGGGGGTCAAGATCCATACGGAGGTCGCGAAGAGAGATGTAAAGGATAAACTTAGTTAGGACCTAATAACGGAAAAAATGCTTTTAAAGATTATTTTGAATTTCTTATCTTGATAAAAGTATATTTATTTGCATACTTGTCAAACATAGAAAATAATATCAATTAAGTACAGAATCGTTTTAAAAACAACTGGAATAAAAGAGGAATGTAACCTATAAAAACTGCACATTGAAATACAAAAATAAAAAAAATACAAATAAAAGTTACAACTGTAAACTATGGACAGCAACAAAAAAAATTGTAAACCGGAAAATACCAGGGAATGCTTATAAAAAGATCCGAAAAATACTTACAAGAATCGCAGGCAAGAGAATGCGATAAAAAGAAAGCCAATATATGAAATAGATTGAAAAAGCCTGGCTTCAAAGAATGAACATAGATTTGCACGCTTTATCATTCTTCGAACCTAAGGGACGCAGGAAGTTAAAATGTTACAAAAATGTACCCCGCATAACTTAGAGCATTGGTAACATGGGAATTAACGAAATTCGATCCCGAATAAAGGAGGTTAATTGTTTCCTTCCAATTTACTAGACACTCGTAACAAATCTAACATATTGAAATTTGTTCAAATGTTATTTCTACACTCTTAAAAAATTTCCTTGCTCAGAAATGAGAAAAATGCAAGTTCCGAACAAAATAAGTAATGTTTACTTATATTTGAGGAAAAATGTCTCATTATTTCCAAATGTGTTTTCATTTGTGAGCTGAAGGCAAATTTTCAGGTTCCCATTTTTGAGATTTTCTCACTTCTTAAAAATGAGAATGGATTGATACAGTGCGTGATTTGCAATATCACAGATGATTAAAAAATAACAGTAACAATCTTACCGAAATATTACTATGTTTTACTAGGGAGTAATATTGCTAGGGCTCAATTACTATTCAGGAAACGAGATAAATTATTTCAGCTGTAGCAGAGTGCGAATGGATTTGAGTACGCAGTAGGTGATGTAGCTGAGGTGGCGTATAGATACATGTCATGTGACAGAGGCGAGGAGCAGCATACATATCAACATTCGAACGTAAGTTTGGGTGAATTGTAAACATACTACCATAGACTAAAAGTTATTGTAGTACATTCGTTGGGGTGTAGAACACTGACCCCCCTCAAACAGGTTTTATAGGCTATAGCAGTCAGGTTGGCTCCTTTATGTATCAAAGCTCAGTACTCAATTCACATAACAACGAGTGCAGCAATAACAAGTGAAGGCGGGTTAGAGCCCCGTAGGGCACGTTGTTTTCTAGCCAATCTTTTACACCATTCGCCATTCGTTATAATGTGCAAAATAGCTTATGTACGGAAACAAAGAATACATAAGTCATCTGTGTGGTTAGAAACAGCGTTACAAAACAACGTACGATTTATTATTATGGAATTGTAATACAAAGGTACTTTGTACTGATCATCGAGCATAGATTGGTGTCTCCTTTTTTTCACCACCAGTAAACGTTTTAACGACACACGTTTGCAGGTTATTTGTGGCGTAGTACTGTACGCGTTTGCTCTTAATTTAACGTAGAGGCTGCGGTAACTCAGTTGTAGAGCGTTCGCCTCTGGTGCGATGAGGTCCTTGCTTTGATCGCAGGATTCTCAACTCGCGGCAAGCAGGCTTTCTGGTGGATAAACACATGGGTTTTCTCTTGATTCTCCCATTTCTTCCCACTTTCTTCATTCCACTATCTTTTTCATTTTCATCATCATTGTCTCCTTTAGCCTACTCAACACAACTGTGGGAAGTAAAACTCAAAGATTTCATTTATTTTTTAATCCAACATCCCAAGCTTGTGCTCCAAGGCTAAGAGAGATAGTGATAGAGATGAATAATAATAGTGTAATGAAAATGTGGACGTACGTTTCTTGGCAGATTTGCATGGGTTTGTGATCTTTTTTCCAACCTAAATTGAATCCTTAGCAGTGGAGTTTCAGCACATTTATGAGGAGCAGAAGCTGTCGCATGCCCCTGCCGTAATGAAGAAGGTGGAAGGTAGGGTCTGAGCCCTGGAACTCCGGACCTTCCCCGAAATTGCTACTTTTATGGAAATTTTACCTAATTTTTAGGGGTGATTTTACATATTTTAATACAATTTGTCCTCGTATTGAACTTGGAACCCCTCTGAAATAAATTCCTTTGTACGTTTCTTGTAGGAGAAAACCGGAGAATCCTGGAAAAGCCCACAAACACGGCGTTTTCCCATGTAGGCAACTTTTTTTTTTTATGGTAGAGAAGTAGGGATATTGGACTGCGGTGACTCAGTGGTAGAACTAGCATCCGATGCATCGGGTCCCTAGTTTGATTCCACTTCCGTCAAGTGGACAGTGTGAGTAAACATCTTATGTGTGTTTTCTCGGGATTCCCTCACTTTCTTCATTACACCATTTTCGCTCATTATTATCATAACGTCTCCCTGATCTTCATAGCATAAGCGTGGGACGTTACACTCCAGCAGAAATTGTTGCCGTTATTCTGAATTCGACGGATAATTCTTGAATCTGAATTATCAAGAAGTTGGTATAATGTTGGAGGAAATGGGAGAAACTTGAGTAAACCACGTCGATGAAAAGAAAAGTCTTGAGAAAGTGGACAGTGATAAAAAGGAAAATGTTGAAGTATCTGATTCAGTAGGAATAAGTAACGTACCTAAAGTACAAGTCGACATGGTATTCGTGGAATTTTCTTGAGTTGAAGTGAAGATTTAAATGTGTTATGTTTTAAACTATAGGTGTTTATTTAATATAAATTCTGGGTGTATTAATAGTTTGAATTTTTTGCATGTTTATATTTTGTTTATATCCTTTTACGTCTTCTCGTATTTCAGAACTCCGTTTCTGTGCACCGTTTCTCGCGTTTAAGGAAGATATTTCTCAAATCTCTTCGAGGAATGTGTTTCTCAAAGTTGGGGTTATACATCTCATTTCCTGAAATGTTACTTTCCCAATTTTTAGAAAAAATACATTTTTTCTCAAATTTGAGAAAGCATTTGCACCCTCAGAAATGAGACATAATTCCTCGCATTTGAGTCATTATTTCTCAAAATGATTTGAGAAAATCGAAACCTCACTTTTAAGAATGTATTACTCGGTGCACAGGTATAAACGGATGTTCTCAAATACGAGGATTTTTTTCTTGAATTTAAGAAACCATTTTTAACAGTGTAGATTTTAGATTGCAGATCATTCGATGGTGTGAGAAATTCCATCCCGAAAACAGTTAAGCGAGTATATAAGGATAATAAGGAGTTGGTATGACAGTTAAACAAACGTATGAGTATACGAGTTCTCGTATAATATTTTATGTATGTGCTTAAACTCTAGCCATACAGGCAGAAGTTTAGTATATGGATGCGCTTTGATTTCTGTAGAACATATACATATTACATTTAGTTGCTGTATGACCACGGTGACTCAGTGATCACCTGTAGGGGAAGGGGTCCCTGGTTTGATCCCAGGCCATGTTTGTGATAGACAACACCTGGTCAATGGGTTTTATTCCTCCAACATTATAATCCCACAATTCTTTCACAATCATTTACTTTCCTTAATCATCCGCCTCCTTTAGCCTAAAGGATATAAACTAAATTTCGTTTCCTTTTTTCTTTCAGTTGCACGTTTTTAGAAAATTGTGCTTCCCAATAGAGATTATTGGTACACGATTATTTTGAATCGTTGAACACAAAGTATAAAATTCGGCATATTGGAGGCTTTCTGCTTCACAAAATCAGACGTCCCAATACGAGTAACAGAAAGAAAAAGATGAATTCACCTACTGGGTGAGTACGAGATAATCATAATTTCGAAATTTCTTCATAGAATAAGATTAAATTTACCAAGTTTATTATTAACGAATTTCATACTTTTGAGCCGGACATAATCGTACTAAATTGTGTATGTAGTTCATTTTTGTTTTTCAGAGATTACGAAACTGTCATTAGTACATATTCAATATGGATGCAAAATATAATATTTTGAAACACGTTTAGCAATAAATTGAGTGCAATTGTATGTTTGTAAGTCAGCAATATGCGGATAACAATCTGAGCTTGCAAAGCCAAGAGGGTGCTAGCAAATTCCTATTCTAAACTTAAGTGAATTCGTATGTGGCTAAGTAGAAGTATTATGAGTTGCTTTGTATTGTTCCGCATAATTGTCTTTAGCTTGGGTTGCGATGTGTCAGTTTCAGATCGCTATTATATATCATAGGAAGCACAGCGTTCTTAAAGCAGACTTCCACACAATACACCGGTAACGCGCCGAGCAGTGGCTTTATAGAATGATCATCTGGATCGTTCTAATTGACAGAATAATAGTTCCTATTGCGATCAGAGCCATCATGGCCTCCCGTGTGATTGCGACAGCACCAAAGATTGAGGTGTGTGATCAAAAATGTTAATAACCCACAAGAAACAAGTGTTTGGATAAAGTCGCTTCAGATTATAAATTGATGCCCAAAATCTCAACTTCTAACTACTTGTTTGCGTTTCTTTCAAAATGAGTTTTATTCAGACATTTTCTATGCTTAAATTGTTATGGAAAGTATTACAAAAACGTCCATTTAAATAATAACTGAATGTATTTCTCTAATATAAAGAACAGGATAAACCGAAATCTAATTACTTCCTATGTACACTCATGTCCAAAATTATTGTCGTATGTCTATAAATATGTTGTTATAGGAATATAATTTGATAACGAATTCGTCCGGTATTTCTTACAATGTTAGTATGTGTATAATCGGCAAAAACATATATGTGGCAAATTTCAAGTGAAAACAGCAGTAAATAAGAACAATAAAATGAAAATAAAACTTCCTTGTCTATTTAGCAACATTTTGTTTCAGTCATTCTAATTTTCGTATTTATAATTCTTTTCCTATAAAATTTACAACAAATATACATTTCCCGATTATACACATGGTATCAATATTAAAAGTACCCTGCAAAATCATAATCAAATTATATTGTTACAAGAAGACAGTTATAGATATGCGACAATCATTTTGGACATGAGTGTACGTTATGAATACTGTATATATGTTACCTGCAAGGAAAATATAGACAACAATTCATTCCAGAATTCTTCTTTTGGCGTAAAAGACCTGGATCATACAGTATTCGTGGCGGAAGCTTTTATGATTCGCATTCAGCATTAAGCTGTAGGACAAGGCCTCATAGCTTTACTGGTGATCTGGACGCTGATTCAAATCCACTTCAGTCCAGAGTGTCTATGAATACTCCATCATTTTTTTATATAACAAGGATTGATTCGATTCCAGGTACGGTGTGAAGTTCTTCTTAGCAATGTAACTTGTTCCAAAAAAGATTCTCCAATCATAATAGCATTTCTTTAAGTGGGAGAAGCTTGTTTAAATCTCGCAGCAAAACTCCTTTTCTTGTTTATCATTGATTTACCTGTGTAAGGTAGCTTATGAACTCCCGAGCTCTCTACAGTCCGTCCCTCCAAGGTATGTGTCGACTCATCGACAGTGAATCCCATATTTGTAGTATCAACAAAATACACTAATTACATTAATGCGAGGTGTGGTCCCGTGTAGCGTAGTCGCAAACATCTTCGCCTTTGGTGCGATCGATCAGGGCTCAATATCTGGTGGGATACTCGGTCGAAAATATTTAAAAGCTTTTTTCAGGCATTGTGAGTGAGGTTTTCCTTTGTTTTCCTCATTTTTAACAAGCAATGCCGGGATGGTAGTTAACGTAACGGTTCCAGCCGTTTCTTTCCTTTCTCATTCCTTTCTTCCAATCCCAGTTCCGTGGGCAATGTAATCGAAAAGGGACATCATCCTTCATACGCAACAGGCTAACATGATCATAGTTGTTAAAAGCCCAGAAATCTAATTGCTAATCCTAATCCAAACAATGAGTGAAACCTGCATTGCAACATATAATGCTTAGATCACTATGTGAAAGGAAATACTTACTGAATGAGCGCTTATATTACACATACAAAGTAGTAGTAGGACATTCTACTTTCGGTTTACACTGCACTTTGCCAAAAGTGAATTTATACATAAATAGATTTGTTGGTTTTCTGCTTACTTTAGAAAAGCTGTACTTACTTTCTACTTTCCCGTCATTTTCCTGGGGTATTAAAAGAAATTTTCTTCATTTCGAAAGAGCATATAAAAGAGTTTTCTCTCTGTCTGTCTCACTATATATATATATATATATATATATATATATATATATATATATATATATATATATATATAATTCACGTGTACATAGGTAATCAAAACTTGCCAGATTTGATTCTTCAGAAAAGTTTTTTCTTCCTCTTCTGGTGAATTTCTACACCTATTTTTCGATTGCTGCCCTTGGGTTTTATGTTTTTCTTAAGAACATGTAACAACTTTCACATTTCTCACAAACTATTGGTAAAGTAATATTTCCGTTGAATAAGTTTCTGTATTTCCTGTCGACTGTAAAACCGAAATGGAGAATGTTGAATCAACATCAAAAGTTCAAAGTTTACGTAACTAAAAATGTTTTTTATCTCTTTCTTTTTCTTTTTCTTTCCATCTTCAATATGTAGATATTTTCGTTTGTTCTATATGCTTGTTTCATGATTATATTTCTTTGTCAAGGTTGAGTATTCTTAATTGATGCATAAAGGTAAATGCATAATTGACATAAGGAAAAAGGTAAATTTCAACTTTACTCACAGAACCACAGACGCGTTAGTTGACACAAAAACTGCATAATTTTTGTGATTTCAGCAAAAGGTTTAGATTCATAAATTTAAGCATGCATCTAAATGCATAATGAAAACTGTTAATTGATGCACTTGTGTGCATAAAATTCATTATGCAGGTAAACGTTTTGCTGAAATCACAAAATGTTATGATTTTTTTTTGTCTCCTACTGAAGCATCTGCATACATTAATTGAAACAGTGGTTTGTATCGCTGGTTGCATATTCCCTAATATATACAGGATTTCAAAGGGTGTGGAAACGATTAAATAAATTTAGAAAAGTACTAAAAATATGTAATCGAGGCTTTTTGGGTGATGCAGGACAGAGTGCAAATATTTCATATTACATGAGAGCCTCTAGCCATTTTGGAAGTTGCCATATTGGATTTGAACGCTACTATTTTTTAAATAAAGTGTGATTTTTAAAGACATTAATAAGATTGTTTTCTATATTCTTCGTTAACGAAATTTTGATCACATATGTCTGGAACATATACAAAAACATGTCATTGTAAATTTATGATCATAATTTCGTTCAGAATGCAAACAAGCAGAGAGGAAACTACCATGCTATCATTACGAAATCACATCTTATTTCAACAATAGTATCGGATCGTAAAGTTCCCATTTCACTGAATTAAAATCCAGTATGATACCTTCCAAAATGGTCGCAGAGACTCTCATGTAAAGTGGAATATTTTCACCCTGTCATGCATCACACCAATAAACCTCGATTTCATAGTTTTGGTAGTGTTCTAAATTTATTCCATCGTTTTCACACCCTTGACACTCCTGTATATCAGATGTGCAATACAATTTAGGCCACTCAATTTATGAAACCCATCTAAACTACTTCTCAATAATTATGAGAAAATAGTTACAAACATAAGGCCTTCAAACAGTATATTTTACAAGTCAAGAAAGGAAAAGAACTCAATTTATTATACCTAGGTACATAGCTTTTTGTTTTACAGGTTGTTCAACAAGAGCAGTTTTGCCATTTTCATTAAAGCTAAAACCCCAAATTATCCTTGGTAAAATAAAAGAACTTCGGTCAATGTCAGAAAAATCGTAGCGATAGCAAATCTAGCGATGGGAAACACTAAATTTTACAGAGAGAGAGAAAAAAAGTGGAACTACCAAATCATATTCTATTTTGTATTATAAATCAAACTTTGTATGTCTATGTTCTCTTCATCTTTCTATCGCTTTTTATATGAATGTATTTTAGTATACTAATTTATGCCCGCTTGGCCTTTTCCCGTTTCACCTTATGCCCTCAAACGATTTGACATACAACCGATAAGGATGTTATCTTAAGACGGAAAGGGAATTCCCGTTTGTCCTTCTCCTGCTTGACCTTATATAACATACAAGGGAATTTTCATTCTGTTTCTGTAACAAAGAGCGATTTATCTTATTCTCAACTGCAACGTCTTTTCTATTCCAGACACATTAAACTCAAATATCTTAGAAGAACATAAATTTTATTATCACACCCGAAATAGCATGTCAAGTTTCTATTAGGATATAATATGAAACTGCATTACTATATGAAATTGCATCAATTTCACTGTTCTTAAGTCTATCTTTCAGGCGGCGAATCCTGTCATCAAACAGTCTCTACTTTACCTTTCTAAGTGTTCCCTAATTATCCACTTGAAGAAGTACTCGCAGTCTTTCATTTTCACGTTGCTTGCCTTTCATTAATTCAATGAAAGAATATACATGTATGTCTAAGTGATCCCTTGATGCCTTTCTTTGCAATTTGACGTGCCACTGTCCTGCATTGCTAGTCGTTCGTTCTTGATCGTTTTCAAAGTGATTCCACAAGTTTTTGCAAATAGGTAAAAATACATCATTAGCACATTAAAAATTCAAAGGATTGCAGGAGAAAGTACGTTGGAAAGTCGATAGCAAAATTTTGGGTGTACCTAATTTATTTCTTTTGTAAATCAACCCTGAGTTTTACGTCTTACGGTTATGCCGGTGAGGCTAAAGGAGACGGTGATGATGAGTAGTGAATGGAATGGTGGAATGAAGAAAGTGGGAGGAAAAAGGAGAATCCCGAGGAAACCCATGTACACGGTGTATGTCCACCACAAAGTCCCAGGGGCTGGGATCGAACATGGAACCCCAAGCACCAGAGGTGAACGCTCTACCACTGAGCCAAGTTAACCTGATAGTGTTGCCAGAAATTACATTTGAAATTTCCTTTTCTTATTATACGCTGTGTTCAAACGGTACCATTCACATTTCCCTATCATGTTCCTGAAACTGAAACTTTGAGGGGAAAAATAAGGCTTTTGGTAGAGAAAATCCCCTTTTTTCAATTTTGGGTCCCTCCGGAACAGATCTCAAAATCAACTGAAAAATACTAAGTGGTGTACGAAACATGTGTACAAAATTTCAAGCTTCTATCTTGAATAGTAAGGATAGGAGAAAAAATTACCAACCAATTAAGAACATCTCCACAGCGGCCCAGATGACTCAAAAAATTTAGATGTAATATAAAACTTTTCTGAGAAACCTAGGGTCATGTTTTATACTTCATTCTCTTCAGAATAGAACAGTCTTTTATACAGTACTATTCATATGTTTCTGTCATGTAACTGATGCGGGGAAAATTGCAAAAATGGGATTTTCGCTAACAATATCCCTTTTTCTTTAGCACCTCTGGACCCCTCCCCCCTGTGTTAACACACAGACCTGAAAATCAACTGAAAAATGTTAAGGGCATAGTGAATATGTCTACAAAATTTCAAGCTTCTATTTAGAAAAGTAAGGTAAAAAAATATTAACATATGTGCTAAGAATATCCCCACAATACCCCAAATTCCCGCATAAAACGAGAATTTTCTAAGACATCCCTATTTACCCTAGAATCATGGTTCGTACCTCATTCTCTTCAGAATGGAAAATACTTTCTAACGTTACCATTCACATGTCTTCATCATGTATCTGAGGCGGGAAAATCTCGAAAAAGGAATTTATTAAAATATCCCTTTTTAAACCTTTTTACCCGTTTGAACATAACTTGTGGCAACGCAGAGATCTGAAATATATCTGCAAAATACTAAGGAGTACACTGAATGTATGTGCAAAATATCAATCTTCTAGGTGTAAAAGTAAGCCCGCCAAAAATAATATGCCCACAGTATCATAAATTCCCGTTTAAAACAAGATCTCACTTGTCAGGTAAAATTTCCTGAAGCAACCTTATTTATACTAGGATTATGGTTCGTACCTCATTTTCTTCGGAATAGAACAGCCTTTGAAACCGTAAAATTCGCATGTCTCCGTCGAGTATCTGAGCGGGAAAATCGAGAAAAAGGGAATTTTTGTTAATAATAATAATAATAATAATAATAATAATAATAATAATAATAATAATAATAATAATAATAATTATTATTATTATTATTATTATTATTATTATTATTATTATTATTATTACACTAGTTAACAAATTTAAACTTTTTGTTTGTTACATGAGAAAAATCACCTGATCTTAAAGGAACTTTTTGCGCTGAATTCGAATATGCACTCGGTTTCTCCCCATCACGTACAGTTTTCCCGTAACAGAGGGATTTTCGGGAAATTCCCTCAAAAATTTCCCTTTTTCAGATATTTTATTCCCCTAGCTCCTGTCCCCTTACATATAGTAACATAGAAATTATACCTGAGTATACCTTGATTTATATTTAATAAACCCTAAAAGTTTCGTAAAACTCGCTTTGTTCTTTCTAGAGAAATAAATATATTTGTATGTATACTGTGTGCACTGTTTATTGCACCTGATAGTAATGCTTTCAGATCTCCTGAGTTGAGGTAAAAACGATTTCCTTTATTACTACAAACACAGACATAAAAATGAATATTTACAATAGTCAACAACACACTTGTATTGCTCTCTGTAAATTAGAAACGTGTATAAAAATAGAATGTACTTCCAACGTATATTTTTTTAAACGTACAGTATATGTATATCTTAATACATATATATACAATTCTCCAAGTTTTTTCGTTTTGTTCATGAAATGGTTATCAATATTTGTTATCAAATGTAACAGAATGCAAAAGAAAGAAAGAATGGAATACAGACTCATTGTTGACAACAATGAACTAATGCAGTCTGAATTTTCCACTACGGTATCGTTTCCCCCCTCCCCCCGCGCATTTCTTTCTTTCTTGTGTTCTTGACACCTGGTGAGGGAGTTTTGTACATTTTTATATTGACATGTGGTTTAACACTACCTCACTTTCAAAGTTGTCTTTGCTGCTAAGAGTGCTTTCATGTTTGATATTAACGGCATTATACCCAACTAAGACCAGAAGTTTAGTTTGTGATCAGTACAATGGCGTCAACAGGACGGCGTTCGTGTGTTAACTCACCAAATAGTTTTTGTTATGTGTGTGGCCAGTTTGTAGTTAAAGGACAGTGTAGATCCATTACGCCATCGGTGAAACTAGCATATTATATATATTTCGGATGTCGTGTGGGAGATCAGGACAAAACTTGGGCACCCAACATAATTTGTGCGTCGTGCTACGTCACTTTACTTGCATGGGCCAAAGGAAAACGGAGGTTCATGAAATTTGCTGTACCAATGGTGTGGAGAGAACCCACCAACCATCTGGATGATTGTTATTTCTCCACTTCCCGAGCCCCCTACCAACTGGGAAGAGATATGGCCAAAAGACTCTGATGATGATCATGACCTTGATGAACCATCGACATCAACATGTACATCCAAGGATGCAACGTTCATCCCTGACTGTGTTCGCGAGCCACATTTCATCTGGCAATGGGAACTTAATGATCTAGTCCGTGATTTGCTCCTGACAAAACAAGAGGCGGAACTTCTGGGATCAAGGCTCCAGCAGTGGAACTTATTGGATACAGAAACGAACATATCAGTGTAGAGGAAAAGGCATGTTCAATTTTCAAGCTATTTCTCAATGCAAGATAATGTGTGCGTATGTACGGATATAAATGGGTTGATGGCGGAGCTAGGAATTCTTTACGTTCCAAAAGAATGGAGGTTATTTATCGACGCGTCAAAGGTCAGCCTTAAAGCTGTCCTTTTACATAATGGAAATAAAAAACCTTCTATACCACTTGCGCACTCAGTGAAGATTAAGGAATCCTATGACACCATGTCAACTTTGCTAAATCTTATAAATTACAAGGACCATTGTTGGCAAATATGTTGTGATCTCAAAGTAGTTGGTATTTTATTAGGACTGCAGTGCGGTTACACGAAGTACCAATGTTTTTATGTTTATGGGATAGCCGAGCTGATGACAAACATTATGAAGTGAAGGAATGGGAACCTAGAGTGAATTACGTACCTGGAGAATGCAACGTCAAATACGCTCCTTTGGTAGATCCTAATAAGATATTACTACCGCCACTTCATATCAAGTTAGGACTTATGAAAAACTTTGTCAAAGCCATGGACACATCTGGTGAAGGTTTCAAGTATTTGCGAGATAAGATCCCTAACCTGAGTGTTGCTAAGATTTCAGCGGGAGTATTTATTGGTCCCCAAATTAGGAAATTAATGCTTGATGATAGCTTTGACAGCAAGTTAAACAGTGCTGAGCTAGCTGCCTGGACAGCATTTAAGTGTGTTGTGCGCAACTTTCTGGGCAATAACAAAGCTGAGAGTTACACAGAAATCGTACAGGACATGATACAGAAATACAAAGAGTTGGGTTGTAGGATGTCTTTAAAAATCCACTTTTTGCACTCCCACCTCAGCTTCTTTCCTACTAACCTAGGTGCTCTCAGCGACAAACAGGGGGAAAGATTCCACCAAGATATAATGGCAATGGAGAAAAGGTACCAGGGACGATGGGATCCTTCAATGATGGGGGACTATTGTTGGGGTCTTGTTAGGGAATGCAACATTTCTTACAAAAGAAGGAAGTAGTGTACGTTTTTGTAACCCAATGGAAGTTTCATATATTGTGATAGTTTTGATTGTCTTTTCATGACCTTTTGGTACATTTGTATTATTGTTTATTGTAAATTGTCACACTTGTAAATTATATTGTATTATATTTTATATATGTGTTTGTGGTAATAAAGCAAAACGTTTTACCTCAACTTAAGAGATCTGAAAGCATTACTATAAGGTGCAATAAACCGTACACACAGTATACATACAAACATATTTTTTTCTCTAGAAAGAATAAAGCGATTATTACGAAACTTGGAGGGTTTGTTAAATATGAATCAAAGTATACTTAGGTATAATTTATATGTTAGTATATGCAAGGGGACAAGATCTTGGGGTGTAAAATAAACGAAAAGGGAAATTTTTGAGGGATTTTCCCGAAAATCCCTCTGTTACGGGAAAATCGTACGTGATGGAGAAAAACCGAGTGCATATTCGAATTCAGCGCAAAAAGTTCCTTTAAGAACAGGTATTTCGTTTTATGTAACAAAAACTTTGTTAACTATTATCATTATTATTATTATTATTATTATTATTATTATTATTATTATTATTATTATTATTATTATTATTACATTCTTGCACCTCTGAACTGCCCCTGTGTTAACATAGAGATCTGAAAAATATTAAGGGGTGCACTGAATGTTTGTGCAAATTTTCAATCTTAATAGGTGCAAAAGTAAGTCAGCCAAAAAATAGTAAAAATAAGTCTAACAAAAAATCTTTTTTTTAAGTTATGACGCCATCACACCTTATGTTTCGACCCAGAAAGGCGTAAAACCATACGTAATGTGTTCTACAATGCTTCCAACCTAGAAAAAAAGCTTTATTAGTAAATAATAATAATAATAATAATAATAATGATAATAATAATAATAATAATAATAATAATAATAATAATAATAATAATAATAATAATAATAATAATAATAATAATAATAGCGCTTCGGAGTTCACGCATGCATAGGATATTTTTAATGAGAACTAGCAGCCAGCACCATTTTTGTTTTAAAGCTGAAATTACTTTCAAAATCATAGTACTTCTTTTATGTAAATTGGTAGCATGAGTCACTTGCACGTACTCGTCACGAACTACTGGTGTGTTGATACGATGATTTTTGTCAATTGGTTTTTTTTCACTCCTTGGAAATGAATCACAAGCAAGTGAGATTCCTTTGAACATACAGTATACTGTAGTTAACCTAAATATTTGTTCACTCCTTTGTGGATTTGTGCAGGAAACGAGTTTCTTCTGAGGATCCCTTACGGCTTTGTCTCTTTTCTTGTTGCTATTTTTCTTTTGCTAACGATACTTTTCTTAATAACTACGTACTTCCACTTCCTAACACAGTAATATCGTATTTTAATATACACTTACCTCAGCTTTTCTCAGCAGTTAGCACTAAAGAAACGAACACACACAATAACAAGTTAGAATTCGCTCCATAACAACACGAAAACCAGTCGAGCATGCGCAGCAAGTTCTGGAGACTAGCTTCAAACAAAACACGACAGGTGACGCTCTCATCAAGAAGAAATGCATCAGAACAGATGCAAAATTCTGCATCAATCGAGTAATCTTAAACCATAATGCATTTACATGTCTGAAATAATCCGTTTTTATTTTCGATCGTTCTCTCGGGTTGAAAATGCTGCGCATCAGTGACAAAAGCTAAATTTATACATATTAACGCGCCATTTGATGCATTTAAATGTTTCAGATTTCCTATGATGCACTTGTAGTTCTGTGTGTACAAATAAAGTAACTGTGCTCTCTTGCTGTAATTTCTTAGTTAACCAAGCACACTGGAAGGGAACGCCAAAGAATGACGCAAGTTAATAATCAGGGAATGTTAACTAGAACAAACTTTGTAGTTACCCTGAATATATTCCAGTCTATGATCATTTATAGTGCAGACTGCACCAAGTCAATTATCGTTCGTTTTAATCAGTGGTTCTTAACTTGGGCGTTAACGTACTGTGAAAATAACACCTCGGCGGCGTTAAAGAACTAGATAAGTGAACGAAGGAACCCAGAAACAGGAACAGCGCCACAGTGTTCTTTTAAAATATACCATATGTTGTCAAGTATGAATTGTTCGCCTTTCCCGTTTCCCAAAAAAACGTCAATCAAAAGTTTGTAATTAATGATTTCTTTCCGTAAATACATATCAGTTATCTGATTCAACCACCACCACTTTAATAATTTTCTACAAATTCCTATGGAGTTCAAGTACCACCAGGTATATATATTTCGATGTTGAATACATCTAAGGTAACAGAAAACCAGTGTATTGCATTACCTCAGTAAATATTCACTGTCTATGCCTAATGATATGGAAAGTATGAAATGTTTTCAATTTGTTTTAAGTAATTCGTAGGGATTAGCTTGTTCATAAGTATAGAGAATGTTTTCTGTTACTAGTATGTTGTCAGTTATTGTGACCAAATGCACTCAAAGAAGGGGTGTAGGAAGCGAAACCAGATTACTGTTTATCCATGTGACCGGGCTTCATTATCCTTTAGGCCCTCTGTTCCCTTGCGCAGGAGCAGGTTGGACAAAAGCTTAATAAAACAATTGAATATGGGTCTACTAATAGCCATAAACATGATTAAAGTAAGAGTAAACGCCCTCCAAGTAATAATTCTTTTCATATTGGTTTCAATCATTGGCCGTTGAAGTTGAAACACTGTATTTGGAGTAGGCCGTTGCATATGGGCAGGTGCATAAGGTTAGTGTGCTGGTGCACGGTGCACCCATGTGCAACCCTACTGTGCTATTAATCTCCCTAACACCTTATCCCCATTCCAAAATTCATTAAAAAAAATATACGAAAATGCTGAGACAAATTTATGTATAAAATGAGTTATTTTTTTTTTATTTTATTTTTTTTTGTTTTAAACTTTTGTATGTTGGAGTGGGAAGTCTTAAACAGTTTTGGGCGTAGGAGCGGAAAACAGGTTTGGACCTAGGGGCGACAATAATATTAAATCCGGCCCTGCACGTTACTATTTGTTATACTAAAATAACCTTTAAACACGCAAAAAAAAAAAAAAAAAAAAAAAAAAAAACAGAAAAGAGTTGTAGTGAGTAACGCACACATAAACAAGAACTTATGTGTGGAAGGCTAAATAATTAATTGAAAAAGAAACATGTTTTTATATAGATATATTATTATTTAGTTTATCTAATCCTTTAGATGTAATGAATGTTTATTTTGTATCATATTTTCTCCCTGTGTAAGCTAGTAATTTTAAGCCTTTCTGATTAGAATTGTTGTTTAACTGTTTATTTTTACATTATTTAAACTTTCATTCTAATCTATAGTTTTGAGCATGGATAACGATAATTTGTTTTCAGAGCGATTCTTGTGTTACTTTCAAATTGACACGCTTGATGTCCCTTGGGATGCGGAATTTTGACTTGAGTGTGCAAACGATGTGAGTGAAAAATGATGATAGTGTTACATTACAACTACTAATATTATGTGAACCTGATTTTAAAATAGTTAGAATAGTTGTTATTTTTAGTTTCCAAGAAATTGAATATTTTAAAACTATAATAAGCTTAAAACAAGAATCACAAAGCAAATATAACTTTTAACATACGGAAATTTATACTAACACAATTCCATGCAGAACAGTGTTAAAACTTTTAAGTCAAATTTGAGTGTCCTATAACTGCTTTATTGCTAATAAGCCTCTTCGTTAAGGATCTTCACTACAGCGAAATTACACTACCGCTAATTTTAGAGATTCTCTGTAATAACTTCAAAACAAATAAAAAATATTGGAAAAGGAGAAACGTAGTGAACTAGACAATACGATTTTGCATGTGATACCGTTATCACAATTCATCTATCTGCCTTTGATTTGCAACTGTAGATAGATTTAGCATTTTTTGCGGGTCCGTAAATAGCAGCATAGTAAAAGCAGATAGGCGAATTACGGTAAAGGTATCACATGCAAAATCGTATTGTCTAGTTTACTACGTTTCTGCTTTTCCAATATTTTTTTTATTTGTTTTGAAGATATTACAGAAAAACTCTAAAATTAGCGTTAGTTTAATTTCGCTGTGAAGACCCTTAAGTTCATTATTTTAGTTTTACTTTGGAGCGATGATAGAGGTGAAAAAAGTATATTAATCGTGAAAAAAAATCGAATTCGAGATTTCAAATGCATTTACACATTACATGGTCTACATATTGACTTTTTCACGTGTGTCCGTCTGTTCATCCGATCGTCCTGTAGCTCACACTTGCCTGAAGACCGTATGGTTCAATGTATTAGGACTAAAGGTTTTAAAGTTTTTTTTTTTCTTTAGTGCGATTTTCTATAGAGTTTCTCGAACTTTTTTCTACACTTAAAAATAAGTAAAAGGTGAAAATAAAAAATGTGATTCTCTCAAAGCCGGTGTTAATGATTTTGTTTATTTTTTACAAAACAATATTTCATTAAGAACCCTATTATATAGTACAAATCTTGTTTCTAAGGAAAATCTAGAAACGATAGTTTCTTCATAGCAGCAAGTGTTTCTCGGACGATTATCTGAAAACCGACTCATTCAATATTGCTCAAATGTCAGAAATAAAGGTTTTCTTAATTAACAAATCAACAATCTAGTGTAAATCATCTTCCAATAAAAATTCACAAAGGTTTGCTTAGGCGGATGAGTTCTTCTCGGATTTTTTTGGGGGGTCAAAACAATTCCGTCAATTTTGTTCATGTTCCATAAAGAAACAATATTGTTTTAAATATTCATCGCTCCGATGCCAAAATCGCGAATGTGGAAATTTTGCTATTTTGAACTAAGTACAGTTTCATGTTACTTGGGGCTCACAAATTCCAATACCAAAGTCCCATTTGTGAAATATGAATATATTAGAAGTTATCGTCAATTCCTAAAACATGTCCCTAAGTCTATTTACTGACTTTTCGGGGTAAGTTGAATATTAAAATGCTTATAACTCAATGTCAAATTTAGCACATTAGCGGTTTTGACATTGGATCGACGTCAGAGAATAGTTTGCTCGTAGGGTGAGTTTTTTACCATACAAAATTATCCGAAAACGCCTATTTTTATTTTGTTCATATTTTATAGATTAATGCTTTTGTAATAACTAAAATAGTGCTGTACTTTAAAAAAAGATAGTGCCAAAGGCTGTTGATAATTTAGAAAGGGAAGCAGATAGCATGTATTACACGAACTAATAATTGTTTTAATCATGCTTCCTAAAGTTAAATTTAGGTGCTCAACAATTGCAACGTCATAACCTGAACATTTTTTTCTGCCTCCAATAACTCAAATGTATATAGAGCATGCATATGCAGATGCTGGACCATATGCAGATTCTAAGCAATAGAGCAATAAATAAACAATTTGGAACAGTTTTGTCTTTAAATATTATAATCGTAAAGTAGATGTTGTACAGCTATCAAATTTTGATTGAAATCTAATATTGATCTCATATAATCTAATGTTATTAAACTTAGAAATATAGAGAATCTAAAAATGATCTTTTTTACTAACATGGCATCTAGAAAAGAAACGTTTGCAAATGACAAGAATACATAAGTTTCATGTTTTAAGAAGAATAATGCGTGCCAGTAATTACGTTGAACCGTACATTGTATCTTGTTTTATATATTTAAAAATATTGTCACACAAATCACAAACATTCTAATATTTCGAACTGCCATCATGTAACCAGCATTCACACATACTACATTGTATCCAGTCGTCTTCTCTTCTTGTTTCATTATAATTTTCGCCGCATTCAACACACTCATTTTCATCATAGTCCTCCATATCATCACTGTCAGCATACATTACCGACTGATCATCATCACTGGATGAAGATGAAGATTCGATTGGAATTTTCTGCGCTTTGTTTCTTGTTAATTGTCTCTTGTTTTTGTGGTCGATTTAGTACATTTATCCTTCCTCTTCCTCTTTCTCTGTAAGCTGATCTGGTCCATGTCTACCACAATGGCAATGGTTCATGTATCCCAAGAAGGAGAAGTAAGAAAGCTGGCTTACTTTTTGTAGTCTTTTTAACGAAGAAACATCATTGTTTTCATTAACACGTTCTTTTATGCGCTACTTAAGAAAACAGAACCGAAGAAATCTTTAAGAATGTTGAATATTGCATTCAATGAAATGTGATAAAAACATTTTGACCTGTCTGAAATCAAAAATCTTGTCTACTGAAGAAATGTGTGGACTTCTACTTTAGGTGTCGTGGTTAGCATACATCCGCTATGACATAATACCAATATTCACACTGCACTCTGGTGGATAATTTACGAATTATGATCCTGGTTCGTCTTACGCCGGGGTCCAATTTTTACCAGGCTTATCCTATAAGGAAAAGTTTAAAAACAGTTGCCTGCAGTTTTGCAGGAATTACCTGCCTCACATTTTATATTTTTTATTTCCTTCATTGTCTAAGTTATTCACTAAGATTCTAAAGTATTTTTATGCTTAGGAAAAGCATTAACGTTACTTCAATTTCATAAACATATATTTTTCACGTACAACAATTAAATATGTATGAGAATTAAAATCTCTTTATGAAAACCATAATATGTTTTAAAATGAAACACCGTATCAAGTGCCATGTTTGAATTTTGCTTAATAAAACTTTAATATCCAATATTTGACATTCCATTTTTCACTCATAAGCATTACCTTAATTCCACGAAAACTGAAAATCTCTACACACGTGTCTGTCGACAAGGATGGCTGTCTTAAAGCTACATGTATGACGTTAACAATGCATCCACGTGAACTATAGGTCAATAATTACTTTATTGGTACGGAGAATCCATCAACTACTTGATTAATATTGACACCTGACTGCTACTGGCATTTCTATGATAGTTACGTCATTCACAGTGCACAGTAGTTCGTGATCAAGGATAATAGAATTAATAGTTAATATAAACAACTTCATTTCCAGCTACTCTATTATTAGAACACGATTAACATATATTCCGTTAATCAATTGTATTTCTCTGAAAACTAAAGACTAAGTAAAATTAATTTTATTTATTTATTTATTTTTGAAACGAGATTTTTAGTCACTTATTATTACCGACATGGAAACAAGTAGTTTTTGGATGATAAACTTTAAGTAAATACATCAAAAAATTTTAGTTGGTTGATTTTGAGTTTAACGTCCGCACTGAGGCTATATGAGACATGAATCTACAGTTTAACGTAAGATCTCAACGATCTGGGTTTCCACTGGCAACTCTTGTACGCAAACCATAGTCAAGAGGAGGTTCTCCAAAAATTATCTATACACGAAGAAAAAGACATGATAATATTACAACAGAAAACACATCAAATATCATTATCATCATCATAATTATTCTACCATTATTAGCAGGATACTCGCCGCAACAGAGAAGCTTCCGTATTTCACTAACCTCTTCGTCTTCACTTACTATTTATCTGTTTTCATATTGCCCACCAATTGTAGTCTCCTTCATCCCCTCACTCTCTTTCCTGCCACTATACTCTCTAGCACCTTCTTTATGATAGAGTTCCTTCTTATCCAATGTCCCAACTAGTTTCGCTTCCTTTTCTTAATAATGTTTAAAATTGTTCTTTTCTTCCTTGGCATTTTTAGCATCCTGTCATTCGTTTACCGCTCGACCTAAGTAATTCTCTCCATTCTTCTCCACACCAACATTTCGAAAACTTCCAGTAGTTTTTCGTCGTTTTTGCGTAATGTTCATGTTTCTGACCCATACAGTACAATACTCCACACTAACTATTTTATGAGTCTTTTTCTAAATTATTTATTTAATTTCCCATAAAATATACTTCTCTTTCTCCTAAAGGCTTCTTTCACCATTCCTTGCTTTTATTTCAAGTTCGCATTTCATATCATCACTAATCATACTGCCCAGGTATCAAAACTAGGTATCTGTTCTATTTTCTTCCTTCCTACTTCTGTATTTGACACCGATCGTTTCGTTCCAGTCACCATGACTTTAGTCTTTCTAATTATTATTTATTATTTGGCTCAGGCCCATCTTTCAGATCCGGCACCTGAAACTTTTGACCGGAACGGGTTATCATCGTTGCCATTTATTTGTTTCTTATCTTTCTAATATTTATTCTATCTTTCTAATTAATCAGTCTTTCTAATATTTATTTTTATCCCATTTTCACAGCTCTTCCTCAAGTTTTCTAACATCTTATTGATTTTCTTTACAGATTCAGTAACAAGTGCCATATCATCTGCACACTGTATATACCTAATAATTGTACCTCCTACCGAAATGCCGTCTTCATCATGTAGACATCAAATAGAAACCGATTTTTTTTAAGATAACAACTAGCAGTACCTGCTGAGTTTCGTAGACAAAAACAAACTTTTAAACCTGTCTTGATTGTGCCCTCACTTTTAATTTTTCAACTTTCTTAATTGCCATTCCCAACGAAGACCCTAAGAGTAAATCATAATTATTTGGAAAGAACGGTTGGCTTTGTTGGATAAACAGTTCTTGACCTTTAGACTCTCGTCCGAAAAGATTTTAGAGACAATTCTTACTTCAAGAGCAGTCGTCATGGGATGAAAATAATAATAATAATAATAATAATAATAATAATAATAATAATAATAATAATAATAATAATAATAATAATAATAATAATAATAATAATATAATTTGAAAGAAAAGTACTAAAATAACTACAATTTGGAATCATGAGCATAAAAAGACCGAACGCTGATTATGAATTCTTGGAAATAACTTTAGAGTCTCGAAATGTTACTGTGTGCAGTTTCAAATCTCGGGATTCGTTTTTTTTTTTTCTTCGTATCACGTAAAGTCCTAGCAATTTCGGTCTGATGAACAGAATCATACTTTTTGGATGCCAAGACTTTGAAAAATAAATTTAAGAAATGACTTTGGGGTAAATCATATCACGAAGGCTAGAAATTCGCATACAATGAGAAGAATCTACTGCTAAGAGGTTTAGAAATGGGCTTTATGAATTGAAGTTGAGAAACTCATTTAGGAGTGATATTATAAAATGTTTAGGTAATATCGCTAAATTCCAACTCGCAAAAAGCAAGTGTTCGGAAACCATAAGTTTATACATTCTATTAAATATTTTCATCATATCTTTCAATCTTCAATAAGAGAGCAAGAAGTTTTCCCTGTTCATCCAACCGAGAAATGTCGTTGGAAGCAATCAGATAAGAAATTTTTCAATTGTCCACTCAGTCGTGGATCTAAAATCTCTCGTCATCTTTTGATCAGTACTTTTCTTCCGAGATCACTATAAACATTCTGCAAGAACGTGATTGTTTATCACGCATTAAAATAACAAAAAATCACTAATTAGGTCATTTAAAAAAACATTGATTTCATTTCATGGGTAGCAAGGTAGTATAAACAGACACAATTATACATAAATCTCCAGAAAATCTCCAAAATTGACTAATAAATTAAATATTTAAAACAGAACGATCTGCGTATAAAATTTGCTATAAAATTCGTTTATATGAATTTTCTTTTTAATGTTAAAATAATAAAACAAGCAATAGCAGATCAAACTGTTATTTCGGTTCATGTTGTCTAATACATGTAAAACTAAAACTATTCCTTCTTTGATATGTGAGACAGGACCAAAGTGTGATCTAAGTCATTACTCAGGTTTGTATTTCCTCGGTTAACATTATGTATAATTATATCCTGTGAAATAGGTGGATACATAGATCATTAAAATAAATAAATAACATTTCTCGTGACACGAACAATGTATCATTAATGATGTGCCTTAACCCTACATTCACTCAACCAATCAATAAATGTCCTTTTCTCACTACGGTTTCTCTCCCCCAAGAGGTGGCTTATAGGAGAGTTATATAGCTTTCGTATGAATATATGTAATTCAAATTTTTATTATTCAAATGAGAGTCTAGATAGAACATATTCAAATACAATACCTATAAAAATACAGGTTTAAAGAATAAGAAAAATAACCAAATTATTCAAATACAGATCTAGAACATATTCAATAGAATACTTTACGATCTGTGAAATTTTAGAAAACGAGATCCTAAACTTTTAATGGAAAAATTCGCAAGGTTTGGAAGTCGTTCAGGTACCAAAAATAGGCTTAAAAGTACAAGTGGATAGAGCCTATATATCCCAACCACAAATCAAACACTAAAATTTAATAGGTTTAAAGCCATATTTTTTAAAAGAAAAAGTAAGTAAGAAAGAAAACCTTTTGGATGTAATAGTACACACGAGGTCAAAAATAATCACATATAGAATTATTATTTCTCTCGTTATAGGCCTATATTGTACTATATATTTTGTACAGTTATTTATTGAAGGGATTTAGTGAGCGTATACGAATAGTAACCAGGAGCAACATGTCTTCTGAGGTTGTCTTCTCGTTGGCCTACTTACCTATCTACCAGTTTGCATTGTTATATTTATTTCATCCTCGGTCTCGTTATGTCTATTTGCGTTTCGCCTACACTCACTCAACGAGTTATATTTAGTGTTTGAGGAAATTTTCTTACAAAGATTTATTAAGAAGATTCCTTTCTCAACATGAACAACAGCAACAACTCCCATCTGCAACAACAGTTATAATTGACTGTGATTCTAGCAGTTTTTTTGGAATAATCTGACATTTAAAAGATGGGCGCTCTGTTGCAGATAGTTATGAAATCCTTTCGAAGAGCAATTCTATCTTCTATCCCTCCTCAGCAGATATTTATAATACTGGTTCAGTGCGTCCGAACTATCTCCAGAAACTTGGAAATTGTACATGGGTTTGCAAGACTTCTGAATAATATTCTTATAGAGATGAGTAGTAAATCAGGATGTTAATAATTATGCAGGAGTAGATACACGAGAGCATATAGTTTCATTTTAGATGTATATACGCGTATGTGGTGCTTTATTTCTCGGTAGGTACTGGTCGAATCTGAACAGATTTTTGTGGGTAAGTAGCCCACGGTCCAAGGAATATAAGTTGCTATATTAGACTGGTGCCAAATCTGAGAAACGTGGATTTGAAAACTGCAGGAAGCATTTTTGAGGAAGAGTGGATGAATAACCTTTGCTGAATGTATTTGGTGTACTGATCCTGAAACGTTTGTTTGTCACTCTCGATTTTGGTATTATATGCTTTAATTTGTAAGAGGTCCTAATAACATTTGAAGGGGCAGAAAAAGAGGGAAATGTTTACGTCAAACATTGTGCTTTTGAGATTTCTAAATCCAAATATGATGTTTATAGCCTGAAACTTTAAACAATTTCTGCAAATCGCCAAAAAACCAAATAGCGACAATCCGAAATGAGATCCCAATAACTTGTAAAGGAACAGAAAGAAATGGCAATAGGTGATAGATAGTAATGGTCAATATATACTTGATTAAAATTGATTTTCAATAGAGAAATTATTTGTGCAAAAACGTACGAAAAAACTAGGGAGACTTTTCATGTGACCTTATACATACATACATACATACATACATACATACATACACACACACACACACACATTCAAAACAACACCGATAACGTTTGGGAGTGATTCCTGACACCAAGATCAGACAAAAAGTATAGACCAACCTGGGTGCACAAATGCTTCGTTTCGGAGTTATAAGCTGTCGAGATCGAAAAACTGAACAGGAGAGACAGAATTTATATACAGTTTCATCTTCCTAATTATCAGGCTCGCGAAGTACCACACTTTTTCATAAATTTAGAACCTCCTACCATCTTTAAGATGTGTCCTTGAATCAAAGCAACATGATAAAAAAATAGTTGAAGGTAGTACTTAACTATATTTAAAAATTTATTTCAAACTGTTCAACTCTTTCCCCCGTGATATGATTACAAACAACAGGTAATATCGATTTCATTCTGAAAGAATAATTGTAGCGAACATGCGAATAAAATGGAGTGAATTATACGTTTATTTTAACAATCATCTTTGAGTATCAAGAAATTCACATTTCTTATGTGAAGCTGTAGACATCAAGTACGATTTCAGTACAAACTGTTATTCTGGAAATAGAAACGAAGATGTCACAGTAACACACTTTCCCCAGATTAAAATTAAAAACCTATATGAGTAAACCAGGATGCTTATTCATATATAAGCCCAGAATTAGAAAGTTTACTCGTCCAGTCTTATCCATTTCACACGAGTGAATAGTGTGTCAACGCCGTCGCTCTGCGCGAGGACCCATAGGACCCGGAGCCAGTCTTCAGGGATGTAACTTCAAGAATCAGAGGTCCAGGTAGCTGATCCGGCCAGTCCGAGTGTCCAGAACCGTCTATACCCAGGATAACCTACAGGAAGGACTCCAAGGTTTCAGTCCAGATCCGCTGAAGGTAGACGCCAAAGGACAGCCGCCAGCCGAGTTCGAACCCAGGATTACAAGGTTCCAAGCCGAGCAGCGAGATCAGCGAGTCTGCGAGGCAACGCCATTGAGGAAAGAAGAAGAGGATCCAATTTCCCCGGCGGGTTTGAACCAAGGACCTCGTCAACCGAAGACAAGTGTTAGTGCGTCGCTTAAACGTTCCAAAAGCAATAACAGATTCGCAATCAGTAGCCAGTTCCTTGGACAGCATCAGGCAGTGATATACGTGAGTAGACAAAACCATATTTGAATTGTTTTCTCAAAGAGGTTCATTTGAGGAAAAAGGAAGTCATCACTCTATGACTACGCATAGCCTTGCATTGGCATGTTTTAACTTTCCCGTCTCGATCTAGCCTTCAGCTAACGAGACACCCGGTCATAAACCGAGACCCTTCTTTTCAATGTGTAGACCAGTGTAATCAGAAATTTAAATTCTTCCCCTTTGTATAAAGAACTCCGGATCTTTCAGTTTAATCATCCATCTTACCATCATCATAATATATTTTATAATAAAATATAAAAACCAACCTCTTAATCTTTTATTTACGTGACAGGCATACAACAAAATACTTTGGTTTGTGTAATATTTACCTGTACCTTGGGCAGAAAGTACTCATACATATGCACTATACTTGGTAGAATGTTCATTTCATATTAACAAAAGAAGAATGTTTTTAATATATGTAAGAGATTATTATGGGATAGTTGATGATATGGACATGTTTTATGGTTACCTAGTCAGTGAGTTTGTGTACTTAACAGTTTTAAGAAAAGGATATTATAAGTTATGTCAAATAATAAACCAGTTTAACATCGTTTATAGACGTTGTCAGTTTTATTAAAAAGGTGAGATTAATGATATTTAAATATCGAAGCTAATATTTTTATGCCAAAGAATTACTACCACTTCGAATTTTTATCTCAGCAAACGAACCAGGTTTACGACTATCTTTTTGATAAGTCGTTGTAAAAATTGGTTTACCTCACCCGGGACTTTGTAAATTCAATTCCCGAAGAAGAGTAAGGCTGAATTTACTTTCATATTACAGTTAATGAATACGAACTTAACTATATTGCGAAGTGGTAAAGTAATCATAAGAAAAATGGACAACGAAACAATGCAGCAGGAATCAAATACTAGTGATAGCGATGAGAATAGTGTAACACCAGGATTGGCATCGGAAGATATCTTGTTAGCTTTACAGCGACAAATAATGCAGATGTCTACCGAGATAAAGCAGACCATGGAACAGAAGTTCAACGAAGCTCACAAACAAAATGAAGAATTAAAGCAGACCATGGAACAGAAATTCAACGAATCTAACAAGACCATGGAACATAAGATAGAACTGAAGTTTGACGAAGCTAACAAGCAATATGAAGAATTAAGTAGACGGATAGAACAGAAATCAAATGAAACGAAACAGACAATTGTCCAGGTGGTGAACGACATTTCCTCACAGTTCGAGGAAAAGTTAAAAAGGATATCCGATGATTGTCAAGAAAAGCACAATCAACAAAACCAAGAAATTAGTGCTGTAAAAAAAGATTTAGAAGTAATAGAATCTTCCATTAAACAGCAAAAGATGCAGGTCAGCAACAACTCTAATAACATACGTGTAAATACACAGTTGTTAGCTACTATTCAGGAAGAGATTAGAATGTTACAGGCTAAAGACAATATTTACCGTAATAACTTGGGTAGTGATCGCTTTGAGTTGCCCCACTCACCAGAGATGAACTCGCCTTCGCCCGGATCTGATGAGGATATTATACTAGAAGAAAGTTGTCCGAAGAGCACTGATGAGCGAAACATAGATGGTGTCATGACACAGCACGTCACGGATAGGAACTATCACTCAACAAGAACAAGGAATGAGAAAAAGAAGGTAAAATTAAGTGTTAAAATGAGTGAAATTAGAGCTATGAGCAAATTCAGTGGTAAGTGTAATGAGAATGCTACTTCTTTCTTAGAGAAATTCCAAGACGAATGCAATATAATGTCTATCGATCGATCACAATATATGAAATTAATACCCCATGTATTACTCCCACCTTGTTCCTTATGGTTTAAAGCAATACGTGATCACATTAGTACCTATGAGGAATTCAAAGCGGCATTGATCGCAAATTATGAAAATGACTTTTTGCTAGCAAATAGAGATGCCACCCTTAGAAATCAACACTTCAATCCTCGATTGCACAAATCTCTTGTAGAGTTTGTTGTAAATGTCTACAACGAATTAAAGGTCGTTAATCCTTTGCAATCGGAATCGAGAATAATAGCATCGATTCGAAATTTGCTTCCATTTAAACTGCAACAGATCTTATTTTCCACACAGTGTATGAGTTTCAGCCATTTATTGATGCTTGTCCAATGCTACGAAACTCAATACCATGCCATGAACCCACAATCAGGAATGGGTAAAAATAAGAATAATTCAGATCATTTGGTGCCTGTTCGGAATTTAAATATTCGGAGTGTGAATAATACAGGACCTAACCTAAGCCGAGTATACTCCAGCAATCAAAATGCGCACAATAGGCAAGGTTATGTAGAGAATCCGCCTAACCTAATTAATAGTAGCAATTCGTATGTTAGACCATATAGTCAAAATAGATTTAAAAATCGACGTAATGTATGGCGAAATTCCAGAAATACAGCGAACTACGCGGATAGACGTAATGGAAGGACAAGAGATGGCACTTCGCATCAAGATCCAGGCATTGAAGTAATTTCTGTACAGAACAATAATACGGGACATAATCACGATTGTGCTGTACAGTGTACCTTATTGGAACCATACACGAGTATGAATTTAAACTAATCGCGGCTGATGTGGTAGGGGTTAAACCCATGTCAGCTGTGGATTCTCATGAACATTTATCTAAAAATTTAAGCGATAATTCTTACGAACATTTATCTTCCAATTTACATGTTCATGCTAATTATGAAAATGATCTTTCACATGACGTCACTGTAAATAATTATTCTGAAATAGCAATTAATAGGTGTCAGTACCAATTTATACCGGTTGTAAATCGTTGTTGGTTTGAAGATGATACTGTCAATGATGGTTTTAATATTGAAGAAAATTTTGTATTTTTAAAGTCATATAGTACAGCTAAAATACCTATTAAAGTCAATGGGTTAAGTACCGAAGCTCTACTTGATACAGGAGCAAATGCCTCTCTATTATCGTATTCATTGTGTAAAGCAATTACTAGTAACTATTCGAATCCTAAGCTACAAAAGGCTGAGAATCTTATTATAGTTGATTTTACCGGTAAACATAAAAAGAGAGTAGCAGGAATTACTCGTGTGACAATCTCTATTCAAGATTTTGAAATATCAATCCCTATTCTGGTGATAAAGGATCTTAACGAGAAATTAATTATGGGCTTAGATTTATTATCCCAATTACGTGTCATGCTTGATTTTAAAAACCAAACGTTGACGATACCGTTTATACCTCAGGAAATCGTACAGAAACTGCTTCCAAAATTAGATAATCTTGCTTGTCAATATAATGATATGTCTCCTATAGTGAATAATGTTTCTATTAGTGCAAAAAGTGATAAATTAAATGATCCCCGATTAGAAGACAAACAAAATTTGATGAATATAAAGGACGATGTATTATTTTCTAAACATGTTAAATCACTCGAAAGCAGCCTTGATTTTGCTGATAATACAGTAATAGCCGACTTTAAGAACATCTTATATAAACATAGAAATGTCTTTTCAGAACGCCCTGGACGTTGCAAGGATTTTGTTTATTCTTTTAAAGTTAAAACAGACAAACCCATAGTAACCAAGCCCTATATAATTCCATATAGATACAGGGAGAATGTACGGCAGCAAATTGCAAATATGTTAAGAGATGGGATCATTAGGCCTTCAAGAAGCGTCCACCTTAATCCATTACATGTTGTTCCAAAGAAAAATGGTTCTCTACGTGTGGTATTAGATTTGAGACGCACGAACAGCCACATTGACCTGGAACAAGTGAGGTATCCTCCAGTAGAAGAAATACTAGCTTCTTTACAAGGGAACACTGTATTCGGAAATCTAGATCTAGTGATGGCGTATAATCAGGTCGAGTTACATGAAGATTCAAAACCATACACAGCATTTAGTTTTGAAGGTCACTTGTACGAATATAATCGTGTAGTCTTTGGGCTTATCAATGGTAGTGCAGCATTAGCATCCTGCTTGAACGAAGTTCTAGGTCAAGACTTACGTAGCAACGTGATAACGTATGCTGATGACATCTTAATCATGGGGAAAAATCCACATGAATACCTAAAGTACTTAGATATAGTTTTAGACAGATTGGAAAGTTCAGGCCTTACTATCAATCTACAGAAATCCAAATTTCTGCAGAATTCTATAGAATTTCTTGGGTACCAAATTGATGCCTCTGGTTTACAATTCAGTCAATCTAAAGTTCAAGCCATAGAAGATCTACCTGCGCCAGTAAATGTGAAACAGACACGACAAATATTAGGACTCTTTAATTGGTTTCGCAAGGCCATCCCGCGATTCGCTGAGATAGCCCAGCCTTTATTTATGATCATAAAGAAAGGGGTACCATGGCAATGGGGTCCTATTCAAGAACACAGTTTTAGTAAGTTGAAGGAGTGCGTAAAACGAAACATCCATTTGAACCACCCCAGATACGACGTTCCTTTCTACGTACAGTGTGACGGTTCTCAACTTGGAATCTCTGCAGTACTCTGGCAACCTAACCCAACCATTCAGGAACCAGCTGTTATACATTGCGCTAGTCGTACTCTAAAAAAAGCTGAAAAGGGATACACCACGACAGAAATTGAACTTTTGGCTATACGTTTTGCAATACAAAAATTCGCTCCATATCTTAGCGGATGTCATTTTATAGTACTTACCGACCATAATTCATTGCGATACCTCAATAGCGTACAAGGATATAATAACAGATTACTTCGCTGGTCGTTAGATCTTCAAGCTTATGATTTCGAAGTACAACACATTAAAGGGGTAGATAATGGACCCGTAGATACCTTATCACGTCTGTTTCCTGGAGAAGAGCAACATATTTTGTCCATTAACGAATTTAAGATCTTACAGGATGAAATAGCTACCATTTCGATAGAAGATTTAAGAGAACATCAAATGAAGTATCATGAATATAAACAAATCATGGAACATTTATCTTCATGTGGCGAGGGATGTAGTTGTCCCAAACACTGGAATTTCAGATTTAAGTTAAACAACGGGATTTTACTTATTAAAGATTTCAAATTCAAATCTAGGAACAAAATTTGCATTCCACCTACGTTAACAGCACGCATATTAAAGGCCTACCATGATGATTTCGGACATTTTGGGTATGTGAAGGTATGTGCCTTGGTTAATAAATCTTTTTACTGGAAGGGAATGAGAGCTCAAGTCAAAAATTATATCAATGACTGCATTGAGTGTATGCAAATTAAGCATAATTATCAGGCTATACAAAAACCAATGCTCTCAATAACACCTGAGAGACCACATTCATTTCTATCGATTGATTTATATGGACCGTTACCCAGAGCAGCTACTGGAGAAATTTATTTGTTAACAACTATGGATATCTTTTCACGATATGTGGTAGCCTATCCCTTGCGTAAAGCAACCTCCGCTGCTATCGTGAATAAAATTCTGAATGTATATATTCCACATTGTGGCCCTATCGAGCATATATTATGCGATAACGGTTCACAATTCAAAAGTGATGTGTTTCTCAAAGCCATGGACAAGGCCAACATTAAAATTCATTTTGTGACTCCGTACCATCCAAGTAGCTCCGTGGTAGAAAATGTACATCGCAATTTTGGTATGTTGTTTCGGCACTTTTGTAAGGATAAACATGCTGAATGGATTAAGCATGTCAACCAAATTACGTACCTTTTGAACCATTCTATATCAGACACTTTAGGTGTGTCTCCTGCTAATGTGCATAATGGCTCTGATTTGATTTTCCCTGTGGAACAACATTTTGATGTCAAATTAGAAGATTCGACAATTATGGATTCATCCAGTTTAGTGAATATGGTGAAGATCCGAAGACATAACAAGTTTTTGAAACGTAATTCGCAAGTAGAGTCTTTGCAAGAAGGAAAATATCGGATCAAGGTCAATGACTTAGTTTTTGTTAAACAACATCCGCAAAGTAATATGTTGTTAAAGAGGATTTATAAATTTTGTGACATTTTCTCAGGTCCTTATTTATGTTTTAAGGAAATAAATCCTAAAGTTTTCGAATTGTTGAACGCTAAAACGGGGATGTCAATTGGACTTCGCAATATAGATGAGTTAAAGGTTTGGAAACCTACTCCGTATACAAAGGAAAAATGGATGCATCTAGTGAAAGAATTAGTAGCACCTGACATTCTTGCTCAAATAAATAAGAATGAAAAATAATAATAATAATGAAAAATGTATTTATATAATACCAAAAGGGTGTCTTTTGTTTCTGTAAAAATAGATTTATTTACTTACATGTGCTTGTTCAAACGTAGATTGTGTTTAATTTTTGATTTTTGTTCAATTATATTTTCTTTGATTTTCATTCATCAACGATAATTTTTCAATGACTTGAATTCTTTCTTATTAACGTGAAGGATTGTAATTTAATTCATGATTAATCAAGCACAAAAATTGTTTTCATTATATTAATTTGTGTTAAAACTTTCTTGTTAAAAATAGGTATTTGATGAAATGAAAGAATTGTTATGAATGTATTTATATATATATGTATATGTGAAATATAATGAATAGATATACAAGGTGCGATCAAAATATGATGAACATATATAATATAAGAACACTAATGTAAACGGACCAGTGGTTCTTGAAGATAAAAGCCAAGCCTACTCATGACTTTTATATTCAGTCCCTTTGTCGAGCGACATTTTTATACAACAAAATACTTTGGTTTGTGTAATATTTACCTGTACCTTGGGCAGAAAGTACTCATACATATGCACTATACTTGGTAGAATGTTCATTTCATATTAACAAAAGAAGAATGTTTTTAATATATGTAAAAGATTATTATGGGATAGTTGATGATATGGACATGTTTTATGGTTACCTAGTCAGTGAGTTTGTGTACTTAACAGTTTTAAGAAAAGGATATTATAAGTTATGTCAAATAATAAACCAGTTTAACATCGTTTATAGACGTTGTCAGTTTTATTAAAAAGGTGAGATTAATGATATTTAAATATCGAAGCTAATATTTTTATGCCAAAGAATTACTACCACTTCGAATTTTTATCTCAGCAAACGAACCAGGTTTACGACTATCTTTTTGATAAGTCGTTGTAGGCATCCCACTGATGCATAATTAACTTATCATAACGGCAGTCATAGCACCTAAGTACCGTTATATGAGCAGTCTATATACCGAATTTTTATATTCCAAACTTGAAAATATCGTAAAATATTAAATTTTTCACCAGCACGTTAGTCAAAATAGCATGATAAAAACTCAACCTCTCGTGCATGTGGTCCTTGGTTCGATCCCAGCTCGCACGAGCTGAACTTTGGACAAACAACATGTACGTGGGTTTTCTCTGAGTTCTTCCGTTTCCTCCCGCTTTCTTCATTCCACTTTTTCATTAATTTCTCATTATCACCGTCTCCTTTAACCCAGCCGGCATAACTGTAGGACGTGAAACCTAAAGATTTCATTTCATTTTATGATAAAAACTCAGTTCGAGGTACGTAATAGCTATATCCAGAAATTTATTTCGAACGGTTAAGCCGTTCCCCGTGATGCGAACAAAAACAAGATCCCTTTTGTTTTCATACAATAGATTCTAGTGACAATGCCGTGATAAGATCACGAAAGTATTGCTGGAAACGTCTCATTGAAAACATGACAATACATTAAAATATTTGTGATAGTTCAAAATATTGCAAACAACATTTTGCAGCATTATTCTGAATTTATGTTACGTTATGTAGTAAAAGTAATTAATTTGAACCTAAACATTGATGTGTTTCACTATATAATCACATTTGAATGTGTTGTTTCTTTTCTTTTTCTTTTCTCTTTCTGTTTTCTTTTCTTTTTCAAAATCAAGATTATCCTAACCATGAGAATGTTATTCTATGCAGTAAGTTGTATCACGTGATGTATATGGATGTCAGTCACATTCATTTTTTTTTCTCTCTCTCTCCCTACAGCCTATGGAACCTGGATGTTCGATGCCGCGTACACAAAACCATTTCATTGACTTTTGTCCTTAGCCAACTGGTTTCAGTTTCCACCTTGCATTCCTCTTTCCGCGAGATCCATCTTAATATTGTCCTTCCATCTGCATCAAGGTCATCCTAATGGTCGTTTTCCGATTGGATTTCCAGTTAAAACTTTGTTACTTTCTTCCATTCTGGCTACATGACCTACCCTCTGAGTCTCCTACATTTGGTAACCGTAACAATGTTTGGTAAAGGGTATAAATTATGTAGTTCCTCCTTATGAACTTTCCGCCATTCCCGATTCCCGTTCCGTGTATTCGTATCAGGATCTTGTTCTCAAATACTTTCAGTCTACATTCTTCCCTCAGAGTAAGCGACTATGTTTCACAATACAAGATAATAAGCATGATTATCGTTTTATATATTTTGAGCTACAAATTCCTCGACAGAATTCGCGTCGACAGAAGAGTTTGAACTGAATAATAGCACGAATTTGCTACTTTAAGTCGACATTTAATCTGTTCGTGAATATGGTTTTGGTTTGTTAATATTCAACTATTGAAGTAAATAAGATAATAAAAATAACTTAAACGAATAATGCACTGATTCTGTTGTCGCCTTTCAGTTAATTAATAACATTGTCCTTACATAATGGATACTAATGAGAATTCATGGCTACATCTCGATTTGTCGCACAGCTTACATTGTACTATAGGCGACATACTCCAGTCTGTCTGCTATACAACTGGAAAACAAACGAATATTCAATTGGTAACCAACTACTAGCCAAAATCACGTAGAGAGGCTGCGTGTCTTGTGATACGTTTAGTAACTCTAGTTTGTTATGCGTTTCTGTTCATTGATGGTAATAGTTATTCGTGGTAGAATACACAGAATAATAGAGCCATGATTCACTTATTTTATAGATCTTTCATCCAAACTAGAGCGTGAATTAATATCATTTCTCGATACGTAATTTTCATTACTATGACTCGACAGAGCAGTGAAGCGATGATAGAAAAAAGAATACTTACAATATGTAACGTCTAGGTCAAAAATTTCATTATCACGTACTGAATTTTTGATCCTATGAATATCAATGCCATACACAGTAGAAATTTTATGGTTACGAAGTGACATGTCTCTCTAAATACATATTACATTTTCGTTCTTTCTCTCTTCGAAATGAATAATCCAGCAACCGTAATGTCTATTGACTGTCCATCAACAGGAATTTTTCAACATGATCGAGAATGAATAATTGCAACAGATTCTTCTAAGCGACTGTGCACATTTAACGGTGTAATGGTAAATTTAAAATTACATCAGATTTCAGTAAATCGTGAAGAGCCGTTAATCAGATCAACATGAATTAACACCCACAAGAGGCAAGTGAATGTACTATTCTGGATATTTCGTAAATATTTTAACGGTTGAATACGTACAATCACTATCATTATTTTTACATGATGTGTTTTTTATATATATTTTCGAAAGACCTATTATTTTCAGTATTTTATGTACATTATGTTTTTCCGATGCATCTATTTATTTTCATTATACATGTATATGCAAATCAGACTACAGTTTATATATATATATAATTATTATGGGTGAACACGAAGTCGCTTTTCCAAATATGTGGCAAAATAAAATAAAATAATTTAGGTGACTTGACAATACTTGCAAATACTGTTCAAACTGTCTCACACCATGTTCAATGCACAAAGTAAATCTCTTCATTAATTTGGAAATGTCAATACAGAACTGAGGCTTGGCATCCAATCTGTTAAATAATTGTTCCATAAACTGTTTCAAGTGATCCCAATCCTGAGGTTGCCCAAGAAACACTGTCTTCGATATTACCTCACAGGGAGAAGTCCCATGGTGTGAGGCCAATCTTCCATTCCCGACGCCCAAGCCATTCATCGAAATGTTTATCCAACAAATCCCTCCCAACATCTAAGTGAGGTGGTGTTTCTGTTAGTTTCGTGCCAAATGAGAAACCACTGACAAAACTCAACACGCTGATCCGGACCACATTCGTGCAACGCGTGCAGAAGCTTTGGCCATTTAAAGCTTCATCTTCAAGTTCTATAACATGTTTCTTAAAGAGATGTCATGACTAAGTGCGCCCTTCTGATCGACTTCCTTATGCTAGGTATACAACTCTGAGCAAAAATTCAGTGTATTCTTCATTTCGTAAACTTCGGGGTAGTCTGCTTCACTCAAAATCATACACAGAAACTTTAGCTTCGAATTGTTCGTTCAGATTTCTGATGCCTTGATGTGATGGTGGTTCCACACCTGAAAACCATTTCCTAATGTTTACTGTCACCACATTTGTATTTTTGTGTTTCCACCAAGTTTGTAGCACGAAAACACATTGTTCCTTTGTTAATTTACTCGCTGATAGCTTGCTTATTTCTTTCCTTTGCTTACTTGTTTTAGGAAAGCGACTTTGTCCCACCCTGTCCCTGTGTATATTAGAACTTTATTAGGATCACGATAGTAGACTTTGTAAGATTATGAACCTACTTGAATTACTCCACACAATAAATCTTGAACGAATGCGAATTTTTGAATTCTGTTTTATTTATTTATTTATGTTTTGCAGTAGACAGCTAAAGTAATTTTCTTTATCAAGTTCGTTAACAGATTCAAATCATTTACACTTGAACGGATAACGGTGAATTTAACGGTGTCTATCCATACACCGACTAAAAGTTTCACATCGTGGTGTTAGATGGCAGCAACTTTCGTCTAGCGGTTGACATCTACCGAATAAAAATGAAATTTCGCGAGATCTTTTCTATTGTCTTAGCAGAATTTATTATACCTCAGTAAAGCCGCGGTTGCTCAATGGTAGGGCGTTCACCTCTGGTACATAGGGTCCCTGGTTCGACCCCAGCTCGCGTCAAGTGAACCTTCTGCTGGACGAACAACGTGTGCGTGGGTTTTCTTTGGGTTCTCCAGTTTCTAACCCACTTCTTCATTCCACCATTTCATTCATTTCTCATCATCATCGTCTCCTTTAGCCTAGCCGACACAATCGTGGGACGTAAAATTCAAAGATTTCATTTTTATTATCCCTTGGTTTACGAGAATTTAGTCGGAAGATATATTTCTTGTTTAGCATAAATAAATAATTGTAATGATCAAACACAATGTTACTGCGCCTTTTCATTTCCGTATCTTCTGATTTTCCCGCCTTTTACTACTGACTTTTTTTAGTTGCCTTCAGTTTTTTCTCTAGTTACAATGCATTATAATCCATGTTCATCTCTAGTGTGAAAGGAAAACAACGTTATCGAGATGATAGAACTGGTCATGACAATGAAATCAACCATGCTTTCTGCTTCTCACTATAATGATGTGTGTAGACATTTGTCACCTGAGCACTATCTATTAGATTTCACTACATTTAGCTCGCGAAAAGTATGTTTGCTTTCCGGTTGCATTGTTTTGTGTGTGGAGCTATCACGTGACAACTTGACAATGTCAACATTCATGCTGAATTACTGTATGAAGAAGAAGAAGAAGGAAAGATAATAAGATAATATATATACAGTTATAGCCTTTCCGCTTCTTCTCATTATATTACACATATTTTTCACGTAGATACTTATGATTCGATTTTTAAAAAAGTTGGTTTCTATCACTGATAATTTCAGGGGTATCAAGAGAAAAAATTCTTCGATCGTGCTCAATACGGGTAACCATTGTTTCATCAGTACTACTGTAAGTGCCGTGTACTAAAAGTGTCCTCCTAGGAAAATCTGAAATACCGGTAATTACTGTGTTCCATGCGTGTTCTTTTTATTTGAATTAACATATCAAAGACAACTACTGACTGCCTGTATCTTTAGAATTACCCCTCGTATAATAACGGAAGCGAATAACCTTCGAGTCAGTTGTTCAATTAAAATAAACTCTGGTAAATATAGAGAAACGGATCTCGCGATTCCATGTAATTTTTTCTATGGAAGTTTCTTTGCTACCGTGCAGGTTTTAGAAAAGCTAGGAAATGTTATGGCTTTTAAATGGGATGGATGAGGACAGTTACTCATGAAAGTATTCACGCCATGATTCCACTCTGGCAGCTCGTCCGAGATAATCGACCTATTTACAAAAACAAGAATTCAAAAATTAGGTTTAGTCCAAGAGTTATTGTGCACAGCAACGAACGAACATAATAACAGTACTATTTTGTACGTCCCTACTATGTGATCTTAACAAACCACATATTGATCAAGTAAAATTTGATTGTTTAAGAAGAGGTAACTTAATGACAGTGTCAAACACATCTTTTATTATTTAGCCAATATTGTATATTGGCCCATTCAATATTTTTTCATCCAAAAGGAATCCAACACATAAGCACGATATGACAGAACATCATTTTTGGAGATCCTCACAAATACACTACTTAGAACATTTTATTTGAATTAGTACTAACGCTCAACTCAATAAACAGTTTTCTTGAAAAATAAATTTCATCTTTTCGCTTTCATAGCATCTTTCAGCAGCAGCATCTCTTGTAAATTTATCAGTTTGTTTTCACTTTCAAACATCAACTCCTTGATCGAGAAGTCGGCGAATATGAATAAAACAGATTTGATAAAATTCTGCAACCACTGGCTGTGAGTGAGTCTTTCTGCTGATCGTCCGAAAGTTTTTCTCTTACTTTATTTACTTTATTTCTGATCAGCAAATACGAATGACATTACCCGTTAGACTGTTCCAGAATTAGTTAAGCTGATGATATGTCTCTTTTCTGGTTACTGTACTAGTTTAATCCAACCTTTCGATGTTCATTTCTTCCCACTGTACAGTTCATTCATCACATTGATTGCGAGGAGAATGATTGCATAATTCATGCTTTTTTCATCTGATCTTCATATTGACTGCTAATACGCATTATGTGTAATTGATTCTCATTTGAACTACTTTATATAACAATTTACCATTATAACCCAACTCAAACTGTGTAATTCCTGTCTTTTGGCCCTTTGTCAGTCTGTATGCAACCAGTTTATATAGTAGAAAGTCCAGAGTCCAGAACGCACAAAAAACATTTTCCATAGATTATGATGTTAACTTTATAAAATCCTAACTCCTGTATCCTTTGAACTCTGCCGCTCAGATTTCGTATTTTGACTAATCTAGGTTAGTTAGTGTACACTATGTGTGGATCAAGATCATTGAGGACGTTTACTTGCCTGAGTTATGGATATAAATCCATGATACGATTCCAATAGTAACAGAGAACATTTCCAGCAATTGCAACATAGAGCATGAATTTATATTGAATATTGCTCGTACTACCAATGGGGCTCATGTGCAGGTGTACTAGTGTGGAAAATAAAATCCGTAAGATCTATGAGCTTTTCTTTGATTCTTTCAAATTTCATTGCCATATCATTCATACTTTCTTTCCTACGACTAATTGAAATCAAGGAGGTTTGAACACAACAATTTGAAATTTTATATAATACAATATTTTAATATTTTTCGATCTAACTTATCATTTGTTATAAATTAGTATGGCAGGTTGGTTCAGTGCTAGTTCAAAATATTTATTTAAAAAATGACTATTTAAGCTTCAATTTGAATTTAGTTAAGACTAAGTTAACACACATTCCTAATCTTCCACTCGATCTAACACAAATTTATACCATTGACAATAACAAATATATATATATATATATAAACGAAAAAGATAGAAAAGATTTAACAAAATATGATGACCGGATAGACTGGAAAGAAAGGAACGTTTTAAAATATTTAACAATAAAATCATTAAACTAGAAAAGAAGGAAAATGATTCTAATTAATATATGGCTGTGTCTTAGAATGTTAATAAAATATAAATATTTATTTACGTAGCACCTTTTGAAGGAAAAACTAGGGACTGTTGTAGTGTTGTTTCAGCTTTACGAAGCCAACATTCCTCCTCACTATGATTGGATAATATGAGGTTGGAAAACACGATGTGCCGGGTGCGTAAGAAAGTGTATACACGCTTTGAACTGTCCTAGAAAATTTATTTTTCAACCTACAAGGTTACATTTCTTGCAAAAGTAAGTAATTTGAAAACATAAGCGTTCATACTGGTCAAACTGAACATTTCAAATGGTGGTTAAAATTAATGTTAAAAACGGTGGCTTTCAGTGTCGATGCATTTCTGAGTACGAGAAACGAATGCTTCCATACTTCGAATTAAAATACCCAATGAGATTTCTGGGCACACCGTTTGAATCTCACCCCCAAGTGAGTCCAGGTTACGTGGTCTACGACGGTACACCTCATCTTTTACTGTACCCTATAAGAAGTAAATCGAGCTGTATAAACTCTGGAGATCGTGCACGGAACTCGATTGGTCTAATGCGTCCTGTCCAATTTTAATCCAGATATGCTCGCACATCCTTATGATAGTGCAGCAATGAGTCTTCTTGTTGGTAATAAAACCTGTCATTACAGAAAGGTATGAGTGTAAAGGAAAATGGAATCAGAGCATTGTTAGTTTCTTTCGTCCAGTACAGGAAAAACGGAAAGGTCCAATGAGTTCCCCAGGGGACAAACCACACTACATATTTATACCAGTCAAATTCTCAGTCTCTTCAGCAGCAATTATGGGGATTATATACATATAATCGTACCTATCGACAATTCCGATAAGTTTGAAATGCGTTTCTTCCGACTGAACAATACCACACATAAATTCCAATTTACGTATAACCATCTCCTGAACTCATTCACAACCTTATATCCAGCAACCTGGGTCACTTATTGCACTAGTCGTGGAATATATACACACATCTTACCTTTCTTCAGTATGTATAGCACCTTAGTAGCACTTACACCGTTCAACGTGACCCTTGCCCTGAAGAATTTTGACTTCAACGCTGAAACAGTTTCAACACCCAACTTAGGATTCAGTACTTTCAACTCTGTGAGATCGCTCTGATCGGTTTTTTTTGCACATCACACAGTCTCCCATAAACCTCGAATTTGTCTCGTATGTATGTAATTGTTACCGTTGAAGGTGGGTCAGTCCAATACACATGTCTTCACTGTCTTTGAACCGCAGCAACATTCTTAACCTTTCAGTACAATTTAATCGCCTACTTCAGGTCTGCCAAGTTCAAACATCCATCCACCATGTCGATGCTACTCTTTTGTCTCTAACTGAGATGCGCAGCTAGAGCGACAATTCTGCTGCTACCTCTTGAGGAAATATAACATTGCTTTTTCCCAGAAACTTCAACTTGTAGGTTGGAAAATATTTTTTTTAGTGACATTTCGAAGTGCATACACATCTTTTTGACGTATTCGGGATAGCATACATGTATCATTTTGAAAAAAAAAGAAAGAATTGTTTCCCCTGTTGTTAAATATTCGTAGAAAGTAAAATATGCAAGCTCACTCACTGAAATAGACAATGTAGTATATTTAAGTGTAGAAAGTAACGAGTAAATCATTGACTTCACGATATGGAATAAATACTAAAAAATAAATAATAGCCGTCAAAAAATTATACTAATACCCTTAGTGCATCTTGCAACCTACAAAGATTATTATTATAATTATAATTATTATTATTATTATTATTATTATTAATAATAGTAGCAATAGTTCTACTAGAAATATAATGAAATATTTTGAAACATGATGAAATATAATGAAAATATAAGATTAAGACTAAAAGCATTAGGCCGGTTTAATGCTTTATCCATAAAACTTTGAGTCTTCAACCTCAAGAAGAACATCCATTGCTTTTAGTCTTAATCCCATTTCTTCATTTTATCCAATCAATTTTTATTTCCCCATTTTAGTGTATTTTATAGAGGAACTATTTTCAAAAGCATTTTACAATTATAAAATGCAATCCAACTAAAAGATTGGAAACCAAGGTGGATTTGTCTTTTACAGAAATGAAAAAAAAAAAAAGACTACAATTTCTCATCTCTATAATAAAGGATTTGGAATAGTAAGGCAGTATTTCTTGATATTGGTCCACAGTTACGGTTTCTTTACTTTGCCACTCAATCATGCAAGTTATTCAATTATTTCATAAACTTCTTGTGCTAACTGAGTCTTTTGGAACCATTCGCACATATCAGTAGAATGAATGTTTGTGATAACGGTAATATTTCAAACAATCATAATAATGGCATGCTTGTTTCAAATGGTGGTTTTACAAGGTGGGAACATTAGCGAGTCAGTAATTTGTGACCATTGGCTACAGAGACACAAGCCACGTACATATCTACATATATATGAAGTGTATATATTCCATACATACATTGTGTCATGAATCATTAGGGCTCTCCAGCATCAAACTCTGACGGATAGCTTCGAAAATAAGTGCAAATTGCAGCTGTCAACATTAGTGGACGTGACGAGACGCGTAATCGGAGTCTTTTAGTGTTGCAATTTGGCGCATGCATGTTCCACAGTTGCAACCCACTCAATGTCTATTTTTTTTATTTCGCTTGAAGCTATTGAAATTGATGGCCGATGGTTAAATGGAAGCGGAGCGAAAGAGTGACAAGTAATAAAGCATTTTTTCTCTCTCTCTATTTTGTACAAAGCTTTCTAACACATTCAGTCCATTTTTACATGCCCAACATGCGTTCTCTTGTAGGTACTCCGTACAGAACAACTAAACCTTCTGAATTGTTAGTTTAGAATGTATCTTATTGTTTATTATTAGAAACTACAAATCTTCAGTTTAATCAAACAAAGAGGTGTGCATAAAGTTGCTTACTAGACTAGAAGTCGAAATGTTTCTTCTTAAACAGATCCCATGAAACTAGTGCAATATTTCGAAAACTGTGTCTGTTTCTGCAAGAAAAGTTCATTATGCTGTTGTACCTTAGCGTTGCTCGCGAGATGAGAAATTTCTCGTGTTGTCTAGATTCTCGTCTCGAAATTTTAAAGACATGCAAGTCATAAAACAATGTACTCGAACTAGCCTTCGACTAGCTGGGAACTTTGCCCCTACACCCTCGCATATGTTCGGCCTACGACCTTACACCCATATTTCAGCCTTTGCTTCCGCTCTTTGCATGGCAAGAGAAATGACATTAGTAATCCTTTTCCTCATTAGAATATACATTTAAATCAAAGTGAAATGATGAAATTCCATGTGGACCCAAATGCTAATTTTGATCAAAAGTTCATTTCGAATGGTTCACTCGTTTTCCCCTGATGATGAGGCTGATCACCTCGAAGTCATATATATAAAATAGAAATTACTTCCGTCTATAGAACGCTGTGTCATATGGTCCATTTGTTTTGAATAAGAAGTTTACACACCAATTTTCATGTTTCTAAACTTAAGGAATTTCGAGATATGGTCAACTTGTAATGAAAATTGCTTCCCCACTGTTTTCTTCTCTCCTGTTTCTTCCTTCTAGGAGAAATATGAGAAAACGATGGAACACGTACCTAATTATTTTATCATTTTGGCAGAAATATTTTCCATGGATCTCACTGCTCTTATATCTACTAGAAATCGCACTTAAATATCACCACATTAATGTAATTTTGAGTCTAACACTATTGTTTCCTTGTGCTTCTTATCACAAAACAACCGAACATTAGGCGAATTCGTAATTCATATTCCTATATTCGTTTATTGAAGTACAATGTTTGCCACTGTATGAGGCACACTTCATTCGCTGAAAATGTCTCCTTCATGTAAAATTCTGCTTGTACAGATGTTGGTAGAGGAAATTACAGTCCGGGATTGTTTTCCCCACTTCCGAATTTTATTACAGAATTTCACTATAGTATAAAATAGTGGAATGTTTTTGGTTTAAGTAGATGTCCTCTTGACCTGACACTCTCAGGAAGGAATACTTAAGAAGCAAGCTACGTGAGGAGGTGTAGGACACTCGCTGCTCCACTACAAGCAGAGAGGGGTTAGGATTCCAACAGAGCTCCACTGTAAGTGAGGCCGGAGTTGTGATTAGGAATCTCCCGCTACTCCAGTGCAAGCAGTAATAGAAGTAAAGTTTCCTACAAGACTCCCATAGAAGCCAGAAGGAAAAGGAACCGTTAGCTCCACTGCAAGCTAAAGGCTTTGGACTTAGGTGAGGTACTTCCTAAGTTCCACTAAAGCCAAGGAAAGTGATTTAACCAGCCTGACAACTGTCGACTGTCCATGGAATCGTTTTAGTTATGTAGGAGCTCCAGATGAGGGGGTGGCGTTGTTGTTCTCTCCGTCGTCTGCAGCTATAGTACTCCGTAGTAAAATGCACGTGGTTGTTGTTCGTAAATAGGAGCACATGTCGGATGTTTGTAAACAGAAGCACATGTGTTTCTAAACACAACCATGTAGGACATTACAATATTTTTCATAAAAAATGAATAAAGGAAACTGGGTGCGTCTTATGCGTCATCGTGAAATCTTTGAACTGAAATCTATATCGCCTCTCTGTTATGTCCGTTAAGCTAAGGGAGACGGTGATTAAAGCAAGTGAATGATGATGGAAGAATTGGTGGAATGAAAAGTGGGAGAAACGGGAGTACCTCGAGAAAATCCATTAACACGATGTTGTCTATCAGAAACTTCTTGGCCAGGAACCCCACGCACCAGAGGTAAGCACTCTATCAGAGCCACCGTGCCACTCTATACATCAGCAAACACTGTATTTTGTCAGACTTGCTTGAGATTTTTACTTGGTAAGTACATTATAATACTGAAACTTCTGAAGGGAGCGGAGGCAAGGGATCTAATATACTTTATATACATATCTTAAGACTTTGTGTCAAATATTGTTATTTCAACTTAACTACTGAACCATGGAATGGGCCATCATACCATTTTCAAAATAACTGGAAATAAATTAATATGCAACTGCTGCTCCATAATCTGAATAAACTTAAATTTCCCTAAATTGAAAATGAAATGAAATGAAATCTTTAAGTTTTACATCCCACGGTTATGCCGGTTAGGCTAAAGGAGACGGTGATGATGAGAGATGAATGAAATGGTGGAGTGAAGAAAGTGGGAGGAAACGGGAGAACCCCGAGAAAACCCACGCACACGGTGTTTGTCCACCACAAAGTCCACTTGGCGGGAGCAGGGTTTGAACCCGGGACCCCAAGCACCAGAGGTGAACGCTCTATCACTGAGCCACCGCGGCCCCCTGCCTAAATTGAAGCATAAATGTAATCTAGGTCCTACTTGAGTAAAATGCCAACTAGAGCCCCTAGATTAAAACTTTAATTGAGTTTTAAATTCTATGGGCGACCCAAATTTCATATTTTCCAAGGGGAGACCAAATATTAATATTTGCCCTCTCAGGAAAAGTTCCGAGTTTCGGCGCTGAATATTGTGCATCTTTACAATCAATAATAAGCGCGAAATCAAACTGTAAGACAATATGAGAAGCATATTTTTTAAAAGAAAAAAAAGAGAGAGAACTCTTCATAATTGCTAATTTTCACAATAGGATAAAATGAAGTTTGACTTGAAAGCGCTTCTGAAAATATGTCGTTTTGAAAAGAAAAAAAAAACTGTTAACGGAAATGACAACTGCTTTGTTGTGTTCCCTTTTGAATGAAAAGCACCGAAGTAAATGAATGAGGTGGATGTGATAGAAACAACAAACTTTAGATTCTACCAGATTCTACCAGGAACATTCCGTTTTCCATATTCCTTTTTACATAATTCGACAGAGCTTATTCCAGAGATTGAGAAACCGTTTGAAAAAAGAATTTTATAAGGAAGTGGAAATATTCCCTTTTTATAATATGTTCTTCATATACGCTATTATCTATGTTATTTTCCTTGAATAACTTGTATTAAGACGTAAAATCAGGAATGAAAATGTTTTGACAAAAGTGTAAACAGACACCTACCTATAGTAATATTCCTAAGGCCATAGCAAGTTTTCAATTTTAAAAAAAATCTCCACTCATATTGGTAAAATATTCGCAGTCGTTTCATATTGACCAAACACGTAACTTATTTTAACTTCATATCTAAATTACAATGTGTTTTCAAGTTTGTTTCATTCTTTCCAAATGTATTCGAGTTAACATGTATTCGAAGTATAAGCTGAAACATATATATGGAGAGAGAGAGAAACTGTGGTAATAAAAAATAATTAAATAATTACTTTCATAGTAACAGTTAACATTGGTAGGTTAAAAAAGTCTTATGTGCGTAAAGCACCTTTTGTTTATGATATTTTCTACTAAGTGTATAAAACTATACTATACACATCCTACAGGGTTCTGCGCTTATCTTTATAAATATTTAATATCTAGAGTGCATACATCATAAAATATATGAAATTGGAGTTTATTAGATAAAAAAAAAAAAAACTCGTGTGGGTGTCTGTGTGTGTGTGTGTTGTGTAGGCCAGACTTGTATGAGATGAAAAGGAAACAAAAATAATTATGTAGCCAACGAATCGATGGGAAAATGTTAAAGCTACAATAAGTCAAAAAAGGGGAAATGAAAATTCATGATTAAGAGACTAGTAAATGTCAGGAACACATAAAGAAAAATATCACAAAATAAAAATACCAAGGTATTTTGTATCATATGTTTCCTCAAACTGCATCTACATGGAAATATTTAATACATGTATATTTCGAAAGTTATTTTACTGAGTGGACTAAACGAATAATCTACTGCGTTCTTCGGTTGCGATGTTAATTTAAATGTACTAGGAACTATAGTAGTTTATTTTTTTACTGTTAAAGAAATTGAACTTTTTATGTTGTGTTCGTGTTTTATTTAAAATAAGTGGATGAAACACGAAACACTTAATTAACTGTATTTTCTACTGACTTTTATTACGTATATATATATATCCATTGAAATTATATTATATAAATGGGTCAAATAAAATTAATAATTTCAAATGGGTATTTTACCAATTGACTCAACCGGCATTGTCAGCCTGTTTGTTCCAGATAACCCTCGTAAAACTTATCCAATCTTACAGAAACTTTATGTATGGCTTCCTTCAGCTTTTGAAAATAGCTTCGTTGTTTGGGATTGCATTCCATTAAGATTAAATAAGTAAAAGGTAGTAACTTTTACCCCATCTTCCAAGTTTGAATATCCACTTACAAAACAAGTTTGCTCTCTACATTTTGTTAAAATTATTATGCTTTGATAAAATATAATTTATATTTTCATCGTAGTATTCCGATCATTCCAATTGGTTCTTGTTTACATCAATTAAGAAAAAAATTGTAAAAGGGGATAAATTCACTAAACATTCGAAGTTTTCTTATTTATTTAATGTGATAAGGAACATTTTCTTTTATGACTTTCAACAAAAATCTTCAATCTCGATGCATTATGACACGGATTTCTTTGAAGCTCTCAATCACTCCACTACTTGTCTTATAAAATTACAGTTTTTGATCCCCCCCCCCAAATAAAAAGGAAAGTTAATTTTTGATATTGTCATCATCATATTTAAGTATTAAGCCCGTAAAACTACTTTTTCCTCTTATATTCAGAGAAAAGCATTTTCATTGTACAAATATAATAAGGAAAGAACTTTTCTATTCGTAAAAGATGCCAATTAACAAATATTATAAATATGTATACGTGCAGTTTACAGTACTACAGTTTGATCCAGCATTCATAGTGTATATGAAGAATGGATTTTTAACGGTAGGGGGCTCACTCTTGGTCGGCAGATATATATTATGGAAACTATAAATGATTTGATTTCTGCCTGGTTAGGTCGAGATGACATATCACGCTCTTGGTCAGCTAGTAGGCAAGTCGTATCTTTATTTTAGCAATAGATATTTATTTAATAGCCAACAGATATTAAAAGACTCGAGGATGAATTGATTATCGATTATATATAAATAGAATGATCATTATCATGATAACTTGTTTTGTCTTTAAACTCAATGCAATATTGATAACACTAAATTATATCACTCCCGCGACGACAGAATCGTCAAACTACAGTTTGCAAATCAGTAACTACGAATTGGATATTGATCTTGTTTTAATTTCACACGTCAATTATTCAATAAACTTTGGTGTAGGGTAAGCTATATACTGTATTTTATTTAAGCACTTTGATTCTTTACTACTACTACTACTACTACTACTACTACTACTACTACTACTACTACTACTACTACTACTACTACTACTACTACTGCTACTATTACTACTACTACTACTACTACCACTACTACTACTACTATTATTATTATTATTATTATTATTATTATTATTATTAATAATAATAATAATAATAATAATAATAATATCTAAATATTTTGTTTTAAATGATATTCAAATATATTCATGTTTTTCTCTTATGACTGAATCAGTGACATACATTCTTTCGCGTACTATGCATGTTTCCTCCTCATTTCAGTCTTCACAATCATTTAATATACGCATCATTTCCTAGGGTAGAAATGACTTAATTCGAAGTACGCGGCAGTTGAAGTTAAAGTTTTCCAACAAAGTAAGAGTGACCCCTCACATTCTAAAATAATTGTCATAAAATACGTATAGGGGCATATATTTGATTTTTGAACAATGAAGCCACATTTCCCATGAGACTTCCCAATTATTACCATTGCATAGAATTAAAATTAATGAAGAATAAGGGGTGGATTGAACCCTTGCTCGTTAAAACAAACGTTTTTTTTTTTTTTTTTGCCAAACTTGCTTATAAATATACCTAGTTCTGGTGGAAGGATGAATACATATGTCTGTTTTATTCTAGACATCATCAATGCTTGGGTTTAGAATCAGTCTAGAATGAGAAAGCGAATTTAGCTCTTCCACGCGAATTAAAGAAATATATATTCCATGAAAGCTTTAGTAAAAATTACACGATTTTATTAAAATACATGTGGTGCGTATATGTTCTACGAGGCTTTTTTAAAATACAATACTTGCTTCTTTAGATAGAAATTAGACGGGTAATGAGAGGTCAATTAATTAATCCTCCAATTAAAGAAATATTTGTTCAAAAATGACGTTAAAAACTATTCGATTTTTGTGAAACACAGTGAAACTGGTAAAAAAAATAAGGCGATGAAATGTTTTGGAAATAAAAGAGAAGTTTTCGCTCAATTCTATGATGTGGAGCATCAATAGTAACACCAATAATTCTGTTTTTTTTTTTGTTTTTTTTTTAGTAAAGCAAAGCGCGTGCTCTTCTTCCTCTTTTGGAAATAAAGAACTACTGCTGTTGTTGGAATAGGAACTAGTGAACGGTAACGCAATGTAAATTTGATTTATTTTTTCATTAGCTCATTCGTAAATTTATTTCGCTCATTTCTACAATTTACAATATTACTAATTATAATACATTAGTTACAATCAGGGAGACTTATAATAATGAAACAAATAACTTATTTTTATGTCAAGGTTGAAGTGTATGCTAGATTAAATAGATGGACATGTTTAACGACTGCACAAAATTAAAGCTTTAAACGTTATTTCGAATGATTATCCGGTTATAATACAGCATATTCACCCAAGAATTATTCATAGATCTAACGTAAGTCAACTTATACAGTATAAATACATAGTTACATTACAAGTATGGAAAAGGTTCTTTTGCACTTCTACTGTATTTTTATGTTATATTAATGCTGTATAATTATACATTGTCTATAGAGCAAGCTACCCATTTACTTTTTTATTGCTCAATATTCATACATACTTTAAAGGAAAAGCTTCAGCCTTACTTTAATATCTTCGGTTTAACCACAAGATGTTTCTCTATGAAATTATGTAACCACTTCAAATAACTGTGGACATTGAAGTACTTCTCAATAGAATCTCAAATTCTGGCATTATTCTGAGTTTAGATACGCCAATCAATCTATATCTTAATGCTGTAGTTTCCAATCCATTTTGCCTGACGATGCACAAAACGCCCACGATATCACGACACATTTGTTTAAATTTTATGAATATAAATTAGAGTTGAGTAAGGACTATCAGTTTCTATAAAGTAGTAACTCTATAGAATGGAGAACGTCGTTACTGCCACCGGACGCATTGTTTAGTACAGCCTGTCTAAAAACTGATTTTAACTACTTATTAGATTTTTCATTAATTTTAACTTCTAAAAATTAGCGACGTACCCTATAGGACTCCGCGGCAACTCAGTTGGGAAACATTGGTTTCTTATTTGATTTTACATGGTGCATATTGTTATTATTTAAATTAAAATAAACAACCATTCCTGAAATACTTATTCAAGATTGTAATATACAAGTAAGTGTTAACTTTAGATAGAAGATTTTAATAGGTAAAGGTATATAATACTTTTTCTCAACTGAAAATGGTAATGAAGAATATCTCAGAGTATGTATTATGGGTATATCTTCATTGTTTGAATTACTTATGCAACCTAGAGCTCCTTCGTGGCTAAGCGTTTAGCTTACATTCCTTTGTCGTGAGAGACTCGGGTTCTATTCCCGGCTGGGGCTTATGTAGTTCAGATTCCAATTTAAGCTGTAGATCCACATCTTATATAGCCTCGCTGTTGAAAGAGACGTTAAAATCAAAATGTATATAACCTAAATTTTAGTTTCTTGTTTGTTCTGTTGTCAAAGTTTACGTCCCTTTTCAGCACCGAGACTATATGCGATGTGGACCTACAATTTAATGTAAATTCCAAACCATTATAATATATTTTAAATTTCAAAGTTCTTCCACCGGGAATAAGTGCACCAAAGACGCGTGCACTAGCCGCTAAATTAACGGATAGGGCTCAGAATCTCCTTCTATGTTCTTTAAAGCGAATGGATTCATTTCTATGACAATAATTTTGTCACTTGCACTTTTACTCAATTTGCTATGCAGGATACATAGTGCTATATTAGGCTTCTGTTTATTTTCAGAATTTAAAATTCCAATAAATTAAATTAAATAAAATTACTTTTGTTTAATAGTTATGTATAATTGTAATGGTTTTAATTGAATAAACGTTTTTTTTTTCAGACAATGAGCTGAAATAATGAGTCCTGAAGAATGGGAATCACTGTGCACTGACTTTTAAAACTCATAAACATTGCTATGAGGAAAATGTGAAAGAGTTTGAGATTTACGCTGTGAAAATCTGAGTTTTGTGTCATCTCCAGGAAAGCATAACTAGTATGGATTAATTAAAATTAAAAATAGAACACAAGGTTACACGACGGAAAGTTTCAGAAAATTATTTCCGGAATTTAAATAGACATGTGGAGCACATTTGGCTATATTATCTTCGTCATATCTACAGAAACTATTTGGAAGGGGAAAACAAATCGGAACTCAAGAAAGAAATGAAATATTTAATTATCTTTAGCGGGAAAGCAATGAACTAAATAAAAGGAAATTCATTTTTGTTTTTCCTGACGAAAAATTGAATCACCTATTATTAAATGAATATACATTTCATATGGTTTATTTTCTTTTAGCAAACTAATTCAATCAAAAAATACATTACTATCATATTTTCGTTCTTCATTTGACTTCTATCTGAAAAGAAATTAAATAAAACACGAACAAAAATACATATCTTTATGAATTTAATAGAAACACTCAGAGTTGGAAACATGCCACATGATTGGGTCAGCAATGGTCAGGCGGCTACCTCAACTCTGGATCGTTGGTGTCAGTGTATTTGAGTAAGCTTCGTATTACATGAAGAGCATTATTATGGCAGTATGCGGTGAACTAAGTAGATGGTGATAGTGTAAAATGGGAAACATCTCTGATTTCCAGTTATTGATGCTTGGTTATGTGGTGTGAACGTCACGAAAGTGCGGAATACTTTTGATGTGTCGCGAGGGACAGTGTCCAAGGTGATGGGGCCTTCAAAACTCACGGCGAAACTACTCACTGAAGAGAAACAGTGATCAGAGGAAAACTCTGAGTGACATGTCTCGCCAAGTATGAAAGTTGATTGTTACTCACAAGGCAGGGTATCCCGGTGTAACACACCGATTGTGATAATATTACACAGACATTGTGAACATCTTAGAATTAGCGATACGTACTTTTTTATATATATATCGGCCAACAACCACATTGAAAGGGTCAAATAGGGACATAGAAATAGGGTCAAAATGAGATTTTGTGGAATATAGCGAGAACGAGAAGACATATCGGAAAACGTTATATGCACGAAATACTACCCATAGTCTATGCAAGACAATGAAGTAGAACGCACCCATGCGAAGAAACCAGAACATTCGGAAATGGACCAATCACGTGTACAACCTTGTCAAAATGTGTTACGGAAATGATAGAAAAGGGTGGTAAGGAGCAAGAAGAAAGAAGAAACGAAAATAGAAAATATGTGTTTTTGGTTTTGGTGCATACGTCGCCTGTATGTGAAAGAGAAGCAGATTTATCTCAATGCACAAAGATGGGAGAGGGAGTAAAAATTACACGATTTTGATAAAATACATGTTGTGTGTATATGTTCTAAAAGGTCTTTTTTTTATACAATTCTTACTTTTTTGGAGCAATAAGAGAAGGTAAGTATGCAAATTATTGCCTGTAGCATATGTATTGGCAAGACGTTAGTTAAATGCAGTAGGTTAGATTAGTTACATGTAAGTATTCACTAGATCCTGATAACCATTATTTATTGGTTTGCCCCAATGAGTTCCTCTAATATAATATTGAATAAACATTTTGCGATTTGATTTGAAGTATGCTATTCTTAATGAAACAAGTTGTACAGTAGTCATTACAACACAGCGATTTCGTGTACTTTAAGTATCTGTACTATTGCTAACTTTTCATTAAATGGTACCTGATAATAATTATTCCATTTATATTTAATATACTTATGTTGATGATATCTGCATCAATGATGTCATTAACACCAGGCAATTGCCGGGATGGTACTTAACTACAGATCCCAGGCCGCTTCCATCTTTTCCTAATCCTTACTTCCTTCCCTTTCTTCACATAGTGTGATCGCAGAGGGACGTCATTCCTCATACGTGATGGGCTAACACGGCCATAGATCCCGAAAGCCCAGAAATCTAATTCCTAATCCTAATCCTAATATTAAAGGTAAGTGGAGAAAAACTAATCACAATTATATTAACATGTGCTACAAATTTAAAAATGAATTAATTTAGTATTTTAGATTTCTTTTAATGTTTGGGGTAGAGCGTAGCTTATACCGTGTATTAAGATAACTTATGGATGAATTTTATTACTTTTTTAGGATAAAAAATGAAATAATTAATTTTTTTGAATGTTTGGGACATCACACCACAAGCTATTAGGACTTAAAATGGTTTTAATTATAAAAAATTATTAAATTGTAATGGCACAAAAATTTAACCATTATGACTATTTAACATTGTAAATAAATGTAATATTTACTGATAGCTTAGCTTTGATCATTTTTAATTGATGTTTCTTTTTACTATGCAATTTTAATTTTAATTTTTAAGTCCATCCTCCGTATTTAACTAGCACAATCCCTTTTTGGAATTTAGATGTTTTTTGGTTGTAGCGTAAAGCATAGCTTAGGTTTTCATATAAAATGTTTTATTTTGTTATTTCTGTATAAAAAAAAACTCTTTATAACTGTGGTGTAATGCCTACGTTATTTGTTTTTATTTTTTAAACAAATAGCTTGAATATTGTTTTCTTTTTTGTTTTACAATAAACAAAATAAATTTACAAAATACATGCTAGGATTTTGGAAACTTTACAATATATTTAAAATGAGTGTTAACTTCGTCATTTTACATATTCCCAACGCTGGTGCCTGGTTTGAATGTGTTTATAGAAGTATTAAGCAAACAGAATACGTAAAACCATCACTATACGAAGAATTTGTATTATGCAGACCACCAAGTGACTGTTTATGACAACAACTTCGATTCCAAACTCATATTTTAGCTAAGTGTTAAACATATCAAGTTCCTTCTTCCATTTTTAAAACGTTACAAACCCTACACTATTGTTTTCGGAACTTCAACGAAAAACAACAGGATGTAACAAAAAGAATATTTCTGGGCCAGTGCTAAGAAACAACTAGATATGTCCCTGTTAACCCTTTACCAGAAGTTGAAACAATTATTAAAATATAAGTTTACAGAAAATGGGGGCAATGCTAACATCCCTTGATTTTGTAAGTTCAGAATCAGAATCAGAATTTTGTAAGTTCAGAATCATTACATTTCAGAAAGTAATTAAGGATTTTGCATCTCGAAAGCCCATTAGTGCCCTTTATTTCCAAATGTAACAAAATGTCAAGGCCTCTACTTTGTTTGTCTATAATTCCACAGCCAGTTTCTCGTAATATTGTGTGTAATTCGTAGTGGATTGAGTTATGTTATCGAGAACATGAGGGACATCTAAAGGGAATCGGTGGGTTTTCTAGGAGACATTTATTACTAAATCTGAATATAAGAGAGATCGAAAGAAAACTATTATTTTATGGGAAAAAGACAATAATGTACTGTTTCTAGTCGTAAAAATAGCACACTTCGGTAATAAATTACAATCATAGATGTATCTCATTTGGAATCCAATTTTTCATTTGTGTCGTTTTCCTCTGATTTTATGTAACAAACTGTGATGCAAAAACGTTATTTTTTTTAAAAAAAAGAAATACTCGTTGTATAACTATATTTTATCAATTTCAAGGGATCCATTAAAAACTAATTAATTATGCATAATATGAAACAGTTCAGTTCATTCTAAATTTATCACGCTATTAATTGCGTTATTTTGTCTAGAAAATGTTATTAATATATTGGATAGACCTTCTCGTTAAAACATTTAATGCATGGTCTATTACATGCTGCGCCAATAGACTATAACATATAGAAACAGCTCCCACAGATGTCATACATACGTATCAATTCTCCCGAATCCCTCACGAAAGGAATATCCACGTGCCAAATCATGTTAGGAATCCTGAGCTGTCGTCAATTTTATGATCAATGGGATTGTGTTGTCAGTGAGAAGCGGAATGTTTTGTTGCCATGTGGGATGAGTGAGGTAGGAGCAGAAGGAGGATTTGGTGAGTGTGGTTAACCGATTCCTCGTCCACGAGTAAAGGGCTGTCAATATCACACCCGACGCTGAATCTCTAGTCAGGTTCTGTCTAACAAATCTGCAACTATGTACAATGAAACGAGATGGAAATGTCGATTCCCCAAAACACATATAACAATATAAAACACTCAGTTCTGGTTGCAAAAGTGTTCAATTCCCTCACTTCGTCACAAATAAAGAACAACAATGTAACAACAATTCACTCTTTATTTTCTCTCTGTGTATGCCAAATATTTCTAATTCTCTTCTCAAAAAATAGGACACGTTGACCCAGTAGTAGATCAAACATTTCATGTGGGAGGAGCTATGACTGAATCCCATACATGTGAATTTGTCGTGAAATGCATAGTGTCCGTTGCTTTCTTCTAAGCTATCATCTTCATATCACAAATTATTTAATAATTTCAGCTTTACTATTCTTCTTCTTGGTCCTGAAAGAGCATGAGAGACTAAACTAGCTTCATTTCGCTATTTTCATAATACATTTGTTTACTTCACTCTTATGCACTCTTACGACAAGCTTATTTCTATTATGTGGATCAGAAATTATAATCCATCACAATTAATTATACTTTTAGTCAGTAGTGCATTGGTTTGTCACAAAATTACAGTAGATTGTTTATTACTCAATCTATGTATTAAAATGCTAGGTTTGTCTGTGCTGTCTCCAATCCTTTCGACAATGAAATCTCGAAAACCACAAGTGCTAGAAACGTGACCGTTTTCGCTCGTCGATTCCAAATTTTGTGTAGATTATCCAGTTCTAATTGAATATTTAAAAATCGCGGCCGTTATTTCTCTAGCATCGTACCCTATGTGTTACACATTCCAACACAACTGTAGTTGTATACAGGGGTTGTATATCTCTCAGGCGTTTGTTTGGGCATTGGTCAAACAATAATGAAAAACGAAGGTTAACCATTTGAGTTGAGTTGATTTTGAGTTTAACGTCCCGTTCAGCAGCGAGGCTATATGAGACGTGGACCTACTGATTAACGTGGAATCCGAACCACATGAGCTCCCACCGGGAATCGAACCCGGGCCTCCCATGCCAAAGGCGCGTACGCTAACCGCTTAGCCACGAAGGAGCTCCAGGAGCTTGCCTAGTGCCTATCACTGACATTATAATTAATTGTTTATGTAATGTATTTGTTTATTACATACTGCATACAAGAAGAAAGAAAACACTGATCATATATGAAATAGAAACTCCAACGGTGCTAGATATTGAAAAAATAATCGTAAAAATCTCCCCTTTATAATACCCCTTACCGATTTCTATCAAGATGTCTTCGTTTTGTGTCTGTAAAGGGACATGTACAGATGTTATGAGGAACGATAAGGAGATTCATGCTCATATGAATGATGCCCTATGTAGAGAGCGCAGGTTCAGTTAGTCTATACATTAAAATGCTAGGTTTATATGTTTGTCCCAAATCCTTTCGACAATGAGGTCTCGAAAACCACAAGTGCTACAAACGTTCCGTTTTCACTGGTCAATTCCAAATTTTATATAGATTGTCCACTTCTAATTGAATATTTAAAATAACATGGTCGTTTTTATATTTTAGGGATACACTGGAAGTGTTGAAATTTTTTAAAAATACATCACATCCTACGAGTTATACATTCAAACACCACATCGTTGTATATAAGGGTTGTATATCTGTCAAGCGTTAGTTTCAATCCCAAATGATAATGAAAAACAAAGGGTAACAATTTCCATATCTAAGACGAATCTTTATTGCTTGGAGTGTTCTGTTCAATGAACACCATATATCACTGACATTATAATTAATCGTGTATGTAATGTATTTGCTTCCTGCATACTTCATGCAAGAAGAAAGAAGACACTGATCATACATGAATTAGAAACTCCAACCGGAAGTAGGCTCAATCTTGCAAATAGTGCAAGATATTGAACAAAGAATAGAGAAAATCTCTCCTTTATGGTACACCTTCCCGATTTGTAAGAAAACGTCCTGCACTTGGGTCTGTAAAGGAACATGTATAGATGTGAGAAATGACAAGGAGATTCATGCTTTATATGAAGGGTGCGCTGTGTAGAGAGCACAGGTTCGGCTAGTTATATTTAAGATAACAGTTGTAGTTTAAATTAATATAACTAATTTCACATTAATATAATTAATATCTACAGGGGGTTGTGGACGAGTCTCTATACATAGGGAAGATGTTTCAATTGCACAATAAGTTGAACTTCTTCACATTCAATCTGTGTGTTTGAGAACTGTTCCTTCTTTGATGGAGTTACTATTTCAAACAAAATCTCGAGTTCTTTGTATCCACGAAAACAGTAGATCCAGGGATGTAATGGAGTATATATGACTGTATATGGCATATGTCCTCTTAAATATCTTGACACTTTAGCGTAAACTAACCTCCAATTTACAGATACACTACAGTTTTGCAAACGGTCTAGCGTATACTGACAAAATATTTAGCATTACATTACTCAGTAGATCCCATCTCATTTAACCTCACTCCAGACAAAATACGTAAAACTACAAATATTCAATTAATCGATATTTTTCAATGGACATTCCGTGCATTTCAATGGATTTTTTCGTACAATCTCACGTCAATTATGAAGTTCATTAGTGACAATGACATGGGTGTGCACTAGATCTACGTATCTAAGTACATGATTTCAGTTTACTTGTACATTAACTTAGTCTACTACAAATTTATCTTTAAATAACAAATCGAAAAGAAGCGATTAGTTTCATGTCCAGTCGCCTGAATCACGCTGATCAAACAAAGAATGAAGAGTTTGATGATTCAGCCAACATGCACGATGGAATATGGCAGAGTGATTGTATTGGACACGTTCCATAGTGCTGAAAACATGCTTAAATTCCACATTCACATTTACCATTCTAGGTAATATTGTACCATTCTGTTTGTGGTATTTATCCTTAAATTACCAATATAACACAACAAGTCTATAGGTTACGTTTACGTAGAAAAGATCGTACAAGATATATGATACAGCATACGAAAATCAAAATTTCATTTCCATTGAAAGTATGTTTCGATTATTACACATTTCTCGCATTGTCATTGTCATTGCTTAAATCATCGTTCAAAATTTTGCGATCTATGGTCCTGTTGACCTGAACTGCATTCAAATGCGATTTAGATTCAGGAAAAATCATTATTCCTAAAGCGACAAATCTGGGATTCATACTGGGTAAGTCACTTACTGAATTTGATGGTTTGCGAAAAATACTCTACAGAGATTCAATAAATGGGTGAGAGCGTTTCCGGGACGAAGTTGAAAATTGTTAGTTGGTCACAGTCGTGGTTCTTTTAAGTTTTATTACATATCACAACAGGCGAAGTAAGTCAAGGTAATACTCCGTAGTAATTCTTTCTTGGAGGAGCGTTCTCATGATGGACAACACCTTCCAATTATTATTATTATTATTATTATTATTATTATTATTATTATTATTATTATTAATAATAATAATAATAATAATAATAATAATAATAATAATAATAATAATAATAATAATAATAATAATAATAATAATAATAATAATAATAAAGCACTTAACATTATCGTATGCTATGTTTTTTTTATTTTGCCTTTTCTTCAGACGTGGACTTCGTTTGCCCCGATGAAGCCTTCGTTTATGAATCGTAAACGTGCATTCCTGTTTGATAATTTTGAGTTTAACGTCCTTTTCAGTAGCGAGGCTATATGAGACGGAACCTACTGATTAACGTGGAATCCGAACCACATGACCTCCGCCGGGAATCGAACCCGGGTTTCCCACGCCAAAGGCGCGTACACCAACCGCTTAGCCACGGAGGAGCTCTCATTCCTATTTAATTGCAACAAGTTTCATGCAAAAATCATCTGTCAAAGTTTCACGCAGTTCAGTTTCTGGTATCCCCAGATCATCTACAAATTTTCGGACTGCCAGTCCTTGATCTTTGTTGGTACAGATAGTGTGTGTTCAACATTCTCTGGTGTTCTGTTCGTTGTTGGTCTTCCGGGATATGCATCATATTCAACAGATTACCAATGCTCAGTTCCTTTTGTAATCATATTATCTCTCCTGAAAGTATTCTGAATCATCCGAATAATTTCCGCTCACAAATGGGTCAGTTTTGTACAAATTTTGATGTAGATTCACAGTTTTATTCGCTGAGTCATTGCAAATGGAACAATCGTATATGGCAAATGCTCATTCAATGAACTCTAAATAAAAGCTCACGCAGACCCTGAAGTTATCTTCCGCCATGCAGGGACATTTTGATTCACTCTTGGTGGTTCCCAGATTACATTGTTATCGCTCAAACAGATTTCATGATACAACTTAAAGAAGGAATGGCAAGAATTAATCCATGCTCAGTGGATTTGTACAACAGAATTTTCCACGAACAATGACATTTTCTGCAATATGGTGAATGTGTTGAAAGGAACGTCCTCTGTTCTCTGTTGAAGTGCGCCACACTCAGAAATGTATGTGTGGAGAAGCAAACAAGAGTTAGTGTGCCTCTCAGAAGTCAAAAGGACTATATAAATAGACGACTATGTTCCAACGTAAGGGAAGATGGAGTAATAAAAGACATTCGGGGTAATAAGGGACAAAAATAATATAAAATGTTAACAGTTTTCAAGTCAGTTTTCTGATTCTTTGTGTATATATACTTTGTTACTGGGCAACACAATAGAAAATTATTTTATTTCTTTCCATTGTACAGGAAGACTGCGAAGAAATATTTTATTTCAATTACAGTTGTTTGTTATTACCGTGTATGGGATAATAAGAGACGCTGCCCATTCTTCCTTCATGCTGTGCTTTGTTATTAAACTAGGGTTACAAGGGATATACCTAAGATGTATTCTATTGCCCTACCTTCTTAGATGTTTTTATTTTGGCTATTTTTCTGTTAATTACCACGTGCAAATTAAAGTGAGTGAAAATCTTACTTGAAATTCGAATGCTTCTAATTATGAACTCTACAAAAAATACAGCCTTTCATAGTCCGTGAGGTTTCTTTATTCATTCGGAACAATTTGGAATGACAAAATTACACATTGTACTCATATAAACCTTTTTTTATTAAAAAGGTAGGGCTTACATCGTAAAACAACTTTTTATGCCACAGTGGCTTCTTATAAAATTAGATAGGTTGTACGTAGGCTATACAAAATTAAATAGGCAATACCAAAATGAAAAGTAGCCTGTGTGAATACTTTTAACAATAATGGAATGAAACTTTAAACACTAAAATAGAAAATATTCCTAGACTAAAATTTTTTAAACCAAACATTTTCTCTTTTTAACAGAATAAAGTCTCTTAGTATTTACAAGTTTTGCTCTTTTAACAATTAACGGATCATTTCCTAATAAAATTACATTACCATAAAAGATAAAAACTTCTTGAATACCATCATGAGGACGCCAGTGAAATTTTAATCTTCAGTTAGTGAACCTGGAAAAATCAAAGGACTGTCTCTTATTACCCCGACAACAACCACAACCAGAACCAACCAAAAAAAAAAAAAAAAAAGGAGGGAAATAAGATAACATTTTTTGGCAAGCTCATTTATCAGAGAAAAACTGGTTCAATTCCACTTTGAAGTATCATTAATGCTGTACGAAATTATACAACCATTTAAAAAATCATTTATAATTAAGTTGTAAAAAAAATCTTCCCGAAAAAGACTGACTTTAGGTACCTAAAGTTTTTGGTAGACTTTTTTTGAAAGGCAGAAAAGAAGGTAAAGAATTTGCCTAAAACCAATGAATCTTTTTAGGTTTGTACACAGGAAGATAGAATAAGCTGTGATTTTTTTTCGGTTTCTCTGATGATAAACCAACTACTAGCCATTTTGTCTCTTATTACCCCTGTCTCTTATTAATCCATCTTTGAAATGAAATGAAATCTCTGAGTTTTACGTCCCACGGTTATGCCGGTTAGGCTAAAGGAGACGGTGATGATGAGTGATGAATGAAATGGTGGAATGAAGAAAGTGGGACTAAACGGGAGAACCCCGAGAAAACCCACGCACACGGTGTTTGTCCACCACAAAATTCACTTGGCGGGGGCTGGGATCGAACCCGGGACCCCAAACACCAGAGGTGAACGCTCTACCACTGAGCCACCGCGGCCCCCTTAATCCATCTTTCTCTAGTTGCATAAATTGTAGTTTTTGTACCGCAATATTGGTACATTGTAGGATGCAAACACTACGACAGTGGGTTAAAAAAAAGTAAACCGTACGTAGTTACGATCAGGAAGTTAATTGTTCATTGCGACCATAATGTGGGTAGTAGACATCTTATTCCCACGGTCTTCAGGCAGTGTCGTGGACAATAAGGCTTATTAACGACGCTTTCTATGGTTTGACTGTTCGCAGGCTGCACACTGGACTGGAAGTATGCATACTTATTCTTCAGCTTCCGCAAAGCAAAACCATAAATAGCTTATGCAAAAACATGCATGTAAATACCCTTGCTTGTACTGTGAGTGGTAGATGGTCATGTTCTCGGAAAGGTCTCGACTCAACCTGTCCTATGGCTATGGTCGTACGCGCAGTAGGAATGATTGCAGTTGGCAGTGTGCAATGTCAATTATTATGTTGACCTAAGAAACGTTAAATGTCCTTGAATTGAAAAAAAAAAATAGGTATGTTATGCAATATCGGCTGCTTCTGCTTCTCATTGAAAGTAACCTCATTATTGACTAATCCATCAGAGAAATTATAGAAGCACTTACTTCAGAATACTCAAAACGCCATATAATTTATTTGGAGAACAATGTTCAGCCATGGAATCTCTAAATGTGCAATTTTTTTTTGGGGGGGGGAGGACGATGTATACCTACCTTCTCTAGCTTGCACGGCAGTAGGCATGTAACCCATCAATATGTATGGGATATGGTTTCTCCACATCTTGTAGTACTGTTCTTTAGCAGACAGTGTCGATATTCTATTAACTCGCATACAAAACTGCGTTGCAGACAATTTCTAAGAAACTCATCAACATATATTTCAATGGATACCACGAAGTATGAAGGCTCTATTTACAAACAGTACTCACAGGCTTCACATCATATAGATCTATCACGATTAGAGGTCTTGCACATTCCGAAATTATAATGATTTCTACATAGTTATGTAATTTATCTGTGTTTAAATATGCTCCTACTCTTCTGTCTTTCTTGGTACTGAAAGTTTCATGAACTACATTATGTAAACTTCATATTGACTTTTTCGAAAAAAAAAAATCAGAGTACATCTATCTAATCCTAAGTGAGTATGGGACCATTTCAAATCTCCTTAGATATCACATATATCATTACCTTCCCATTGCACTTTTAAGTCCCACATTTAATATTGGCTGGAAGCACTTCAGTACAGCGTGTTCTGTCCATTAATGTTGACACTGACAGAGAGCTTCCTCGAATAAAAAATGTTTCCAAAGTTAACAAAATAAGTATTCAAATTTCAAAATTATCGTGAAAGCTTAATGTGTATGGAGTGTTGTACAAAATGTCATACTACTATTTATTTTCTCTCTCTCTCTCTCTCTCTCTCTCTCTCTCTATATATATATATATATATATATATATATATATATATATATATATATATATATATATATATATATATATATATATATATATATATATATATATATATATATATATATATATACAAGGTATTTCAAAACAACACCGACAACGTTTCGGAGGTGATTCCTGACACCAAGATAAGCCAAAAAATATAGACCATCCTGGGTGCACAAATGCTTCCTTTCGGAGTAATAGGCTGCCAAAAACATTAAAGAAAAATGAACTTTAAAGGTCCATAGCTCCAAAACTATGGGACCTACCATAGTCGGGTAAAGACTTCATTTAGGAACTAGTATCTGCCCTATCCAAATATCCAAGTTTCAGAATCCTGTGGTACCACCTTAAAAATTTTTATTTCATATTATATGCCCTTATCTAAACTCCCTCTATAAAAATTGCTTTGTGAGTGCCTTAGGATTCTGAAACATGTATTTTTGGATAGCCCACATATTAGTTCCTAAATGAAGTCTTGACCCGACTGCAATAAGTCCCATAGTTTTGGAGCTATGGGTCTTTAAAGTTCATTTATTCATGTATTCGGCAGCCTATAACTCCGAAAGGAAGCATTTGTGCACCAGGATGGTCTATATTTTTTTGTCTTATCTTGGTGTCAGGAATCATCTCCCAAACATTGTCGGTGTTATTTTCAAACAACCTATATATATTCTGACTGATTAATTGACACTTGAGATCTGGACAGGCATATGATTTGTGATATGAGGTCCCACTGAGCTATAATTTTCAGAAATTCGAAGGAGAAGGAGGAGAAAAGGTTATCTTAAAATGACTATCTCGGTTAGAGACATAACATTTATTATTTGGGGTTCTCATTTCAAATAATCAGACACATGTTGCAGCACTTTTTTTGACATTTTGACCTAAAACGGAAGAAAAAAGTGTGATAAGGAAAAACAGGGGGTGGTATTTGCAAATATTGTAATAAGATGTCCATACCTCGGAATCTCTTAAGGTAATAGGTATGAAATTTGGTATTTACATTTTTCATTTAAAATAATTAAAGACGTGTCTCGACGTTTACTAATGTTTCCCCTACAAGAGAAGAAAAAAAGTGTGAAGAAAAATGAGTCTGGATTGCAGATGTTGAAATAACATGGCTAAATCTCAAAATCCCTTAAGGTTAGATGCATGAAAGTTGGTATTTAGGCTTTTAATTTAAAGTAATTGAAGACATTTTTCAGCGTTTTTATATGTTTTTCCTTGAAGAAAAGAAAAAAAGCTTAAAAGAAATTAGAGCGGGATCGTAATTCTTAAAATAAGATGGCCATATCTCGAAATTCCTTAAGAGTAGAGACATGCTAATTAAAGACTTGTTTCAGCGTGTTTTTATGTTTCCGATAGAAGAAAAGAAAAACAAGGGTTACAATTTTTATAATAAGGTAGCCATACATCGAAGTTCCTTATGATTAGAGATACGTTAAGAACATGAGATGTAGAATGCAGAATTAATTAAAGGGGATAAATTGTTATTAATGACGAGTGTCTTTAATGTGGCTGTTGCTTTGCCACAATTACAAGTTGCTCTTATGTTTGTCACCGCCACTCCAATCAGATCTTTTTATCTAGGAACGGATGGTTTTCTATGAAGAAGTACGAATGTCTGACTGCGAAAATCTTGGCGAAGATTGTCGCGAGATTCTCAATGTGGTGGACGCCTTGTTGTCACATACTGTCTTCAAATCAATATTCTTCCACCTGTGGTTCGTTCTGGTTTGTGATTATGTATATATATATCATGTTTTCAACAAATATAAACTTTTTCGCAGTTTGAGAGTCGATATTACTATAGTATTGCCGTGGTGTTACTGTTAGGTGTTTTTTTTTTTTTTTTTTTTGAGTGTATATGTGCGTGGTGATTTGTATAAGTTTGTATACTTTCGTTTTGTAGACCATTGGCTGGTTTGGCTGCAGTTTTATGAACTGTACTGTACTGTGTTGGTTCCTGCAGGTCATCTTGAATTCGCCTCTTCAGGGAGAGTCATGCAAGTGAAAACTTCTTTTTTGATTTTTCATCACATTTGATTGTTTCCTTACTCAAAGCTGAAAATTGCTGCAGAAGATCTTGAAGGCTCCACGTAAGTCGTGGAATTGTATTTGTCCGATTGATTATTGCAATAAAATGGATTTTCCCTTTCAAATTTATTTGCCTTTATTGATGTGGACAAAATTTAGGCAGGGTTGTTCTAATACCTAACGCTTGTGATAAAACTTTGGTTAGTGCATGGCTAGTGCATTCGCCTATGGATACCAGTGGGAGCTCTTGTAGATCAGATTTCACGTTGAACTGGGGATCCATGTCTCACATAGTCTTGGTGATAAAAGAAACACTAAAGTATAATCCAATCAACAAACAATCAATCTATCCTTTGTTTTTTTTTTTTTTTTTTTTTGTTTTAAAACATTTGGGTAAAGAAAAGGTGTAACCAACTCTATGGATTTTTAAACATAGAGAATCATTATCTTCTCTGAACATCTATCTAAAAGGAATCTCAGCTCAACTTCAGGTTTAACACAAAGCAAATAGTATGTATTTCTCCGTGTCTTCTGAAATTGCTTGTTAAACTAACGTAATTATACTGCGACTGCGAAAGTAATTATCCATGCATGGAGTAGCTCAAAAACTGTTTGTTCAAATTATATTGAACTTGAAAATTTATAATCACTGTGACAACATTAGGAGTTTAAAATATAATGATGGAAAAATGAAGTATCATGTTTTCTGGAATTATTAATTACAAACATTCCTCACTAAATATTCATGTTCAAAATAGAATCATACGAAAATCGAATTCCTGTCAAAATTATTTCTTTTACATATACCACATGAGTACTTTTTTAAAGAAATAATTTATCCAACGACTATTTTACAAATGATTTCCTCCAATATACAGATATTTGTATAAGAAGATAATTCATAATTAAAATTATTAACTCAACACATCATAGCATTATTAGCTTAATAACTTAATATTTTTAATAAGATAATAAACTGTGTGATATTCAAAGTTAATTATTTTAATTAAAGATAATACACTTATTGCAAAGTCGATCAAATTTACTGTAATTGGTTTAAATTCAACAAAACCGAAGGTATATTACCTTGATATTACTTTTTTCTTCTAATAATTAAACTATTATAATCTAATTTGCGGGATTAATTATTGTATTTTTCTCAAAACTTCTCATTATTATGTACATACTTATCTTAATCTATACTATCTTATAAAATTGAAAACGTGACACACTCATCAATGTCTAAGCCCAACTACTATTGTTAGAAACGAGAAATTTCTACAGAATAATCCCGTCACGGTGGCAAGGAACAAAAAAATTTCTTTTGAAGTGCTTCTCCTAAGGAAGGATGAAAAAGAAATGTGAACGAACGATTAATGAAAATGAATGATTGTGAAATTAAATGTATATGTTCTCTCGGGAATTGATGAAGACAGGACCACGTGCACCAAAGGCACACGCGGTAACATTTTTTTCAAAGACTAACTGATTAATCGAACATTTTTCACTTACTTGGTTTTTCTAATTTTCGTAGTTTCACTATTTTGTAACATTATCTATTGAATTTAACATACAGAGACACGAACACAGAAAGTAGCAAGGACGGTTCAAATTCCGACTAAACTCCCGACTGGAAATCGAACCCAGGATCTTGCACAATAAAGCAATACGCGCTAGTCACTAGAACAGCAGGGAGAGCCACTACAGTATGTTTGTTTTATCTTGGTACACTTCTCGCCAGTGCACTTGGTTGGCTTTTAAAGATTTTCCACTAGCAGTCACGTAAACGTTTTAACCCAATAGACGTCTTATTGACTTTGTCGTGTAAGTGACGTTAGTTGTCAGCCAGCCCATCAAATGAGATCATTGCCTATTTGGCGGGTAGTAGTGCTTAGTTGCCACACGCGAACAAGTATGTTACAGTGATTTGTGACTGGTGTGTCGTTTTGCTGTTTCCTAGCGTATTGCAACTCACAACTGAACCGTGGCGTGGCAAAATGCGCTGCAGACAGATCCATCCTTTAAGCGGGAAGCGTGCCAAGTTAAAACAAACGTACTCTACGCCAGCGGCTGAAAGTTAAAGAAGAGTGCTTTTTTTAAAGAATAAAGTGTGTCACAAATCCATGAAGATTTGGAAATAAAATTCTGCAGATAAATTTCTCATTAAAAACAAGTAAGCACATTTTAGAAAATTCTGCTCCTATGGGGAAAGAGAGAAAGGCAATGTCTTTAATATTAAAATTTATTCTCATTTATTCAGAAAGCAATTAACGTAACTGTATCTTTAATTGAGAAGTGTGAAATTAGTGAATTAATTCTTAATTAAAAAAAAAGGGAATACGTGTTTTAGCGTTTAACAAAATTCCTCTCCTGTAGTGGGGCAAATGCGTGTAATTTCTACAATATTTATATTTTCGACCTTTTTTTAAAGTCCAAAAATGTATAATATGAAGACGTTTCTTAAGTTGTATCTGGGAAATTAAGTTTTTAGTTAAAAATAAGTGAATCCATGTTTTTGGCGTCAAATCGAGTGAGCGATTTCAGTTGAAATGCTTTATTTCCGCTATAAAAATCACAATGATTTTCCCATGCCATTGTTGCTTTGGGAAGAGGTGGAGACGCATAAATGTGCGGGTTAGGTTTTTGCTTAGTACTGGAATAACTATTTAAATATTGGACTGCACAATATTGAAGCAGTTTAAGGAAATAACATGTTCATAATAGTATAATTCATATAGTGTCTAAAATCCTATGAGCTATTACGTATATTTTACATAAGGGGCTAGTAAAAAGTTCTTTGAGATTACTTTCTGTCAGGCCCGTAGCCAGCCCGAAAATGTAGGGGGGGCCCGGTGGAAGTTAGGGGGGCCCGATCCAAAAATATTAGTTCATCCCATATTATAGTTCATTTGCAAACCTACCGTGAAAATTTTAGAGGGGGCCAGTAAAAATTTAGGGGGGCCCTGTCCCCCCTAGACCCCCCTGGATACGGGCCTGCTTTCTGAACATAGGCCTATTTATTTTTGTATTCATTGATTAAGTACAAGATTTTTAGAAATAATATTATGATATTATAATCTAACAAAACGATGCGTTCAATTATCGTTGACGTTCATGCAAACTTATTTCGTGTGGAATTTAAGAAAACAATTCTTCTCTTTTTTTAAGGCAAAGATAGCAGCCACATTTCATACATCGAGTTCTTGTTCCCCTGCACACTCTTCCATTCGACAAGATCTAGGTGATGTCAGATTGCCGATTTTTGGCCAGCAGTCATATCCGTCATATATCTTGTCCTTGACTGGTTTCTTAGATGGCCTGTAGATCCTTTGTGCCTGCCGTTGGGTGGAATCAGAATAGTCTCGTCATCATCTTCTCATCTTGCTTTCCGATTTGGTGTTGATAATAATGCTTCTGCCAGATACATTCTGAAATCCAACAGGTTGTATATCTCCTTCCTTGGAATTTCATTAGCTCTACAGTCTTCTCTGTACTGTAACCACGAGTTCACAACGCACATATCAAGGAAATGCAAGGTGACTTTCAGTGTCCACTTTCTTGTCTTGAACCATGTTCTGTAACACTCAAGGAGTTGATCGCATACATCTACAATCACCCATGTCTGCATTTGCTCCAAAGAAACGTCTTCATTTTCCTCTGTTATTTCATCCTGCTCGGATGCCAAGTGATCACTTGGAGTTGGCTGCATGTCGTATAGAGGCTCAGCTCTTCTGGAAAGTGTTTCTTCATCTTCGCCACTAGACAGATCCTCAATATCCGCCGACAAACCTGAAAAGATAAATATATAATGTTAAAGTTGGTTTGTAGTAATGTTAAAGCTTTATTAAATATACATAAAAATAGCCTACTGTTTCGGGCACCTTACTATTTTAAGTAATGATTGTATTGATCTATTGTGAAGCTATAGGTTCCTAAACTAAACGTTAGTACAGACAATGAAAGAATATAGGTTTTGTCATTGCCTTCAAGGAACATTCTGGGCAGGATAAGCCCTTACCCCCCCCCCCGGGATAGCGACGTGTTGTTTCCAACACCAGATTTTTATGTTCTAACCGCTTTGCTTCACTAATCTGTTCATTAACGTTTTATTTCACATTTCATATTCCTTTTATTTGAAATAAGTACCATCATTAACTAAATAAAATAAAAATCTACTAAGCCACACAATTGTGTGACCTACTAAAGCGTCCTTTATACAACCATATGGCAAATAGCTTTCAAAATGTAACATTTACACCAGAATCCTTGCTATATTAACACACGAAATCAATTAACATAATAGAAAAACACTTAAGAAAAGATATAAAAACAAAACCATTACCTTTAGATGCAACGGCGCCGACTTTCCAAAAGTTATGTTGGTGCATACACGGGATGTGTTATGTTTTCAGGGGAGTCTCGATATTTTTTCATTGATTTCCTTTTAGTTAAAATCTTTTATGAACACTGTCCTAAAGGACTGTGCTCGATTCTATTCACAATATAGTTACATTTTTCATTTGAGAGGGCTGCCTTTGACTAAGCCAGAGACAGGCAAAGAAGTAGGGAGTGTGTTGGATAGTTTGCACAAACACATTTGAAACAAACAATTATGATTTAAAGGTTACAAATTTTAAGTTCCATCTCAATGTTTTCATTGTTTATTAATTTTTGATAATGGCAAATGAGGAATAGTTATTTTATTTTGTTAAACTAAAAATCCTATGGGTGCGGCGCACCCACAAGATTATTTTGTGTTGATGCTTGAATCCTGAAGCACCCACGTAGTCGGCGCGTATATTTACATGTCATGACTTCGTTAAGAACACTACTTTTCTTTCTTCTTGTACGCGCCAAAAATGACTTATTACAAAACAAAACAATTGCAAATCGTTGGACGAAACTTACACAATCACTACACGCCGTTTCGAAGCACAAAAATAATATGGGACACTTCTACAGAGATTTTAACCAACCCCCACGATTGTGTTTCCCCGTCTTGAAAGGGTTGGCACTTTCAAAAAATCCACTTCTAAAGCACAAAAAGAAACAATTTCTACAACATTCAGATTTTTGGGTTTATATTTGTTAAAATTTATATTTCCTCGTACAAGGAACGAGAATTCCTACTAATATTAATTGATCAGATAGAATGGATTTAAGTTAGGCAACTAGAATGTACTTAATCCATCATCCCTTTAGCCTGACACTGCAATATGCCAGTCTTCAAACTGATATTAATGTAATTTCATCTTCTCGTACTCGTACATTAGACAAAAACGGTAGACATGGTAAATGACATTCTTTTACCGTTTTTGAGTGCACAGACTTACGGTACACATTGATTTACCGTTTTTGAGTGCAATAATTATTCGCTGTAATACCATATGTTCTTCTCCTTCTTTTTCCATTATTGTATATTATCTATCTTATCCTTCAAAAATCAAACTTTATCAACACTATTTTTAAACTAGTTTCGCTTCACATGCGAAGCTACGTTAGGCTTGCGAAGAATATGGAGTCGATACTGTAACTGGAAGCAAACTCTATTTAACACAGGTTGCAATTGAGGAGATAAGGTTAGAAATGTAACCTGCTGTTGCGGTAATAAATCTATGTCAAAAACATGTTTTTCACCATCTGTAAATCTTTCTCGCTATAACAATCACTGATGAAAAAAAAAACTTCGACCACTTTAGGTTTGCGTAGGAGGTTAAGGATAGAGGGGACATTGAATCCGTACACACACACACACACACACAAAATCATTTTCCACTTTTATTTACCATTTTTTCTGTATGGAGTCAACATTGAAACCTTATGTTCAGTGTACTAGTAAATTTTTATAATTTCTGGGTTTAGTAGACCATAGAGTGGAAATGGAATCTCCTCTTGGGGCGTTGAACCTGTCCATTACAATTTTTGTTCTATGGTATTCAACGTTGAAACTGGAAATGGTTGATTTCTACCATTTCCGGTTTGAGTAGAGGGTTAATAGTGGAGGTTGAGCAATGCCTAGAATGCTGAATCGATTCCAAAAAACCGCTCTGGATATCTTTTACCATGTTTGTGTAGTACCTGTTGACCGACAGACAAACGGGCGAGCATAACACTGCTGTTCTATAACACTTTCGATACTTATGCAGAACACAGTTTGAAACTCTAAAAGTATTTAATATTGTGGTTGTTTACTTCCTTTTTAAAGACTTATTCAAGTTGCTTTTGTGTTAATTGTCTGCGCTCCCTCCAACTCTAATCCATCATCCTTCCAGTAATAGCAATGCAACACATTCAACATAAGCAAATATATGTGTTATATATGTGGCGCGTACAATACAAGTGAATTAAATCCACTTTTGATCATTTACGACATATTTTTTCTTTAAAGTTTCTATTTGAAGCTCATTTCAGAGTCTTAAAGATTCACGTCCGGATACTGTAAATGCAGTAATTCTTATAATTAAAAACATTAACAATATGGTCATTTTCATCATCATTTAAGCGCACCGTACAGACCTTATGTTCCTTATCTTCACAATTTCGGTAATTGGACTTGCTTCTCTTGTGCTCTGAAGGCTTCATATGTAGGGTTACAGTTTTCTAACAAAATTAATTCTATCATTCAATGTTGATCTCCATTACCTATTATACAACTAGTTTGTTCAAAGTATTTATTTCAATCTTTAGCTGATTGTAAATATCAAGTAAATGCAACACAATCAGTAACAAAAAACTAACTAACTCTATTGCCTATGGAACCCGGAGGTTCAGTGCCGCGTTCACAAAAGCTCTCCACTGACTTCTATCCTTAGCTAATTGCATCCAGTTTCTACTTTGTATTCCTATCTCTGCGAGATCCATCTTAATATTATCCTCCCACCTGCGCCTAGATCTTCCTAATGGTCGTTTTCCTATGGGTCTACCAGTCAAGACTTTGAAAGCGTTTCTACTTTCTTCCATTCTAGCTACATGACCTGCCCACCTAAGCCTCCTAGACTTGACGACCCTAACAATGTTGGGTAAACCGTATAAACTATGTAGTTCCTCGTTATGAAGCTTCCACCATTCCCCATTCTCGTTCCTCTTGGGTCCGAATATTCTTCTCAAAATCCTGTTCTCAAATACTTTCAGTCTATGTTCTTCCCTCAGAGTAAGCGACCATGTTTCGCAACCATACAGAACAACAGGCATGATTATCGTTTTATATATTTTAACCTTCAAATTCCTCGACAGAATTCGCGACGACAAGAGATTTTGAACCGAGTAGTAACACGAATTCCCTGCTTTTAGTCGACATTTAATTTCTTCGTGAATATGATTTTCGTCTGTTAATATTGATCCTAAATATTTGAAAGTATCCACTTTATCAAAAGCATTATTTAATATTTTAACGCCTCCACAATTTGCCGTATTACGGTCCCGACGCACTTCCATGTATTTAGTTTTCTCTGCATTTACTTCTAAACCCATGTCCCTGCAAGCGTTTAATAAGATCTCTGCATTTATTTCTACTGTTCTCCTATCATCCCCTATTAAATTTACATCATCAGCATATGCCATAACCTGGTGAATGACGTTCAACTCTAGGCCCTGGTTGCCATCTTTGATTTTCCTTATGGCGTATTCCAGCACAAAGTTAAATAATAATGGCGACAACGCATCTCCTTGTTTCAGGCCATTTTCGACGTGGAAGCTCGTGGACAAATATTTTCCTACCCGGACTTTACTTTGGGATTCATTTAAACATATCTTAATTAATCTAATTAGCTTTCTCGGTATTCCAAGTTCTGTTAAGAACGTTGTAAAATGTTTCTCTCCTAACCGAGTCGTAAGCCTTTCTAAAATCAATAAATAGTTGATGTACCGGGGTATTGTATTCCCACTTGTTTTCGAGTATTTGGCGAATGGTAAATATTTGGTCGATAGTTGATCGATTTCGTCTAAATCCGCACTGATAATCTCCAATAATTTCATCTGCGTATGGGGTCAATCTTGCTAACAGAATATTTGAAAGGATTTTATAGGATGTTGACAGAAGAGAAATGCCTCGATAATTATTACAGTCAGTTTTGTCGCCTTTCTTGTGAATTGGAACAATGATTGACTCTTTCCACTCTTGTGGCAATTCTTCCTTGTTTCAGATAAGGAGAATGAGTTTGTGTATCTTGTTCCACAATTTTTCGCCTCCAGCTAAAATTAACTCAGCCGGAATTTCATCTACACCCGGAGATTTGTGTTTCTTTAATTTCTTTATAGCAGCTTCCACTTCTATTCGATTGGGTTCTGGAATATACGGTTCTGCGGTGTGTATCTCCTTTTCTCCACGCACATTAGTTTTTGACTGCGTGTTCAGCAAATCGTCAAAGAAATCTTTCCATCTATTTAAGAGGCTATCCGTATCAGTGAGAACTGTTCCGTCAGATTTCTTTAATATATAAGCACGAGGTTGATAGCCTTTCTTAAATTCGCTTATCCCCTTATACATGTCCCGAATATTTTTATTTTTACTATTATCTTCAAGTTCCTTAATTTTAGCTTTCAAAATATCCCGTTTCTTTGTTCTAAAAGATTTGGAAGTTTCCCGCCTGATATCTGTGAAATTTTGTGTAGTTATTTCATTCGGATTTTGTAGCCACCGTAATTTTGCCTGTTTTCTCTTCTCTGCTAGTTTAATGCATTCTTGGTCGAACCATGGTTTGTTCCTACGTATTTCCGCGTGTCCCAATTTTTCTATTGCTGAACTTTTAATGCTATCTCTAATTTCAATCCAAGTATCCTCAACACTAGTGCACTCCGAGTCTTCTAAGACCGAGAATCTATTCGAAACTTCAATCTGGTATTCCTCTCTTACCTGGCTCTCTTCTAATTTCTTTAAATTAAATCTCTCCGTTTTCGGACATTGAATATTACCTTTATTCAACGATATTCTCTCCAGTATTATCGCTACTACCAGATAGTGATCAGTGTCACAATCAGCCCCTCTAAACGACCGGACGTCAATTATGCTAGATTGTCTTCTTCTATCTACTAAAACGTGATCAATTTGATTATGTGTTTTTCCGTCTGGTGATGTCCAAGTGTTTTTATGAACGTCGCGATGTGGGAATTTTGTACTCTTCACGATTCGGTTTTTGGATGTTGCAAAGTTCACGAGTCTAACACCGTTGTCATTCCTTTCCTTATGCAAACTTTCGTTCCCTATAATCGGTTTGAAAATATCCTCTCGTCCTACCTTCGCATTGAAATTCCCTAATAGAATCTTCATATGGTATCGCGAGAGTTGGTCAAATATCCGTTCCACTTCTTCGTAAAAAGTATCTTTTATATCGTCACCCTTATGTTCAGTTGGAGCATGTACATTTAAAACAATAATATCACACCACCGTCCCTTAAGAGTAATAAAAGAAAGTCTGTCAGTAACAAATTCAACCCGTTTAATTGCTGGTAATATTCGTCTGTGAACGAAAAACCCTGTTCCTAACTGGTGATTTTTATTTCCTTCCCCGTAAAAGAACGTAAAATTTCCGGAATTCTCAGATCCATTTCCTTCCCACCTAACTCCCTGAACTCCTACTAAGTCCATCCTGTATTTCCCTAACTCACTCGTTACAGATTTTAACGCGCCTGCCCTATAAAGACTTCTAATATTCCATGTTCCAAATCTCATGTCCATTTTCTTTTGCTGATGTCGTGCCAAGTTATCAATCCTTGTCCGAGGCTTTTGTGAATGTTTCTGAACAAGTACCTTTTTTACAGGATGAGGGTGTTAGCCTTACCCAAATCCTCAAGCTGGAGGACCACTCCTAGTCGTCTGTCCGCGACTGCTTATTCAGTATATTCGCAACTAACCTCTATATCTAGAGGCCTTCTCCTCGATCCGCAACCTGAGGACGCGCCATGCCGTGGTGACAGGAACCCACGTTACACGGACACAATCAGTAACATGTTTCTATAAATCCAACGCTGACACAGCTCAGTATACAATAAGTAATATCATATACTTATTTTGTTATGTATATTTATTTAAGCCTCAGGAAAATCAAGAACGAACTCTGTTGTGTGACTAAATTTATTTGTTCTGGAAAAAAAGTAAAGAAGCTTCAACAGAAGTAAGCCTCTGGGATAGGTAACTATCCTAGAAGTTTACGAGTTGGCTACCTTGTCTCATGACTGTTCTGTGTAGGGTGCTGCCCTCTATGAGCTTTCGTGGATGTGCAGCTAACCTCCCCTCTTCAGTTATGAAGACTGGGTAAGCATCGATACACCTACTTTTCTTTTGTAGGCAAAATTTTTCGTTTCCAAGCATGTTATATTCTATATTAGTCTTATTTTTGGCATTCAGTGAAATTCTAAAAGTGAAAAGAAATTTATATTAGTTATGTGTAAATTGCATCAATGTTTAGTTGTGAGAAAAGTGAATTTAAAAAAAGAAATTGTGTTGTGAACCAGTTTGACATAAGAAAAGTTACATTGAATTGGACAGTTAGATGTTAGTACAAGAAGACTTCTGGTATGTATTTGTTATTTTTCTATTTTTGGCATGGAAACTGAAAAGGAACATTTATTTGGAATTTGTCTTGAACCACAGGATAACATGCTTCATAATTAATATTTTCTTAAATTGCTGTTTCAACCAGATTTCGGATAGTCAAAATTACTTGACATTTAACCTATATTTGTTGGAGTTAAAATTTTCATTTTTGAGAAGTTATTTTTACATTTGTTTCCGATTTTGGCTTACTAATAAAATTTGTTATATTTGTTTAGTTGAAAATCAAATCTTTAATTCTATATTTAACCTGAGAAAACACCACAAAACGTACTATCCGAGCGGTTTAGTATTAATTTACTTAGATACCGCAACAACTCGTTTCATGTACTCTTATGACTATTCGTAGAGAGGTGTTGATTTATTTCAAATATCGGATTTCGTATATAACAGCGAAACAACTTTTAAACCATTAGCTGAATGAAAATATATAGGGGGTTTCGTACAAAATACAAATAATTCATTTAATGTAAACTATGTAGAAGGGTAATATAACATTTTTTGAGTGATGTGATGTACGTACACATTTGATGTATAGCTACTAATGTTATTCTCAAAATATCAATATTTTCGTTGCTTTGTATCATAGCTCGTGTGTGGCGCATATTCAAAATTTGACACTTTAGTTGTTTATTCCAGGTTTATAATAGAATTCTATATATTGGTTGTTAGAAGTTACAAGTTACAATACAACATACATTATGTTATTTTCTGTCGGGTGCACTTGTTACAAGATCAGAAAGAATAATTTATATGTCAATGCATAAAACAGAAATTACAATAAATCCTAAGGACAATTAAAGAAAAAGAAATAAACACTAATTGGTATCACTTTAAAATTATATATATAACAAAATTATTTTTAAGAAGTAATTGAAATATCAAACATTATTTAAATTAGCTGTGGATATTACTTAATCCAAGTTTTAATATGCAAACATTTGCTTTTCGTATAAAACGAAGTGCATTATTTGTATGATATAAATTAAGTATAACATGTTGTTTTATTAATTATAATCAAGATAAGCGTTTGAAATATTTTCACTAATTGAAATATTTACAACACTGAGCTAGTGTCAAATTTTGAATCTGCCCTATTTCGTCATTACTTGAATAAAATATAATTGTTATGAAAAGGAATATAATAAAATGAAATATTAAAATAAATATATAAAATGAATGATGTTAATGGATGGTAAAATAAGGGTAGTTCAAAAAGTAATGGAACTTTAAATGTATATGTGTCATAGAAACTAATGTACGGTCCAGGATTCTACCTTAAACCCTAAATGATTTAAGAATTCCGTTTGGTTCGGGAGCCAGATACAAGAACAACGTTGTATATTTTATATATTTCGTACGTAATCAAGGCAGTAGTGCTAGAGCAGTTTTTTAGAAGAAGAAAGAAATAATGTAAGCAATATCTGGTGATTGATCTAGATATATTTTTGCTTGTACTGTACGTTGCTATAGTGATGTAAACGGTTGTTAACGAGATGTTATATAATAGTTGAGAGAATCGATATGACAACTAAATGTCTACATTTGAACTGTGATGTATAATAAGTAATTTATCGTTAAATATAATGATTTAGACGTTGAGATTATGTTTCAGTTAACTATTGATAGTATACGTAATAGTTAAAAATACATACCGTGATTGCGGGCTACTTGAACTCTGAAGGGGCTACTTGGATCAATGCCAAAAACTCGTTTAAACTCCCATATACAATGCAATGTTGAGTGACTTCACAGTTAGATTCGTTAGATTCGGTAACACATATACGAACTGAGGCAATATATGTGGTTACACCATAGATGTAACTATTCTAGCCTACGTATCTGAGTTGACTGCATAAAAGCGGGAAGAGATGTGCTTTTAGTAACCGATGGAAACGTTGGTGAATTGATTTACTAGCTTGAGTAAAGAATGAAGAAGATGATGGAATGTGAATGGCAGAAGCACATGTTTCAGGCTTTCCCACAATTCAGTGGACATTTCACTGCAGTATGCCAGTAACAACACGTTCCTTAACCATACTAACACTCACACGGGGGAGTTTTGAAGATCCTAACATTGCAAATGAAGGAGCAGTTGATGTGAAGTATGCTGTGGTGTCAGTGTCTCAGTTACTCTGAAACGAAACACGATTCGTCAAAATAGAATCATTAAAGACCTTTTAGATTACCACCAGCGCTGAGAAAGCGATGATGGCCAGGGTTCGGCACAGCTAAGGCGTAATACTTAATCATTGTGTTTCAGAGGGTATTGGCATCTTGAGTGACGGCATCTTGAGTATATGTTTCAAAAGCAAAGCTCATTCCAAAATTGCAAGGAAAACGATTTGAAAGGATTGTTCATATGCTTGATCATTAATACAATGGTCCTGTTGATTGGGCATTTCTAACGTTGGAGTTCATTTACAAAATCAACTTTGAAGTAACGTTTTATGCTTCCTACTCACCAGACCTCGCCATCAGCTTTTGTTGGGCTTTCTTCAATAATGAAGGACACTCTCCGTGGACGTTTATTTTACAGTTCGGTACCTTGTTAATAAGCGATTTTCTAATGGTCAAAGCATGTCTCTAAAGAAGAGTTTTTAGAGCGATCTTGGTGCAATTTGTACCGAAACGATGTTGCAAATATGTGTACATCTAAAGCAAGATTATATTGAGACGTGATACAAGTTTCAACTTCCTGTGGTAATTAGTTTGTGAAATAAAAAATAAAGGATCTTAGAATTTGAACACAACTTGAACTAAGAAATTCAAACTTTAAAGTATATGTTTGAATTCGTACATGCAATTTAGTTTAAAATTTCCCGATCATAGTAAAAATAATTTATTTATTTAAGCTAAAATAATGCGAATAATTTGTAATAGTTTCGACAACATAACGTTGTCTTCCTCAGATATATCCTAACTTTTTTTCGTTGAGTATCTGAGAAAGACAGTGTGAAACTGTTACCCATTATTTTGTTTTTAATAAATAAGTGTATTACTCGGGTCACAAATATTTTATGTCCCTATATAATCATTTCCAGAGTCATAATGGATAAAGTTACATGTAATTTAGGTTCGTAAACGGTATGTTAGAAACTGATATAAAAGTAAATGGAGAACTGATACAAAAGTATTTATCAAATTAGTATCAAAGTTGATAGCTAACTGGTATGGAAGTAGATAACATGTTAGTATGAAAGTAGATAGGAGATCGGTATTAAGGTAAATAGTACACTGGTATAAAAGTAACAGACTATTCTGAACTATATAATAAAATGGAATGAAAGAGATAGCAAAACAGTATGAAAGTAGAAAGTATGAAAGTAGTATTGGGGTGACTGTAGTTCGGAAACTAAGAAAAGTACATATTACTGGTGTAAAAATAAATAGAAAACTTTTATGAATAGATAGCAAATAAGCATAAAATTAGGTAGCAAACTTGCATGAAAGTCGATAGCAAATTAACATGAAATTAGACATCAAATTGATTTGAAAAGAGTATAGTGGTATATACGTAAGTGGATAGAATACTGATGTGAAAGTAAATACTTAGCTGGTATGAATGTAGATATTAAAATAATATACAATTAGATTTCAAACTTGTATGAAAATAAAAAGAGAACTGGTAAGAATGTAGATAGCATATCGGCGTGAAAGTACATTGGTTTGCAAAACTTAAGGACATGATAAAAAAAGTAACATTAAATATTACATGGTCATTGAAAATAAATGAAATTCCGATAGCATGCTACCAGAGATCTCCCACACGTGCACAGCAAGCAAGACGTTGCATGTAGTGTCAGCGTGACCATAGTACAAAATGAGTTTGATCTCCCAAAATGAAGTAGTTGAATGAAAGGAATGGGAAAGGAAATGTGTATGTATGTTTGTCAGTCAGGGAGCTTTTGAGGTGTATTGTGATGGTGTTTGTGGAAAGAACAGTACATGATTTCACATGGGAGAAGAATCGTCGAAAAATTGGAAAAAGAACGAAGTGTGACCAGTGCAGTATTGCCCATAATATTGTTTGACCTGCATGGGGAGAATTCCAAACTACAGGCAATTCTGTGTGATAGAAATGTGATGGTCGACCACGGTCAACTACAGCAACGGACGACCGCTACCTTGTGCAGCAGGCAAAAAACGACCGATGTCAAACAGTGGATACAATTGCAAAAGCCGCCAAATTTCACTCTCCCAGTGGCGCGTTGACTGAAAGAGGGTTGTCGCTTTTTCCGACCCGATTGTCTTATGTTGTGTTTCTCGTTGACACGCCACAAATTGGCGGCACCGTTTACGGTGGTGATAAGAACATCAGGACTGGACCGAGGAGAAGTAGATCGCTTTTCCTTCTCACATAAGAGCAAATAAAATCTGGGTAGTGATTGTGAACATACCATCATCTGGCGAGAGGTGGGAATACCAATGAATCCAGGAACATTGTCAAACATGATCGCTTTGGTGGTTCAATTATTCTTGTGTGGGGAGACATGATGTTGCATGGGCATTACTACCTTCCAAATTTTGATTACGGAACACTCACCGGTCAACATTAGTGTGACATCGTACTCCCTGTCCATGTTCCTCTTTTCAAAGGTGCAATTAGCCCGATTTCATCATATTCGCGATCACATTCGGTGGCTGAGCTCTTGGAAGGAAAGGATATTCGGTGAATGGTCTGTCCTACCTGCTTCCCCGACTAGGATTTAATTGAGTATGTGTAGGGTGCTTTGGGAAGACGTCTCGCAGCATACCCGATTCATCCAACAGCATTGATGGAAGAATGGAAATCCATACAACTCATTACAAACCTTGTGAGTAGCATGGGAGCTGTATGATCAGTATGGAAGCTGTCCGTGATGATCATACACTGTTCTGAACATCATTTCATTCGCACTCTCATGCAAGGAAGCTTCATAAGTCACAGTACCTTCAATGTAACTTATTGTATTTGTAGAAAAGTGTCATTTTTTAATAATAAAATAACCATCTTTTTCATTTGATTTCGCTAAGATTTTTAGATGTCTTATACGTTTAATGCAATAACTACACAGGTTCATTTTTGTCTGATTTCGATAAAAAGATATTTAAATATTTTTATACGTAAATTGATTAACCACCTCATTTTTGATTTCTATATGGTTCTTATTCTTACAAATACAATAGAATAAATACCTTTCTGCTTGAGTTGATAAGATTTATACATATTCCTGCGAGGATAATTTAAAAATTATCCTTTTTGTTTCATTTCGATAAGATTTTTAGATTTTCTCATATATATAATAGAAAAATCATCCATTTGCTTAACTTTGATAAAGTTTCTAGACATTCTTATAAGTATAATAGAGTATGATCCTGAAACACTGAACATATTTAATTTAATATTATTCTAAGATTTTTTCAAAGATAGACGTACATGTATATTAAATAACCATCTATTTTGTTTAATTTTGATAATTTTTTAAAAGATATTCTTACAGATAAAATACATCAAGATTTTGTTCCCATTTGATTTTGACAAATTAATCATGGGTGGTTCGTCGATCGAAATTTAACTTTTTAAAAATATTTTTATAGCTTCTCCCTATCATTTTAAATTGTGAGATGTTGTTAATAATGATATATAGAAGATAGGAAAATTCTTGAAAACTACTTTTAGTGATTTTGTGGTATTGTCATTACGTTATTAATGATTACACAATTCAATCTTTTTAAGAAAGGAAATCAATAAAGGTGAAGCACCGATATTTCAAAAATCATAATGAATGCAATAGAATCACATAGTCTTTAATCAGGCTTCAACGTCCTCTCTGTTATTCTATTTTGTGTGAGTTTATACGGCCAGAAAGTCAGATACTGATAACTTTATTATCTCTGTAATACGTGAGAACAGCTAGTATTAGCAACCAGATGTTTGTTGTGATATGTTAACTTGTATGTAGCATCTCTCTGCAACCGACTGGTTTCACAGGGGTGTCACAATATGTTGCAATAAAACAGGAAAACAAGAATGAAAATTCAGGTTACACATTGTGATATGCACACATTTTACCTACTTCTTTTGTATATCAATATTAAAATGTAGTCGATTAAATAGAGTTAATTTGAATATCAATATTTAGATGTAATAATGTTTTATATAGTATTTATTATTCTCTGATTTTTTTAAAATAACGGAAGAGGACAACTGAAATAAATTATGTAATATAGTTATGTTATACGTATGTAACAATATTATGCATATATGCATATAATCGGATCATTTATTGACGAATATTGGAATTTGAATAAAGAGAGAAGTTGGAAATATAGGAATTCATTTTGTAGTTAAAGGAACGAACGATTTTTTTCCTACAGTGAAGAGAGAGCAAGGAGTTCATATATACAGTATATTCTACAGCACAGGGTTTCAAACCAAAGGCGACGTTTAGTATACGTTTTTCAAGAAGTTCAATTTTAATTATTATATTCACACACACACACACACACACACACACACACACACACATATATATATATATATATATATATATATATATATATATATATATATATATATATATATATATATATATATTGGAAATAGAACTACACATAGGAAGAAAGTATAAGATATCAACGATGGTTGCTGAATCTCTGCTTGAGACAGCAAGACGGAAAAAATCATTTTCTCCTATGTACTGTGTTTCTTGATGATGATTTGCTAAAATATCCAGAGCAATAGGCGTGAATTTTGAACGTTTTCCTTGATTTTCACACTTTTATGCGTCTGATAAGTAACCAGCTCTCAGCCAACAAAATCTTCAAGTGCTCAGCAGCCTTCAGAGAAACTCATCCCCTTTTGCCATATAAAAAAACAGTCATCTTCTTACGTTACTATAGTTTCTTGAAAAGGTTAAAAACAATATATTTTTACCTTTATTCGTGATACGTAAATTAGAATGTTTCAGAGTACAGAAAACAAAGCTTATTTCAAATTAATCAGTGTTGCTTGTTCAGTGTTAATGGGGAGGAAATATGATTCCAGGAACAACCATCTTTATGCTAGATTGTGGTTCCTCAGAACAGAAGAAAACATAATGGAAAAGGATACTTCTCTGTTATTCTAGGGTGATATATATAAATGTCGACTAAAAGCAGGGAATTCGTGTTACTATTCGGTTCAAAATCTCTTGTCGTCGCGAATTCTGTCGAGGAATTTGAAGCTTAAAATATATAAAACGATAATTATGCCTGTTGTTCTGTATGGCTGCGAAACATGGTCACTTACCCTGAGGGAAAGACATAGACTGAAAGTATTTGAGAACAAGATCCTGAGACGAATATTCGGACCCAAGAGGAACGGGAATGGGGAATGGCGGAAACTTCATAACGAGGAACTACATAATTTATATGGTCTACCCAACATTGTTAGGGTCGTTAAGTCTAGGAGGCTTAGGTGGGCGGGTCATGTAGCTAGAATGGAAGAAAGTAGAAACGCTTTCAAGGTCTTGACTGGAAGACCAATCGGAAAACGACCATTAGGAAGACCTAGGCGCAGATGGGAGGACAATATTAAGATGGATCTCGCAGAGATTGGAATACAAAGTAGAAACTGGATGCAGTTAGCTAAGGATTGAACTCAGTGGAGAGCTTTTGTGAACGCGGCATTGAACCTCCGGGTTCCATAGACCATAAAGTTATATATATATATATATATATATATACATTACTACATTATATTCATTACTTACTAAGTGATTTAAGACATTATGCTCAAAGAGTTTCAAAAACACATTGATTTAAATATTAAAGGACACTAATTCACAGAATTGCAGAGAAATCTCAGTTAGGTGGTTGTTGTGAAGTTTTAATACAGGTGTCTCCAGAGAGGAGAATGCCAGCGTACTTTTCTGCTATTGATATGTTACGATCACGTGTAACGAACTTAAAATTCGATTTTAATAAACATTAATGAAATACACCTTATGGGGTATCATATTAAAGATATAGTATATTCTACTCAGGCCCATAAGTGGAATACGTTTTCAAGCAAGCATAAGAATGTTATCAATAAGGAAGTGACAGAAAGTGTATCGTTCAGAAAGGATGGCACTAAATAATTTCCCCCCACCTTAGTAAAGAAGAGTTTAGCAAAAATGCGAGTGGCAGTGTTTTCTGGCGAGAGGAGCTAAACAAAATTGTTTCTATGGGCGGTTGGCGGACACTTTGGGTAATACTTTCGATTGTAGAAAGTAGTTTTGGGTTAAAACTTTAAATCGGTCACAAGCCGTTGGTGTTAGAATTCTGTTAAATGTCAGTTAGTTCCAAACAGTTTTGTTAAGTTGTGCTAACATCGAAACAGTTACTCTTCTTTTCGTACGATACTATGAAGAGTTTTTATCACTTGGCATTCTTAATGATTGTTGATATTATGAACAACATATATTACTAAGCCTATTAAACTTAAAGTAACTTACTTATTATGAAAGGGAATTACTATAACGAACGAGTAATAAAAAAAAACAAGTATCATGATTCTCTGTGTTGTGTCGTTTATGCAATTAGATAGGCCGATTTATTGGTAGTGTGCTCCCTACGGGGAGATTATTATTAATAGGAAAAGATCTAGAATGCTACAGATGCTACGTGTGTGATCCTGAACTCGTAGTTGATCCATTATATTACATAAGACAACAAGGTTATCTAAGGATTAACTAAAGGATTCGAAACAGACGTCATTCTGTCTCTGCAAGAAGGACTTGTTAATCAGTGGAGAAGATTTCAGAGCAAAACAAATTTAAAAGAAACTTGTCCAGCCGATAGCAGAGCAATGGGACTTCAGTAGCCTCACCGAGGAGAAAAAAGAGAACATACAGATTACATCAAATATCATCACCAATGGGGAGAGGTGATGACAACCAGAGAACACAAGAGGATAAAACATAACTAAGATACTGCGCACGAAGTATGTCTAATCTGAATATCAATAAATATATATTATTTCTTTTTACTGGTGAAAAGAAATTATTATTTTTTTATGAAGTCCAGCTGCACTAGTGTTATTTCCAAATTCATTTTGTTTATTAATGAGTGGTTGTTTCGTTATTAAATGTAATTGGTAGTTTTCATTCATCTTCCTGGAGAGATCAGGAAAAGATGTGCTGTGTCAGTATACATACATATATAAATAATGTTCTTTGTTTTTCAGTGTTGACAGAGAAGCGGATGATAACTGAGGTATAGTTTCAAGTTAACAGAAATTGGTTAACCAATGCTCGGTAACTTCACCATTTTCAGTCTAACAAGAGATATGTGTGAAAATACATAATACATTTGAAAAAATTATTTTTTGCTTTCAATATTTTGATATTCTGGCCGACTAAATTTGAGTAAATTACGGTTTAGTTGGATCGTCCTGTAAATTCATCTTTTTGAGAGTATATTCTTATTTTCTAAACTGACCACTTATTTTTTTTCTAATTGTTGTTCTCTCTGGGGAATTATTATACGTGCTCTACCGCTATTTTATTTTCATATTCATTAGTATTAGTATTATTTTACATTTCAATTTCTTTCTAAATTTCCTTGCACTCACAATATTAAAAAGTTTGTAGAAATGATACGTATAATCTGGAAACGGAAACTAAGAGTTGGAATATCGGTTAGTAATACAAGTAATTAAACGATATAGTTTAATTTCATAAGAGTAACTGGGAAATAATATTTTCTTCAGCATCAATTGTACAGCGGGGGACACTTCTAAATGGTACAGCCATATGGAGATTTACGGCAAGAGTGCTCCACCAGTTGAGTCCAAAGTATTTGCTGGAAGTATTGCAACCGAATTAACTTTAAAAGAAGGCGGGTGGCATAATCGCCAGGCAATGAAAATTCCCGTACACTTGGGTGAAATTCCCACTACCGTCTACAGCATCATTTCTCCAAAATAAAATGAATCTTATACGTGTAGTTCTTATGCCAAATATACTATTTGATATTCGTCCTATTCGTGAAGATAAAGTGCAACAACAAATAAAAGCCCAATCCTGTTGCTGTTGGAATGAACTCTCTTTAAGTCGTTTGATCTGAAATGACTTTACAGAACCTAAATAAATATTCTGTCACTTCAGGGGGGGGGGGTAGGAAGAGCAAAAGCTCCTCTCCTACAGTATGAAAACATATACTTTTAATCAAATGCTTAGCGAGAGTGAACCCATTGGTATAGCACTTTTATGATTTGAAATCTTGCTCCCAAACCATCTTTTGTCATAACTGACAACATAGGAGAACGGGAGATGCAAATATGATGAAGGAGAAATACACTCACATGTGCAAATTCAGAATTGGAGACAAAATGATCGGATAGCATCCATATTTTGTCGAAAATTTTGATTTTGTAAGTAGACATGTAAAAGCTCACCCAAACCTGAGAGCATCCCACTACCAATTGTTGAATTCAAGTGAAGAACTCAGTTGAGAGCATCAGATGATTACGGAGGGGGAGAAACATCTTCAGATATGGGAAACAAATAATGAAAAAAATGGACCGCTGTGAACAGGACTCGAACCAGGAACCTTCTGATTACTAAGCAACGACTCTACTCACTCATCCACGGAGCCACACTGAACGCTGGGCAGTCATACGTCAGAAACAGAACGTTTGTCACTTACAAAACGTTTTTGTAAGGGGGAAAGCTAGGTCGACCGCGAGGGTGAATCAGTGGTCGCGATGATAAGCAACCGAGTTTGTTTTTCGAAGTCCGAAAAAGTGAGCCTAGATCCGTCAAAATTCCCGCAGATCTATACACAGGGAATTGCATGTTCCCGCCGTTCTTTATATAGACACTAGCTACAAATCGTACTGTCATCCGAGCGATGTGAAAATGTAAAAACAAAATCAAACTTTTTTTTTTTTTTTTAGATTAATATTGATTGCACACCTCATGCACAGTTCCAATATGCAAAATCAACGAGGGATGTAATGGAGGGTATACGCAGGTATACGGCGTATACCCACCTCTAATTTTTAGAAACTATCGTATAGCCACCTAACATTTAGGAAGTCCGCGGGGATATGCTACATTTGATCCATAGTATAGCCACTTCATTGGAACAAGCAACAATTGCTTTTCATGGACTGCATTTCAAAGCAAAACAAAAAATCTCACTAAACAGCTGGTCGTCAGGTTGTTGCTGCGAATTATGTCTAAATTCTTTTAAAATGTTTTCGTTTTCGGGGATGTAGGAATCGAATTTTCCGAGAATACCTTTATAATGGAAAACAGCATTCTGAATGTGCAATGCTTTTAACTCGAAATGTTACATTGTGTTGTCCCACTTTCTGAAAGCTGACCTCTGGTATTATATTATAATGTTTGTATTGGGAACTTTTTTGTTTCTAAAGATCAGCGACAGATAAAGTTAAGGCCTCTTTCACATTATCCGGCGATTTGCCGGATCCGTTTCCGGCTGTTTGCCGGATCCAGTTTCGGCCCCTTTCATATTATCCGGCGTTTTGCCGTGGATGAAAAATATGCGAGCAGGATTACTGTGCAACTGAAGAAACAAAACTCTGTGACTCTTGTCGTGTTGTGGTGGTTGTAATGGACAGACGCAAAATGTGTTTTCTACTCGCCTTGTTAAGACATAGGCAGAAAAAAAAAAAAAAAACGTCAGAGACACATATGGGTTCACCCTTTCTTTGAGAAACGGTATCTTGAAGGAGATTTTTCTATACTGTTTCCACAATTAAGGTAAGACGATGGAAAATTCTTTAATTACTTTCGTATGTCTATCGTATCTTTTGATGAGTTGTTGGATCGTGTACGGACCCAGCTGCAGAGGCAGCATTCAAAATTTATGAACTTTATTCAACCTCCAGAAATATTGGCTGTAACATTAAGGTAAGATAATTTGTACTTTTTATACACATAGATGACGTTAATTTTAATGTAATTGATAAGATGGTTGAAGAAAGGATTTGAGTCAATTTTGTGTAGTCATAAGATATTGAAGAAAAAATATGTTAAAACATTTCACTACAATATACGAGACGAAACACTCAACACAAGAAGTTAATTCCTCTATCAATAGTACCTTACATATATTCGCAGCTGAATTTCCAAGGTGATGAATCCAGGTCGCTTCTGCAGTCAATAGAATAATGTGGCCAGTGGCGAATCTAGCCTGGGGCCAGGGGGGCCTAGGCCCCCAGTTTTTTGAGTGACAAAAATAATTTAACATATTATTTATATATTTTTGTAAGTTTATAGTAAACTCATGATATATCTATGATAGCCTGGGTTATGGCAGCCCCCATGTTTTCCCTTCTAGATCCGCCACTGAATTTAGCCTAAATTAGTAATAAAAATAATAATGTATGGCTAGGCAGAGTATAAGATATCTATAACATTTTTCTCGGGGCCCCTGTTTCCTTGTGATAATTTCAAATTCTAAGGGGGAGGGGAATAATTTCACGCCAAAAAGTTTTTTTTTCAAAGACCAATGAAAAGGGGACTTTTTTCTTGTCTTACAGCCGTAAATTGACCTTGAATATACTAATTCAAAACTTCTGGATCAATTCATCCAATTTGTTTTAATTCTAAATATAATTTTCTCCCCAATTCGTATTTTTGAGTTAGAAATGTTAGGCTCGGCCATTTTGGATGACTCCTCAGGGCAAAATAAGTTTCCAATCGAAAAAAAAAGTCCAAACTTGTTGAAAGTAAGCAAATATTACAGGATCCTCAGATTCGACCGTAAATTGACCTGCAAAAGGCAGATTGGAAAGACGGGTAGCAACCTCTTTTTTAAAAAATTTTTGAATATTTTCTTAGAAAGACCTTTTAACACATTTTAGGTCATATTTTCCCCCCTACAATTCGTATTTTTGAGTCAGGACCGATTATCACGACTAAGTTACGATTTTGGTAACTTTAGGTCCACTCGTATGGTCCGAAAGTGTTGAGGAGGGAGGAGTAGGTGTAGGGTCTATATTCAAGTGGTAACATTGAACTTGTTCTGTTTTGACATAACGATGATACACTTTTCACTCCCTCTTTGATCCAAATTCAAAGTTTGCCAACTGGATACACTTTGAGTGAGGCAATACGGGATCGAGCCAGTTCCTTTCTAATCGCGGAAGGATTTTCCACAACAACAAAAGTAACAAAACACGTGACCTATCGTCGGTTTAATTTGAAGCATTCACCATCGTTCCCAATACCATCAACTACAACAGCGAACCTCGGATTAGTACTGCTCATTTGTAGCCGCAATTGACATCAAAGAAAGCGACGATTGATTTCGATAAATACTCTGCAACCTACTGGGAAAAAAGGGAGAGGGTAACAGTAAACATGTTCCTTTGTTGTTCCGTTTTTCTTCAGATAAAAAATATTCAAAGAAAATTTGTTAATAGATGAGGGTAGAAAAGAAAAGTCAGGAAAGACTTGTAGTGTATAAGAATGTTACAGCAATTTTTGATCATTTCAGTACAGCCTTCACTTCTAAAATATTTGCTTAGTAGTTTGGGTTGACCAATTAAGAGTTGATTCGCAATTTCTAAGATGTCGAAGAAGGTGTTAGAAAATTGGCTAAAAAGGAAAAGAGACAATAGCTGTGTAAATTCCGTTGACGGAAATGTAAAAGCAAAGACATCAAGAAATAGTAAAGAAAAATCCAAAGAACATGTTAATTTGCCAGCTACTACTTTGGACAAAGACGTAAGTTTATTTCATATTATAAAGGTTGTTATGGCATCTCCGGCTTGATGACGCAGATATCAGAGGGATAACGTCCTTCGTTAAAGGCATTGGAAATGAGGATACTTGGGGCCTCTAATTTAGGTGCCATTCCGATATTTGTCTGGTGTGAATGAAGAAACATTTCTCTTAGGACAGCTGATCTGCAAAGGCTTTCTCACATATTTTTGACTTATTATTATTATTGTTATTATTATTATTATTATTATTATTATTATTATTATTATTATTAATGGAATTTACATCTGTGTGAACGGCCCTGGGTTTAAATTTCGCTTAAAACAGTTGTTCGGGTAATTCTATTGTTAAACAATCGATAGCCATCCATCCTCACTATTCTTTCCAAGCTTTTCTTTGACGGATTAAGTGAATGCTGGAATAACCAAGGATGTTATAAAATAGAGGATCTACCCATACAACAAAATCGTGAAGCACTACGTCACAGCTTCGCCACACCTATTCTGCCCACTCCGCGCCACTAAGATCGCAACATTTCGAGCCAACAATCATGGCGGAAACGAGAGAAGCCAATCAGGCGTGCCGGCTCATACGGTGCTCGATTGTTTTTCGGCTTCACTGAGCTTATATGATGAATATACATATGGGCAGATCCTCTGTTTTATAACATCCTTGGGAATAACACAGGGAGTTAATAATAACTTGTAACTCCAGGCAGCGTCCTTTTAAAATCCTTTTGTCTGACAGTGTGCTCAAGATTTAATAATTTAATAAGCAGTCATGAAACACCTTTCAATATTTGAGAAGATGTCTAATCACGGAAATTGTAATCTACCTAGAGGAGATATACTTGCTGGTTTTCTTATTTGCTTCCTCGGTTTTAATAAAAAGAACTAACTTGAATATTCAAATTTAATTTTATAAATTAGAAAAACTCCCATTTTTTAGTTTACAACTTTTATTCTTTTAGGAAAGACTTTTAAGAGGACAGCATTTGTTATCTTTAGCTACTTTCCCCTTTTTCCAGGGTGCGTATTTGTTTTATTGTATTTTATTTCATTTAACAATCACCACATACCGCTCAGATTCCATTTTATACTGGATATCTAACAACAATAATAACAATGGAAAGGATTTAGGAAGGAAAAAATGAATTCGTCAAGTTTCACGTCCCACGATTATGCCGACTAGGCTACAGGATACGGTGATGATGAGAAATGAATGAAAATGGACGTGAAAATGGATGAGAAATGAATGAAAATGGAATGAAGAAAGTGGGAGAATCCCTAGAAAATACACGCACATGTCGTTTGTTCACAACAAAGGTCGCTTGGTGGGGGCTGGAATCGAACCAAGGATCTTACGTATCAGAGGTGAACGCTCTACCACTGAGCCACTGCGGCACACAATTTGGTAAGGTGTCGGCTAGCATGTTTAGTAGGTACTATCCGGGCATTTGCCTAGTAGAACTGAGGAAAACTAGTCAGGATGGTCAGCAATAGGAATCGAACCCACGACCTCCCGAACGCGAAGCCAAAATTCTATTACTTGGGATACTTCGCTTGGTAAGATTGTAGTTTGTTATTTTTTCTTTTTGAGTCGCTGCTGACGGGAAACCTCGAATCGAAATAAATTATTGAACTAAAGTTTTAGATGGGAATACCGATATTACCCGATTCTAACTTGGCACCAGAGATTATTTCAGCAATAAATTGGCCTAAAGCAGAGAGCCAAATAAGGTCTTAAATTAATTTCTAATACTGAAGGTAATCTTTTTCTCTGCCTCTGGTTAATAGGTTGAGTGGTTCGGTTACTATTCTCCGAAATGCAGATTTCTATCAAGGTTTTTCTTCTTGTTACCTTATACACATATCCGGATTATTAATGCAACCGATACGCGCAGAGCCAGTATGAGTTGCGTATAAGCAAGGATATTCCATAACTTCTAAGATATAACTATCTGTTAACTATAAGGACCGATTTTTCTTTAGTATTAATTGAGGAAACACTGATTGGCAGTGCAACCATAAAGCTTAAAAAAAAGCATAACAGAATATTTCACTCATGGTTGGTACCTTATTTCTAGTTTTGACAGTTACTCACATAAGCAAGTTTGATATCTTTAAGAGCATAATAAAGCATAATGTTCAAAAATAAAGCATAAAGTATAATGCTTGATTCCTTCATTTGAGAACTGTGTTCTCAAATTACTTTCTACAAAAGAAAACTTTATTTAAAATGACTTGGTAAAAAAAATGCTTCAAGGGTAGAAACTACCAGTAAACACGGAAACAAGCGAAAAAGTTTATTACACCGAAGTTGAAAACTGCTTCCTTTCAGAGTTATGAAAGCGGGAAAGTGCACAAAATTGAACTCTGAGCATTAACAGCGCAAAGACTGATAGTATTAGAAGAAACAGTATGGTGAATTTCAGAGGAAACACACTTGTCTTGACAGAAAATACCAAGTTCAAAAGAATGGGGAAAGTAGATACATAATTTCACAAATTAAGTTAAGATCTCATAGATGATTGTGGATAGAATGGGACAAGGTTTAATTATATTTTCCGTAATTTCCCGAATATCTTGAATGTGACATTTTTCGAAAATAGAAGTATAGATACACAGATAGATAGATAGATAGATAGATAGATAGATAGATAGATAGATAGATAGATGTGTGTGTGTGTAACAAGGAATGGAGCGTATACCTACCTAAAAAAATTAACATTACATCACTGAATCAACCATAATCTTAAGCAGAAATTGCTGAAAACGACAGAAAATGGATATTTAAACATTCAAGTAGAAACCTGTGCTCGAGCGATGCTATTATCAATATTATAATACAAGCTCTTCCAAGTTGCGTCTGTGGTCAAGCGGGTTTAGTACTGCTATTCACAATTCTGAAGCGAAGGGCGACGGTTCGAACCTCCGTGCGGAACGTTAAAGTTATTCTTCCTTTTTTTTTTAATATATGATAACTTTTTATAAATATAAATTTCCACTGTGAAGTGGTTGGAAACACATTATCCGACAAACTGTCACTTTTCAAATCCATGTCCCATTTACTAGCCCGCCATGTCCATAATTCATATACGAAAACGCTAAAAATGAGAAATGTGAACACAGTTGAATACTTAAAACCACAACGTCCAAAATGAAAATTATTCATATATATATTTCGGGGAGCTTTGCTAACTTCATTCTTGAAAATAAAAACATTCTACAAGATATTTCATTCACTTTACAATATTTTATTTGAATAAACATAAAATTTGGGGGCGGATCAAGCCCGGAAGTCCCCTAAAATACACCTATATACGTATATGCATGTTTTTTTTTTTTTTTTTTTTTTTTTTGCATTACAAAACCTTAGGGTACCTCATAATCTGGATTCTTATAAAGCAATTTGAACAATTATTTAGAAAATATGTACGGCTTAAAATGGGATTAAATCACAATGCCAGTAATCCAATGTCTGTAATATCTTACATTTTTATTTATTTACATTGAATGTGTATTTGTTTTATACTGTATAGCATGAATATTAGCTGCTACATAACAAACAATTATCTATAATTGAATTTAAGTAGGAAATCGATATAGTTATTATAAGAAGAAGCTTGTGAAATGAAGTGTATAATAATGGTTGTATCTGAAATAGATGTTGCGTAATGGTGTAGTTGGAATACTTACCCCACCAGCTTTGGAATACTGGGCTCTTCAACTCAATGCTCGTAGTAATTAACAAATTGGTTGCTGTTTATTTAAAATTAACTCTCTTGAAATCTAAATAATCATTATTAGAAAGAAAGCAAGAGAACCATTTGTTAATTTGGAAATATTATAAGAGATTGAGGAATAAGTATGTAATCGAACAGAATATATGAAACTAAATGGAATGGCATGTGGAACTAAACTTGAAAGAGGATACGATGTGTAAATGAAAAATTAAAGAAACCAATGTTAACAGCAGTAGTCACTACGTACAGCAGATGAGTGAAATCTCGCCCCCCCCCAAAAAAGTTCAACAATTCTCAAACATAAGGGCGTCACATTTTATTCGTTTCCTGACAAAATTGAAAAATGGATTTTGCATATTGTTCGTCTATACCCCTTCAATATAGTTAGCTAACAAACCAAGTACGATCGACTGACTAGACGTCACGTGAGTGAAATTTATATAGGAAGTTTCGATACAGCGTTCACCGAAGTGACGCAGACGTGGTGTTGAAGCTTCTGGTAGGTCCTATTTCGTAATGCATTTTAGTTCAGTGAGATTTCTTTATACGTATCAGAAAGCTTTTAACTCCATACTAAAGGCGTGTCGTATGATTTATTCAAACCGTCAGATATTCGGACAACCATGAGCCCAATTCGTTTCGCTTCACTGCTCACAAGTTTAACTTGAAATAAATTCTTACTTTTCCACGGAAACACAAACTGTTTGAATGCTCATTTTATTATGGGTGAAATGTATAATTCTGCAAGTAATAAAAATTTTCATGTCCTTCTCCGAGATTCGATCCCTCGTCCTTTGGCTCAGCAGTTCGACACGTAGACAACTAGACTAATTGTCGTTGTGTAACAGCACGGAGGAAAATCGGTTTCAACTGCACGAATGAAATTGAGGGCATTGGTTATAGCTGGATGGAGGCAAATACCATGTGCTCCCAAGTTCGTAGTGCCACTTGCTGTTTTTGGAAGATGAAGACAGCCTTAGGGAAATAACGTGTACTGATTGCAAGCACCTGGAAGATTTTGTCGTAGATTTGGCAACTCCAAATCAATACATTCAGTGAGTGAACTAGGAGTGCAATGGTACCGGTACTCTATTTTACTTTGATTGGTGTTGTTTTTATAAAGATGGAGAATGAAAATATTTTACCGTTCGAACATTTGAAAGAACACTTTTTTCTTAAGAGCTGAGGATGATAGAGGACAAAATTTAAAAGTAACCAGTCTGAACTGCCCCGGCGGAAAATATTTATCAACAACTACGGTGCCATAATTAACGATTTATAGTAAGGGGTTAATATGAATAAACTGTGTTCTGATGAGCAGGCCTACTTTATTACTAGAAAATAGTTTGCTGATGGTATGTAATATTGGGGTATTTTCAGATCAGTTTGCTTATTCTAGAGTTCCGTTTATTATAGAGTTTGAAATTAGCTTTAAAAAGAATGTATCGATTTTAGAGTTACTGGCAAGTCCTGATTTACTCCCAGTTTATGTGTTCTCATTTTATTAGTTGTAATGTAATGTTTCTCTATATTCTGTATTTTTAATTTTATATAACAACATTGTTATTATTATATAATTAGTTTAGCAGAATAATAATAAGCAACATTTTTTTCTAACGCATAGGGATGAGCACGAGTCAAGCTAAAACTCTACTCGACTCGAATTCAAATTGAGTTTCGAGTCAAGTCAAAGGTAATAATCTCGATTCGAGTTCCGAGCCGATTCAGTTTTTCGCGTCGAGTTCAGTCGAGTTTGATAAATGGTTCGTTCGTTTTAACTCGTCTTGAAATCATGGCCTGATTACACTGGAAAACGAAAGCCATGAGAAATGTAAGCTAAACAGTAATATGGAATACTTATAGTGTTGCTCACGAGAGGGGACACTGCTCGCATCTCGTCTCGTCTCGATAGCTAAACCACAAGAGACTTTTCATAACAAACTCAGCTCCGCTTGGCTCAACTGAGAGGATGGCTCGAGCCGGCTCACTTGGGGTGAACCATCGGCTCGAGCTGGCTTGGTAGAGATGAGCCATCTGCTCGGTTCGGCTCAACTGAGCCGAGGGCTCTAGCCGAGTCGTTGGGTGAGTTGTTAACTCGACTCACTTCTCGGTTCGGGTCGATAGTGAATGAGCTGTGAGCCGAGCTGCTCGAGTCGTTGACAATTCTAAACCCGGATCGAGCAGTTTTGAAGATATTTGGCCAGTGCCCTATAACTTTTAACAGTGTTTGGCTCGAGCCCGAATACTCAACCTAGACCCTCAACTCAAATTCAGAAGCTAGTGAGCAATGTCCTTGACTCCTAGACTTCACGACTACCGAGGTTCTCATTCAACTAGTTTTTTAGTATTCAAATACAAGCCGCCTTACTTTCACGTTTACATACAGAGTTGTTACAATTAATAATAATAATAATAATAATAATAATAATAATAATAATAATAATAATAATAATAATAATAATAATAATAATAATAATAATAATAATAATAATAAAAGTTATAGTAGTAGTAGTGTCATTCATAATAATTATACTGTCTATGTAATATACTTGAAGAATATACCAAATTTCACAATAGTACATCCGCACGTTAAGCAGGTTTCCATATCCAGGTTTCTAACTATGAAAACATTTACGATCACTCCCCTAATCATTCCACAGATTCAACTTGTTTCATATAAGTTATTAGGACGTAAAATTGAATATAGTTTATACGGAAAAGACCTTTGTGCATTGCAAGACCTGTAACGCGCAAATATTCACCACAAACTTATAGTGGTATCGACATAAACAAACAAACAAACAAAAAAAAAAAAAAAGTGTGGAGCAGGAAACCCGCTTAGATACACAAAATCTAAAGAAACTCCATGAAGACGACGAACTGGTCGAGCGGTTTGGGTCAATAGTCTATCAGTCTTAAGTTTATGTGTTCAAATCATGTAGGAAGTATTCGTTTTTTTTTTTCTTAAAAGTGTGTTCCTTATTTTCATCAGAGGACTGAAAACATTTCTTTGAATAAATCTTTGGCAACTACTTTTCTCTCAAATTCGATTAGAAGTGAACATTATATGAATTGCAAATTTAAAATCCAAAACTGAAAACAAAATATTAAGTATGTTCAATATTTCATTATTATCTTTTGCTTTGTAATGAAAAACTAATTATAAGCATTGATGATTTCAGAAGATTCTCCTCGTGTAATGGTCAATATATGAATGAGAGGAAATTGATAGATCTTTATTAGTCCACTTTGAGCATGATAGAAGATATGGCCACGAATTTATGTCGACAGGGTCTCATATTCTCCCACAGGTCATGCCCTGAAATCATCACTGTTTTAAAGGTTTCCTTAACAAATATCTAGGTAGAATATTACATTTATTTCTCGTTCTACGTTTTGAAATGACAAAATCATAATTTTAAACATAATTATAATACGATAAGCATAAACGTTTATAGAACTAATGAAGTAAATAGTATTGTGTAAGTTATAGCTTTCTAATCGGATTAAAACTAGAATATTCATTTGCATCGCATTTTAAAGTAAATCCTCTCTATATATAATTCTTACTGCAAAGTATGTTTAACTTCCAACACTGGGAATCGGACCGGGGACCCCGTACACCAAAGGCACACGTGCCAGCCACTAGATCAGCGATAACAACGAACGAAATCTGTTTTGAAGTGTCTGAAATTTATGCCTATTTCGCCGTGATGTAATGTCTACTGATATTTTTATGTTTACCCTATTCGTTACTTTGAGGAACGATATATGTTATTTATATAGGTTCTATTACGTATTCGTCCATAAATACTATATAAATTATCAGAATTATTCTTGATCTTTCATGGAAATTCGCTCGTGCATGCACAGTAGACGGACAGTGTAATTGGAAGGTGAGTTCAACAGAGATTATGTATTTCGCCGACATTATTTAATAGCTATATAGAAGAGATAGCGAAAACGAGTCTACCTAATGAAGATGGAATTTCGGTAGGAGATGAAATGATGAGGTGTATACGGTTTGGGGTTGATAGAGTTGTTGTTGCAGAATCTAAAAAGAAAATTAATAAGATGTAGAAAACTTGAGGAAGGCTTCTGAAGAATATGGGATGAAAATAAATGTTAGAAAGACAAAATCCATGGTGATTGAAACGAAGCGATCGGTGTCAAATATAGAAGTAGGAGCGGAAGAAAAGAACAAATGACTAGTTTTCGATATCTGAGTAGTATTATTAGTGATGATATGATATGCGAACGTGAAATAAAAGCAATGATAGAAATGGCGAAAGAAGCCTTTAGGATGAAGAAAATACTATTTTGTGGGACCTTGAATAGAGTTGAAAAAGACTCCTAAAATGCTTCGTGTACTGTATTTTACTGTATTTATAAGGCAGAATCATGGACATTATGCAAAAATGATGAGAAACAATTGATGGCTTTCAGAATATGTGCGTGGAGAAGAATGGAGAGAAATAGCTGGGTCGAAAGGAAAACGAATGAGAGGGCGTTAGAAATGGAAGGAGAAAAATATTATTAAGAAGAGGAAGAAAAATTGGTTGGGATATTGGTTAAGAAGGAACTGTATCATGAGGGATGTGCTAGATAGTATGGTGGCAGGAAAGAGGCGGAGAGGATTAATTAGACTATATAGAAACAGAATTAGGCTATTGGTGATATCAAAACAGAAAAATCGTATGTGAAGATGGAAAGGTTAATAGAAGATCGCTGAGCATGCCAATTTCTCAGTCGCGGTAAGTGACCCGCTGGTAATGGCGGAATACTTCTGATGTAATGATGCCAATGATGCACAGTAGAAACAGAAAAATCCACTTTACTCTCATTACTAATACGAATCACGATGCAAATTTCTACAGGCTGTCAAACGGAAGCAATGGTTCCCAACCTGAGGACGCGTAGCTTCCTCCTGGTTAAGCATGAAGAGGGAGTAAGGGGGCGAAAGCTACTGGCAGAAATGAATTGTGAAATAAATAAATAAAGCACCACTTGTAATGACTCTTTAAAATTTATCTTGACAATTTTATAATGACCGTTTAAAAAATAATACTGTACTACGAGGGTATGCTAAAGACTTGCTTTAAATAAATATAAATACCTGACATTACTATTATTATTATTATTATTATTATTATTATTATTATTATTATTATTATTATTATTATTATTATTATTATTATTATTATTATTATTATTATTACTGGTCTCCCACTTCTTGGCCGAAATGTGAAATATTCACCACCTTCTTCATATCACTACATCAATTTCTTCACTGTTTTCTTGTCACAGCCCATACCCCTAGCTATATGAATGGCAGTTTGTCCCATAGTTACTCGACCTATGATTTCCCCTCTCATAGTAACAGATAGTTTTCTATAGCCTTTAGAGCAAGGCATTTTGACAGCCTGTAGAAATTTGCATTGTGATTCGTATTAGCAATGACAGTAAAGTGGATTTTTCTGTTTCTACTGTGCATCATCGGCAAAATTATATCAGAAGTATTCCGCCATTACCAGCGGGTCACTTACCGCGGCTGAGAAACTGCCATGCTCCACGATCTTGTAGTAACCTTTCCATCTTCACATACGATTTTTCTGTTTTGATATCGCCAATAACCTAATTAGTCTAATTAATCCCCTCCCTCTCTTTCCTGCCACCATACCATCTAGCACATCCCTCATGATACAGTTCCTTCTTAACCAATATCCCAACCAATTTTTCTTCCTCTTCTTAATAATATTTTTCTCCTTCCATTTCTAACGCCCTCTCATTCGTTTTCCTTTCGACCCAGCTATTTCTCTCCATTCTTCTCCACGCACATATTTCGAAAGCTATCAATTGTTTCTCATCATTTTTGCATAATGTCCATGATTCTGCCTTATAAATACAGTAAAATACAGTACACGAAGCATTTTAGGAGTCTTTTTCAACTCTATTCAAGGTCCCACAAAATAGTATTTTCTTCATCCTAAAGGCTTCTTTCGCCATTTCTATCATTGCTTTTATTTCACGTTCGCATATCATATCATCACTAATAATACTACTCAGATATCGAAAACTAGTCATTTGTTCTTTTCTCCCGCTCCTACTTCTATATTTGACACCGATCGCTTCGTTTTAATCACCATGGATTTTGTCTTTCTAACATTTATTTTCATCCCATATTCTTCAGAAGCCTTTCTCAAGTTTTCTACATCTTATTAATTTTCTTTTTAGATTCTGCAGCAACAACTATATCAACCCCAAACCGTATACACCTCATCATTTCATCAATAGACATACTACATCACGGCGAAATAGGCATAAATTTCAGACGCTTCGAAACAGTTTTCGTTCGTTTTTACCGCTGGTCTAGTGGTTAGCACGTGTGCCTTTGGTGTACGGGGTCCCCGGTGGGGGAATTTTAATTTACCTAAATATTTTTGCATTCGTGTTCCTGTCGTTCAAGCTTAAAAGAAATTATTGTAAAACGTGTATAACCGAGTAGAAAATAAAGACAACTTACTCAGATACGTTCAGTGAATCAGTTAACTTAAAGACAAGAAACAAAGTGTCTAAGGCATTTGTATCTGATTCGAATAAATAGAACTTCGAATAGAGACCACGTTGAATTCATTTATTGAGTAAGCCAGAAATTCTTATAAGATATGGCTATGATTTATTATTATTATTATTATTATTATTATTATTATTATTATTATTATTATTATTATTATTATTATTATTATTATTATTATTATTATTATTATTAGTAGTAGTAGTAGTAGTAGTAGTAGTTGTTGTTGTTGTTGTTAAAGTACGAAGTTTCAAATCAGGCGATGCAGTATTTACGTAAACTAAATGATAATTTATTTGATAATATTCACTAGCCCACTATACATTTGTGAGGTTTTGCTTTGGGAAATGAAGTGTATACGACATTGAATAGTAAAAATATTATAATAAAAATATATTATTAAATATATTGATTAAGTAATTGAAGTTAAACATGCTTTCCAGTAAGAATTATATATAGAGAGGATTTACTTTAAAATGCGATGCAAATGAATATTCTAGTTTTAATCCGATTAGAAAGCTATAACTTACACAATACTATTTACTTCATTAGTTCTATAAACGTTTATGCTTATCGTATTATAATTATGTTTAAAATTATGATTTTGTCATTTCAAAACGTAGAACGAGAAATAAATGTAATATTCTACCTAGATATTTGTTAAGGAAACCTTTAAAACAGTGATGATTTCAGGGCATGACCTGTGGGAGAATATGAGACCCTGTCGACATAAATTCGTGGCCATATCTTCTATCATGCTCAAAGTGGACTAATAAAGATCTATCAATTTCCTCTCATTCATATATTGACCATTACACGAGGAGAATCTTCTGAAATCATCAATGCTTATAATTAGTTTTTCATTACAAAGCAAAAGATAATAATGAAATATTGAACATACTTAATATTTTGTTTTCAGTTTTGGATTTTAAATTTGCAATTCATATAATGTTCACTTCTAATCGAATTTGAGAGAAAAGTAGTTGCCAAAGATTTATTCAAAGAAATGTTTTCAGTCCTCTGATGAAAATAAGGAACACACTTTTAAGAAAAAAAAAACGAATACTTCCTACATGATTTGAACACATAAACTTAAGACTGATAGACTATTGACCCAAACCGCTCGACCAGTTCGTCGTCTTCATGGAGTTTCTTTAGATTTTGTGTATCTAAGCGGGTTTCCTGCTCCACACTTTTTTTTTTTGTTTGTTTGTTTATGTCGATACCACTATAAGTTTGTGGTGAATATTTGCGCGTTACATGTCTTGCAATGCACAAAGGTCTTTTCCGTATAAACTATATTCAATTTTACGTCCTAATAACTTATATGCAACAAGTTGAATCTGTGGAATAATTAGGGGAGTGATCGTAAATGTTTTCATAGTTAGAAGCCTGGATATGGAAACACGCTTAACGTGCGGATGTATTATCTGTCAGGAAAGTAAATGTACACCTATTTTTCGAGTCTGGCATTCCTGCTCTCCATCCGTGGAGAGTAGTATGAGAATTAAATCAATCAAATGTTTACTGAGGGGCAAAAAGAAAAGTCTAATCTGCATAAAACATTGCCGAGGGACACAAGCTGTGAATACGAATAGTGCATAGTCTAAATAAAGGACGACACCGAAAGAGAAAGCCAGAAACAGCTCTTAAACGGAGAAAAAAGACTAAAAGTTGCTGAAGTGGGAACATAAAACACAAATACAACAAATACGCCGACAACCAAACGTTCACTACGCCATGATCTTGGTGTAGTGGTTAAGGTGCTGGCTTACAAATGCGAAGGACGTCAGTTCGAATCTCCGGTAAAGACATTTTTAAATTTTTTTGTTAATAATACATAGTGTTTAGATTAGGCTGGTCAATACGTTTTGCACAGAGGCCCGGTTTAGCTCTGACCCACCACAGGTGCGAGAAGGGAGCAATACACTTTTTCTCTCTCCCTCCTCTGTGTGTCTGTTTATCTATCTATCTGTATATATATATAACGATATTTGTGAATGCCATAACCACCCTAATATTCAGCGGATTGAGACGAAACTTGGCACAAACATTAATTGTTGAAATAACTTGATGAGTTTGTTAACCAGAATAATCAGATGAAAATGTTCAAAATTGAGGCCCTTCAAACTCTTAAAAATTTCCAAGGGAACCAAATTTCGCCCATAAATAGGTATTCAGGAAGTTTGAATAACTTTTCCTCTTTTACTGAAATATTTGTGTGCAGGGACTTATCCTCTTTTATTGAAATATTGGACCCGATTAATCGCCTAAAGAAGGTTCACGTCGTTTTGCTACGGTCGGGCTTTTTTTCTTTTTTTTTTTTGCAGGAGGGGGGGCTATTTTCCTATCGGAACAAGATTATTATTAGTGACGATAAGAAATTACACATTGAAAGTGAAGTAACTTGTGAAAAGTGTTATTTGAAAGAATAATATAATAAATGTGCTTTCCCCTAACACAGAGAACTGTAAATCATATATTTCGAGTTCGTTACCGTGAATGGCGAGGAGTGTTATTTGATTTGCTTTTTAGTAACATATTGCATTGCATATAAAGGTAGACAACACTAGTGGTAAGTAAAACAATAATAATAATAATAATAATAATAATAATAATAATAATAATAATAATAATAATAATAATAATAATAATAGGTATTTTTTGTGGCAAGGCAATATCTTCTTCAAACGTAATGATTGTAATGCTATATCTTCCTTACAAACCAAATATTAGCAATTTATATCGAGAGAACGGGAAATTGTAGAGTGATGGGAGCAACGTTGGACATCATAGTACTCAGAAAAAGAAGCGATTTCAATGCAAAATGAACGAAGAGTCATTGTCATGGGGAGTCATGGGGCCACGGCAGAGCCCTTTTTAGGCAAAATGTCGATAACTTATATCGAGAGAGCAGGAGGTGATACTGGGATGGGACCAACGTTGGACACCGTGGACCCATAAGGCGCATCGAAAAAATTAGGGGGGGGGGCGCCAGCCAGCCTTACTTATTTCCACATAATAATATAAAATTATATTGTCAAAATACACACACGAGTTAGCTAGTAATATTTCATATTATTATTATTATTATTATCAACAGCGTCTTTTCATTACGTGTGCATGTTTGACATGAAACCAAAGAGAAGATCCATCATTCGTAGAAAGAATAAGAATAGCCAGTTACTTTAACTGTGAAGGACGGCGAAAAATAAGAAAAAAAGAGACACTACCTGTAGGAAAAGAAATAATACTTTCTCTCAAATGGATAAAAAAACAATCCGAGATAGATTCGAACTCGCATGGACGGCGCGAAAAGCCAGTGTTTTGTCCACTTTTTTTTCACTGACTCACCGAACTTCTTTCAGTAACTTACTTATTGCTAATTTTACTTGCTTCACTCGTTTAATTTGCTTTTTCTAATAACTTGTAACGACAAGGACACGAACACAGAAACATCGAGGACAGTTAAAAATCATAAACGATCTCCCGCCGGGAATCGAACCCGGGACACCATACACCAAAGATGCACGTGTTAGCCACTAGACCAGCGGGGAGGACACTCTCACTCCCTGTGTCGTTAGGGATTACGACCACTGTATTACCAGCTATCACTTCTGTGGTTTGTATACTATGATCACATGTTTCTTCTGTGCTGGAAGAGTTAAACCTACATTCTATGTAATACATGAGGTATTTAGACCTACATGCTCTTCATATAATGTAATAAAAGGGTCATGCTGGGAATAAGAAAAAGAACATGCCTTGGACAAAACGGAAACTATTGGCATCAGAAATATTTATCTACGAGGCATGCGCAGTAGTATATTTCAGAACAGTTACTGTTTAGTTCAGTAAACGAAGAAAGGGGTATAAAAAAGCAAAAATGTCGCGCCAACGAGATCGACCAGAGTTGACAGAGGAAGAAGCAGATGTGTATTAATACAACTTGGTTAAATTGATAATTGATTCTTTATCCTGTAGTAGATCGTATCACAACTTTACGGGAGAGCAGAAATATGCTTACTAACGCTATCATATAGTAAGCTTTAGTAACACGATCATATAGACACAAATGGATGTAACTGTGAGTACTACAACTTGGATTTAACGAAAGCCGTTTAGATATTCAGTGGTTTGTAGGGTTGTATAAGACACAAAAAGATAAGACACAATATAATTCTTCATACCTCAGCTTCCACTAGCTAGATACATGCAATTTCTGGTTGGATACTGAAACTGCTGTCGGATTTTAATACATGACGTATTGCAGGATACGAAATGCTTTGCATTACTTGTTTGTTTGTAGACAGCTACTAGCTTAGTGTTATGAAAGGTTGTGTATAAACTAGGGATACCCAATTCCGGAATTATTACTTTCCGGATTCCCGAAAGTAAAACCGGACAAATTCCGGAATTCGGAAAATTCGGATTTTGGAATAATTCCGGAATTCGGAAAAATCCGGAATTTAGAAATTTCTGATTTCGTTAACATTCCGCAATTCGGAAAAATCCGGATTTTTTTAAAATCCAGAGTTTTTCTAAATTCCGGATTCTATCCGAGTTCCGGAATTCTTCTGAATTCCGGAGTTTAACTAAATTCCATAATTTTCCGAAATCCGGAAAGTGAAAGTTCCGCTTCCGAAAAATGAATTTATTTTGGTTAATATGAATCGTGGCGGATATAAGTTTTTGATCAGGTAATGGCGACTGCTTTGAAAGAAATGGAGAGTATGAGAATTCAATCTGTCATATTTGTTATTTCGTGTGGAGAAAAAAAAAAACTTGTGAACCAACGGTTTAAGAACAACTCAAGTTATTAATGTAAACTTTGCCGACATCATAAAAGAAATACGAAAGACATTTTGAATCGAAGAAATATAACATACAAGTTTGCAAGCGGAGACAAAGAAACCTAACGTAACCAGACTAAAGACGAATCATTTACCGCGTAGCGATCGCAGTTCAGTGGTTAAGGTGCTTGTGCGAATGCAAGTTGCAATTTTTTGTTGTTGTTGTTCTTGCTTTAGGATTTTTAATGGCGATTGATCGGCGTTGACATACGTTTTATTATATTCAGATATTTGAATACTCGGATGTTTCAATACTTGAACTATCAAATCTTCAGAAGTAATAATAAGCTAATAATAATTATTATTATCTCGTAGAAGATTAAAAGCTAGGAGCTAATTATCCCTCAGGTCATACCATTACAAGCAGAAACGTGACATTAGTTAAGAATATTTCGGTTTGGTTTAATGTTGCTCACGAGAAGAGGAATTTTTCATATCGTTTCTAAAATAAATAAAATAACATGAGAATTAACATTTTACATTCGAGACGGGACAAGGCTAACTCAAAATTTTCGTCTCTCTTTGGAGATGAAAATTGAGACGAGACGACAAGTATCGTAAACATTTCCCGTCTTGTCTCGATTCTCGAAATAGTGTATGTCCATTCTTTAAGTAACAATTGCTAAGTAGGCTGAATCTCATAGGCTATTTCGTTACATTGTATTTCAGAGCTCATTGAATTATGCTCTGTGTAGGTATTTTTGTAGCAAAGCTTTTATATTAACTTCTGCATATCCTAAAAATTAGTTTATTATATGCCTTACTGTTGCGCGATATTCAGTTATATTTATTACAGTTATTTTCCTTAAAACATACAGTAGAATACTTTCTACATGAAACTTCAATGGAATGGTCTAGTTTAAAATGTTGGTAGTTGCAGAGGTGTGTCTTGAAGGTATGGAACTTTTTCCCCGAAATCTCTACTTTTATGTAAGTTTTGCCAAATTTTAGAGCAAATTTAAAACTTTTAATGCCATTATTATTATTATTATTATTATTATTATTACTACTATTATTATTATTATTATTATTATTATTAATATTATTATTATTATTATTATTATTATTATTATTATTATTATTATTATTAGTAGTAGTAGTAGTAGTAGTAGTAGTAGTATTACTATTATATCAACACCGTGTATAATCTTTAAAAGATATGCGGTTTGTATCTGAATAGTAAAAGCTAATTGACTGTCGATCTCGGTCGTCGAGAAGTCTTCAGGAGGGAAGGACATCGGTCACGTTCTGGGTTTGAGTTCCGAAGGGGCAAGTATTCGGGCTGGAGCCAAAATTGTTAAAAGTTATAGACTTCAGCCAAACATGTTCAAAACAGCTTGGACTGGGTTTAGCCTCTCAACGGCTCGAGCGGCTCGGCTTACAGTTCATTCACTATCAAACCGAACCGAGAAGTGAGCCGAGCCAATAGCTCACCCAACTGAGCCGATTTGAGCCATCGGCTTAGTTGAGCTGAGTAGAACCGTACCGATGTACTAGTTTCAACTTAGTTGGCTCGAACCGGTTCACATGAGCCGATTAGGTGACCCATCCCAACCGAGAAAGCTCGAGCCATCGGCTCAATTGAGCTGAGTCGATGGCTCGTTCCAATTGAGCCGGCTCAGGTCATCGGCTCAATTTGGCCGAGCCGACGGCTCATCCCAACCGGACCGACTCGAGCTGTTCGCTCAGTTGATACGAGCCGATATACTACCGAGTTGATATCACTACCAGGGTTGGTCTTCTGCTTGGGCTCAAGAATTCGACCATGCAGGTCTCAGCCTTGATTTTAAGAACTACAGTATATACTTATTTTGGTGAAATGAAATGAAATTTTGAGTTTTACGTCCCACGGTTATGCCGGTTAGGCTAAAGGAGACGGTGATAATGAGTAATGAATGAAATGGTGGAATGAAGAAAGTGGGAGGAAACGGGAGAACCCCGAGAAAACCCACGCACGCGGTGTTTGTCCACCACAAAGTTCACTTGGCGGGAGCAGGGCTTGAACCCGAGACCCCTAGCACCAGAGGTGAACGCTCTACCACTGAGCCACCGCGGCCCCTTATTTTGGTGATTACGACATTTGAGGCTGTCTCGTAATAATAGTAAAAAAAACTCTTTGTCTTCTCGTTATCTAGACGAGACGACATACACTAAAATTGCCCGACGAGATGCACTAAAATTACGACACGAGATGCACCCCTGTCGTCGATATCATTTCTGTAATTTTACTCCATTAATAATGGGAACTAAATTGTCTCCAGATCAACGAACAAATTAACTACGGCATGCACTTTGGTGGAAATATCATTACAGGAACATGTTTGGAACGAACCGATAATGTTCCTGTAATGATATTTCCACCAAAGTGCATGCCGTAGTTAACTTATTCATTGATCTGGGGACAATTTAGTGCCCATTAATAAATTAAATAACACACAATCGAGTAATATTACAGAAATGATATCGTATTATACAGTAATTTCGCCGTGCAAGTTCAATAGTATAATAATAATAATAATAATAATAATAATAATAATAATAATAATAATAATAATAATAATAATAATAATAATAATAATAATAATAATAATAATAATAATAATTTTTCATCGGTCCTGTGCGGAAAGTGATTATTAAATCAATCACATGTGTAGTCAAGGTAAGGAGAAAAGCCTAAACTGAATAAGACATTGAAGCGGGTCACAAGCTGGGAATGAGAATAGTGCATAGTGTAAATAAAGGACGACACCGAAAGAGAAATCCAGAAACAGGAGGTAAACGAAAAAAAAAAGAGTAGAAATTGTTGAAGTGGAAACATAAAATACAAATACGAATAGGGATGAGCACGAGTAGACCCAAAATTCGACTCGACTCGAGTTCAATTCGAGTCGAGTCAAAGATAATTTTCTTGTGTTGAGTTCCGAGCCAGGTCGGTGTTTTCGAGGTCGAGTTTCGAGTTGAGTCGAGTTTGATAATGGCTCGCTTGCTCGTTCAGCTGGTTTTAACTCGTTTTGAAATAATGGCCTGATTAGACTAGAAAGCAAAAGCCATAAGAAATGTAAGCAGTAATGTGGGATACTTTTAGTGTTGCTCACGACAGGGATGCATCTCGTCTCGTAATTTTAGTGCATCTCGTCGGGCAATTTTAGTGTATCTCGTTTCGTCTAGATAACGAGAAGACAAGAGTTTTTTTTTATTATCATTACGAGACAGCCTCAAATGTCGTAATCACCAAAATAAGTATATACTGTAGTTCTTAAAATCAAGGATGAGACCTGCACGGTCGAATTGTTGAGCCCAAGCAGAAGACCAAGCCCGGTAGTGATATCAACCGGCTCGGGTCGTATCAACTGAGCGAACAGCTCGAGTCGGTCCGGTTGGGATGAGCCGTCGGCTCGGCCTAATTGAGCCGATGACCTGAGCCGGCTCAGTTGGAACGAGCCATCGACTTAGCTCGATTGAGCCGATGGCTCGAGCTTTCTCGGTTGGGATGGGTCACCTACTCGGCTCATGTGAACCGGTTCGAGCCAACTAAGTTGAAACTAGTACATCGCTACGGTTCGACTCAGCTCAACTAAGCCGATGGCTCAAATCGGCTCAGTTGGGTGAGCTATTGGCTCGGCTCACTTCTCGGTTCGGTTCGATAGTGAATGAGCTGTAAGCCGAACCGCTCGAGCCGCTGAGATGCTAAACCCGGTTAAAGCTGTTTTGAACATGTTTGGCTGAAGTCTATAACTTTTAACAATTTTTGGCTCGAGCCCGAATACTTGCCCCTTCGGAACTCAAACCCAGAACGTGACCGATGTCCTTGCCTCCTGAAGACTTCTCGACGACCGAGATCGACAGTCAATTAGCTTTTACTATTCAGATACAAACCGCATATCTTTTAAAGATTATACACGGTGTTGATATAATAATAATAATAATAATAATAATAATAATAATAATAATAATAATAATAATAATCTTATATATAAAAGAGAACGTACAAAATCCTTTGTTCCCTCATCACGCTAATACGGCTGAACCAATTTCTTTTATTTTTGGGGGGTTATTAGGATTTGGACCCTAGATGGTTTTTATCATATCACTTTAATTTTTAATTACCAGTGTCTTGAGATAATTGACCATTCAAGTGTCCATAACGTACAAATCCTTTGTTAGTTATTCATCATTGGTAAAAATAAACGTATTTATATGCAACCCGCATGACCGTGTCACTCGGCGGGTTAACATAAATGACAGGCGCTATAATGTTAACATTTACTGCAATCACTTGAAAGCGAAAAAGTAAAAATTATCTAAGTAACAAAGTTTATTGCGTTCCGGGGTGACCGCAGCGAAGCGGGGCGGGTTAACATAAATGACAGGCGATATAATGTTAACATTTAATGCAATCTTCTATGGTTTTTATCATATCACTTGAAAGCGAAAAAGTAAAAATTATCTAAGTAACAACGTTTATTGCGTTCCGGGGTGACCGCAGCGAAGCGGGGTGAACGCTGCTAGTAATAATAATAATAATAATAATAATAATAATAATAATAATAATAATAATAATGGCATTAAAAGTTTTAAACTTGCTCTAAAATTTGGCAAAACTTACATAAAAGTAGAGATTTCGGGGAAAAGGTTCCATACCTTCAAGACACACCTCTGCAACTACCAACATTTTAAACTAGACCATTCCATTGAAGTTTCATGTAGAAAGTATTCTACTGTATGTTTTAAGGAAAATAATTGTAATAAATATAACTGAATATCACGCAACAGTAAGGCATATAATAAACTAATTTTTAGGATATGCAGAGGTTAATATAAAAGCTTTGCTACAAAAATACCTACACAGAGCATAATCCAATGAGCTCTGAAATACAATGTAACGAAATAGCCTATGAGATTCAGCCTACTTAGCAATTGTTACTTAAAGAATGGACACACACTATTTCGAGAATCGAGACAAGACGGGAAATGTTTACGATACTTGTCGTCTCGTCTGAATTTTCATCTCGAAAGAGAGACGAAAATTTTGAGTTAGCCTTGTCCCGTCTCGAATGTAAAATGTTAATTCTCATGTTATTTTATTTATTTTAGAAACGAGATGAAAAATACCTCTTCTCGTGAGCAACATTAAACCAAACCGAAATATTCTTAACTAATGTCGCGTTTCTGCTTGTAATGGTATGACCTGAGGGATAATTAGCTCCTAGCTTTTAATCTTCTACGAGATAATAATAATTATTATTAGCTTATTATTATTTCTGAAGATTTGATAGTTCAAGTATTGAAACATCCGAGTATTCAAATATCTGAATATAATAAAACGTATGTCAACGCCGATCAATCGCCATTAAAAATCCTAAAGCAAGAACAACAACAACAAAAAATTGCAACTTGCATTCGCACAAGCACCTTAACCACTGAACTGCGATCGCTACGCGGTAAATGATTCGTCTTTAGTCTGGTTACGTTAGGTTTCTTTGTCTCCGCTTGCAAACTTGTATGTTATATTTCTTCGATTCAAAATGTCTTTCGTATTTCTTTTATGATGTCGGCAAAGTTTACATTAATAACTTGAGTTGTTCTTAAACCGTTGGTTCACAAGTTTTTTTTTTCTCCACACGAAATAACAAATATGACAGATTGAATTCTCATACTCTCCATTTCTTTCAAAGCAGTCGCCATTACCTGGTCAAAAACTTATATCCGCCACGATTCATATTAACCAAAATAAATTCATTTTTCGGAAGCGGAACTTTCACTTTCCGGATTTCGGAAAATTATGGAATTTAGTTAAACTCCGGAATTCAGAAGAATTCCGGAACTCGGATAGAATCCGGAATTTAGAAAAACTCTGGATTTTAAAAAAATCCGGATTTTTCCGAATTGCGGAATGTTAACGAAATCAGAAATTTCTAAATTCCGGATTTTTCCGAATTCCGGAATTATTCCAAAATCCGAATTTTCCGAATTCCGGAATTTGTCCGGTTTTACTTTCGGGAATCCGGAAAGTAATAATTCCGGAATTGGGTATCCCTAGTTTATACACAACCTTTCATAACACTAAGCTAGTAGCTGTCTACAAACAAACAAGTAATGCAAAGCATTTCGTATCCTGCAATACGTCATGTATTAAAATCCGACAGCAGTTTCAGTATCCAACCAGAAATTGCATGTATCTAGCTAGTGGAAGCTGAGGTATGAAGAATTATATTGTGCCTTGTCTTTTTGTGTCTTATACAACCCTACAAACCACTGAATATCTAAACGGCTTTCGTTAAATCCAAGTTGTAGTACTCACAGTTACATCCATTTGTGTCTATATGATCGTGTTACTAAAGCTTACTATATGATAGCGTTAGTAAGCATATTTCTGCTCTCCCGTAAAGTTGTGATACGATCTACTACAGGATAAAGAATCAATTATCAATTTAACCAAGTTGTATTAATACACATCTGCTTCTTCCTCTGTCAACCTGGTCGATCTCGTTGGCGCGACATTTTTGCTTTTTTATACCCCTTTCTTCGTTTACTGAACTAAACAGTAACTGTTCTGAAATATACTACTGCGCATGCCTCGTAGATAAATATTTCTGATGCCAATAGTTTCCGTTTTGTCCAAGGCATGTTCTTTTTCTTATTCCCAGCATGACCCTTTTATTACATTATATGAAGAGCATGTAGGTCTAAATACCTCATGTATTACATAGAATGTAGGTTTAACTCTTCCAGCAAAGAAGAAACGTGATCATAGTATACAACCCACAGAAGTGATAGCTGGTAATACAGTGGTCGTAATCCCTAACGACACAGGGCGTGAGCAGTGTCCTCCTCGCTGGTCTAGTGGCTAATACGTGCGTCTTTGGTGTATGGTGTCCCGGGCTCGATTCCCGGCGGGAGATCATTTATGATTTTTAACTGTCCTCGATGTTTCTGTGTTCGTGTCCTTGTCGTTACAAGTTATTAGAAAAAGCAAATTAAACGAGTGAAGCAAGTAAAATTAGCAATAAATAAGTTACTGAAAGAAGTTCGGTGAGTCAGTGAAAAAAAAGTGGACAAAACACTGGCTTTTCGCGCCGTCCATGCGAGTTCGAATCTATCTCGGATTGTTTTTTTATCCATTTGAGAGAAAGTATTGTTTCTTTTCCTACAGGTAGTGTCTCTTTTTTTCTTATTTTTCGCCGTCCTTCACAGTTAAAATAACTGGCTATTCTTATTCTTTCTACGAATGATGGATCTTCTCTTTGGTTTCATGTCAAACATGCACACGTAATGAAAAGACGCTGTTGATAATAATAATAATAATAATATGAAATATTACTAGCTAACTCGTGTGTGTATTTTGACAATATAATTTTATATTATTATGTGGAAATAAGTAAGGCTGGCTGGTGCCCCTCCCCCTAATTTTTTCGATGCGCCTTATGGGTCCACGGTGTCCAACGTTGGTCCCATCCCAGTATCACCTCCTGCTCTCTCGATATAAGTTATCGACATTTTGCCTAAAAAGGGCTCTGCAGTGGCCCCATGACTCCCCATGACAATGACTCTTCGTTCATTTTGCATTGAAATCGCTTCTTTTTCTGAGTACTATGATGTCCAACGTTGCTCCCATCACTCTACAATTTCCCGTTCTCTCGATATAAATTGCTAATATTTAGTTTGTAAGGGAGATATAGCATTACAATCATTACGTTTGAAGAAGATATTGCCTTGCCACAAAAAATACCTATTATTATTATTATTATTATTATTATTATTATTATTATTATTATTATTATTATTATTATTATTATTATTGTTTTACTTACCACTAGTGTTGTCTACCTTTATATGCAATGCAATATGTTACTAAAAAGCAAATCAAATAACACTCCTCGCCATTCACGGTCACGAATACCTATACCTATTTATGGGCGAAATTTGGTTCCCTTGGAAATTTTTAAGAGTTTGAAGGGCCGCAATTTTGAACATTTTCATCTGATTATTCTGGTTAACAAACTCATCAAGATATTTCAACAATTAATGTTTGTGCCAAGTTTCGTCTCAATCCGCTGAATATTAGGGTGGTTATGGCATTCACAAATAACGTTATATATATACAGATAGATAGATAAACAGACACACAGAGGGAGAGAGAAAAAGTGTATTGCTCCCTTCTCGCACCTGTGGTGGGTCAGAGCTAAACCGGGCCTCTGTGCAAAACATATTGACCAGCCTAATCTAAACACTATGTATTATTAACAAAAAAATTTAAAAATGTCTTTACCGGAGATTCAAACTGACGTCCTTCGCATTTGTAAACCAGCACCTTAACCACTACACCAAGATCATGGCGTAGTGAACGTTTGGTTGTCGGCGTATTTGTTGTATTTATGTTTTATGTTCCCACTTCGACAATTTTTAGTCTTTTTTCTCCGTTTAAGAGCTGTTTCTTGCTTTCTCTTTCGGTGTCGTCCTTTATTTAGACTATGCACTATTCGTATTCACAGCTTGTGTCCCTCGGCAATGTCTTATGCAGATTAGACTTTTTTTTTGCCCCTCAGTAAACATTTGATTGATTTAATTCTCATACTCTCCACGGATGGAGAGCAGGAGTGCCAGACTCGAAAAATAGGTGTACATTTACTTTCCTGACAGATAATACTATTGTGAAATTTGGTATATTCTTCAAGTATATTGCATAGACAGTATAATTATTATGAATGACACTACTACTACTACAACTTTTATTATTATTATTATTATTATTATTATTATTATTATTATTATTATTATTATTATTATTATTATTATTATTATTATTATTATTATTATTAATTGTAACAACTCTGTATGTAAACGTGAAAGTAAGGCGGCTTGTATTTGAATACTAAAAAACTAGTTGAATGAGAACCTCGGTAGTCGTGAAGTCTAGGAGTCAAGGACATTGCTCACTAGCTTCTGAATTTGGGTTGAGGGTCTGGGTTGAGTATTCAGGCTCGAGCCAAACACTGTTAAAAGTTATAGGGCACTGGCCAAATATCTTCAAAACTGCTCGATCCGGGTTTAGAATTTTCAACGACTCGAGCAGCTCGGCTCACAGCTCATTCACTATCGACCCGAACCGAGAAGTGAGCCGAGCCAACAACTCACCCAACGACTCGGCTAGAGCCCTCGGCTCAGTTGAGCCGAACCGAGCAGATGGCTCATCCCTACCAAGCCAGCTCGAGCCGATGGTTCACCCCAAGTGAGCCGGCTCGAGCCATCCTCTCAGTTGAGCCAAGCGGAGCTGAGTTTGTTATGAAAAGTCTCTTGTGGTTTAGCTATCGAGACGAGACGAGATGCGAGCAGTGTCCCCTCTCGTGAGCAACACTATAAGTATTCCATATTACTGTTTAGCTTACATTTCTCATGGCTTTCGTTTTCCAGTGTAATCAGGCCATGATTTCAAGACGAGTTAAAACAAACGAACCATTTATCAAACTCGACGCGAAAAACTGAATCGGCTCGGAACTCGAATCGAGATTATTACCTTTGACTTGACTCGAAACTCAATTTGAATTCGAGTCGAGTAGAGTTTTAGCTTGACTCGTGCTCATCCCTATGCGTTAGAAAAAAATGTTGCTTATTATTATTCTGCTAAACTAATTATATAATAATAACAATGTTGTTATATAAAATTAAAAATACAGAATATAGAGAAACATTACATTACAACTAATAAAATGAGAACGCATAAACTGGGAGTGAATCAGGACTTGCCAGTAACTCTAAAATCGATACATTCTTTTTAAAGCTAATTTCAAACTCTATAGTAAACGGGACTCTAGGATAAGCAAACTGATCTGAAAATACCCCAATATTACATACCATCAGCAAACTATTTTCTAGTAATAAAGTAGGCCTGCTCATCAGAACACAGTTTATTCATATTAACCCCTTACTATAAATCGTTAATTATGGCACCGTAGTTGTTGATAAATATTTTCCGCCGGGGCAGTTCAGACTGGTTACTTTTAAATTTTGTCCTCTATCATCCTCAGCTCTTAAGAAAAAAGTGTTCTTTCAAATGTTCGAACGGTAAAATATTTTCATTCTCCATCTTTATAAAAAACAACACCAATCAAAGTAAAATAGAGTACCGGTACCATTGCACTCCTAGTTCACTCACTGAATGTATTGATTTGGAGTTGCCAAATCTACGACAAAATCTTCCAGGTGCTTGCAATCAGTACACGTGATTTCCCTAAGGCTGTCTTCATCTTCCAAAAACAGCAAGTGGCACTACGAACTTGGGAGCACATGGTATTTGCCTCCATCCAGCTATAACCAATGCCCTCAATTTCATTCGTGCAGTTGAAACCGATTTTCCTCCGTGCTGTTACACAACGACAATTAGTCTAGTTGTCTACGTGTCGAACTGCTGAGCCAAAGGACGAGGGATCGAATCTCGGAGAAGGACATGAAAATTTTTATTACTTGCAGAATTATACATTTCACCCATAATAAAATGAGCATTCAAACAGTTTGTGTTTCCGTGGAAAAGTAAGAATTTATTTCAAGTTAAACTTGTGAGCAGTGAAGCGAAACGAATTGGGCTCATGGTTGTCCGAATATCTGACGGTTTGAATAAATCATACGACACGCCTTTAGTATGGAGTTAAAAGCTTTCTGATACGTATAAAGAAATCTCACTGAACTAAAATGCATTACGAAATAGGACCTACCAGAAGCTTCAACACCACGTCTGCGTCACTTCGGTGAACGCTGTATCGAAACTTCCTATATAAATTTCACTCACGTGACGTCTAGTCAGTCGATCGTACTTGGTTTGTTAGCTAACTATATTGAAGGGGTATAGACGAACAATATGCAAAATCCATTTTTCAATTTTGTCAGGAAACGAATAAAATGTGACGCCCTTATGTTTGAGAATTGTTGAACTTTTTTTTTGGGGGGGGGGGCGAGATTTCACTCATCTGCTGTACGTAGTGACTACTGCTGTTAACATTGGTTTCTTCAATTTTTCATTTACACATCGTATCCTCTTTCAAGTTTAGTTCCACATGCCATTCCATTTAGTTTCATATATTCTGTTCGATTACATACTTATTCCTCAATCTCTTATAATATGTCCAAATTAACAAAACGGTTCTCTTGCTTTCTTTCTAATAATGATTATTTAGATTTCAAGAGAGTTAATTTTAAATAAACATGCAACAAATTTGTTAATTACTACGAGCATTGAGTTCTTCCTCATTGTGTATTAATATATATTCTTCAGTGTTTACATTCTAATAATAATAAATATTTATGCCAAACTTTGATATAATTGCAGTATACGAAGGTTAAGTGGGTAATAAAGCACTTCAAGCCAATATCTTACTTCAATCTGTATAGTAGATTACAATTATTGTTAAAAGAAATTGAATATTCGTATCCAAAATTGATTTTATGTAGGTAGGATGGTAGGGATGGGCGAGACAAGATTTGAGGTCGTCTTGTCTCGACAATATGGTGTAAAAGTGATGTCTCGACTCGAAACATGTATATTTTTCTATTGGAAGAGCTGTGCCTCGACTTGAATTTTGTCAGGAAAATTCTGTCTCGACTCCACTCTGCGCTTCCCTAAGGATGGACAGTTTGAAGAGCCCAGTATTCCAAAGCTGGCGGGATAAGTATTCCAACTACACCATCACTAACATCTATTTCAGATACAACCATTATTATACACTTCATTTTCACAAGCTTCTTATAATAACTATATCGATTTCCTACTTAAATTCAATTATAGATAATTGTTTCTTATGTAGCAGCTAATATTCATGCTATACAGTATAAAACAAGTACACATTCAATGTAAATAAATAAAAATGTAAGATATTACTGGCATTGCGATTTAATCCCATTTTAAGCCGTACATATTTTCTAAATAATTGTTCAAATTGCTTTATAAGAATCCAGATTATGAGGTACCCTAAGGTTTTGTAATGAAAAAAAAAAAAAAAAAACATGCATATACGTATATAGGTGTATTTTAGGGGACTTCCGGGCTTGATCCGCCCCCAAATTTTATGTTTATTCAAATAAAATATTGAAAAGTGAATGAAATATCTTGTAGAATGTTTTTATTTTCAAGAATGAAGTTAGCAAAGCTCCCCGAAATATATATATGAATAATTTTCATTTTGGACGTGTGGTTTTAAGTATTCAACTGTGTTCACATTTCTCATTTTTAGCGTTTTCGTATATGAATTATGGACATGGCGGGCTAGTAAATGGGACATGGATTTGAAAAGTGACAGTTTGTCGGATAATGTGTTTCCAACCACTTCACAGTGGAAATTTATATTTATAAAAAGTTATCATATATTAAAAAAAAAGGAAGAATAACTTTAACGTTCCGCACGGAGGTTCGAACCGTCGCCCTTCGCTTCAGAAATGTGAATAGCAATACTAAACCCGCTTGACCACAGACGCAACTTGGAAGAGCTTGTATTATAATATTGATAATAGCATCGCTCGAGCACAGATTTCTACTTGGATGTTTAAATATCCATTTTCTGTCGTTTTCAGCAATTTCTGCTTAAGATAATTGTTGATTTTGCATATTGGAACTGTGCATGAGGTATGCAATCAATATTAATTTAAAAAAAAAAGTAGTTTGATTTTGTTTTTCATTTTCACATCGCTCGGATGACAGTACGATTTGTAGCTAGTGTCTATATAAACAATGGCGGGAACATGCAATTCCCTGTGTATAGATCTCAGGCCCGTAGCTAGGAAGGGGCGAGGGGGGCTGAGCCCCCCCTGTGGCTACCTTCAGCTCCCCCTGAAACTTTCACCAGTGTTTCAAATGCTTCTATATAAAGTAACGAGAAATGCATGGAAACATTGTTTTTGTTTTATCGTATTCAGACTTTGGCCACAAACTAAAGTTATGAGAAATACTTTGTCGGAAGCAACATTTCATTTATTTTGCCAACTACACTCCTTCAGTATTTTTATGAAAATAAACCAGAATAAAACAGATGGTTTTGTCTTCTTATTCTGTTTGAACCCGATTGCAGTTGGTATACAAAGAACGCCGTTGTCAGGCCTGGTGGCTTGGGCCATAAATAAGTCATCTTCGAATTCAAGGAGGAAGGTTAGGGATGGAGAGTTCCTGTTGTGAAATGAGTTGGGGGGGGGGAAGCCACCAAACGAAAAGAGAATGAAAGGAAATGTTTTGTCTTTTTCCCCATCTCGCCAATTTTCATCGGCGTACAACAGAGGTTTGAAAATATAGATTTTTCATGGCAGTACAGTAAATCTTCTTCTACGATCCACAAGTACTTTCGTATGTAAGGTCAGTATAGTAGGCGGAGTGGCTGTTTTATTGCCCCTTCTACTGCCTCTCTTGGTGCCAGTCGGTAGCCATCAGATTTTCTTCGACATCAATAGATAACATTTGTTCATACGCGTAGTTCGTGTGCGTGCGTTAGAGAAGTCAATGTTCCGCAGTGGTAGGTGTTTGTGCTTTAGTGCCGCTCGGAGATACGCATAAGTTTGTGTCTTGGTGGAAGCTGTTTGAGTTTTCAGTGCATTAATGACTAATGACTTTTATAGTAATTAAGCGTCTGTTTTAACTGATTGCGTGCGCATCGTGATGTGTTTTGCGTTCTTTCTGCAAGCACAGTGAGGTTTTTTTTTTTTAAAATTAAGATTTCAGTGTAAAAATGGATAAATCTATAATACGTACGAAAGTCACTAGTGACCCCTTGTTTCCGTTCCATCATCAGCGAATGACAAAAACAAGAATATCAGTACTATACCACAAGATATTTCAAAACCGGGGGAAAATATTAAACAAATAAAACTGGAATCTTATCCTCGGAATAAAGACGGACGATGCTTTCAAACGGAATGGTTTCAGAGATTTACGTGGTTGGAATATTCGCAATCTCGGGATGCTGCGTTTTGTTACGCATGCAGACAGTTTCAACCTTATGGATGTAAAGAAGTAGCCTTTACATCTAAAGGTTTTAGTAACTGGAAGGCCGCTCTTGATAAATCAAAAGCAGGTTTAATAAAACATGCCGCAACAACCACACATATCGTTGCGATGAATATGTGGGCAGAGAAACAAAAGCGCACAGCTGTAAGGAAACCAGTGACACTTTTAGTAAATCAAAGTGTACTTGAAAAAATCAGTATTATGTAAAGAGCACCGCGGAAATTATTCAGTTCCTAGCTGTGAATGAATTACCAATGAGAGGGACTTATAATGTTGAAGAACACAAGGAACAGAGCCTCTTCCGAAATATGTTTGAATATACACTAAGAAAGGACGAGAAACTGGCCGATTGTTACAAAAAAATTCCTCAAAATGCTTCCTATTTATCTCCGGAAATCCAGAATGATATAATTCAAGTGATGACAGATACTGTTCGAGAAAATATTGTTGATGACATTAACAGTGCAGATGTGCCATGGTTCACTCTATTGGAGGATGGAACACGTGACAAAACAATCGAGAAAATGTGGGTATCGGTATTCGATATGTGAAGGACGGAAAAGTTCGTGAGTCTATTTTAAGCATAGAAACTCTGCCATCTCTTAGTGCCGATTCCTTTGCCGATCTCACACTTAATGTTCTTCGGGACTATGGTTTAGATTGCACAAGACTGTTGAGCCAGTGTTACGATGGGGCTTCTGTGATGAGCGGGAAGAAGGGTGGAGTGCAAGCAATAATACAGCAACGACTAGGACGTGATATTCCTTACATACATTGTTTCAATCACAGATTGCATTTAGTAGTAATTAAATGTGTGAACGATATTCCTCTTGTCAAACAACATTTTGATCAGTGTGTCATGGTTTATACTTTCCTTAAAAGAAGTAAAATTGCTACTTTGTATGAAGGTCGGAATCTTGCTCGTCTTTTAGAACACCGTGGTCAGGACATTTACGGGTAATACAAATAATTCGCGACAATTATATGGAAATATTAAAGGTGCTAAAGTTGGTTAAGAACGGGAATTTTAATGTGGATGAATTAGTAGAAAGTGCTGGACTTATTCTGACTGTTGGGAAATTGCAGTTCCGATTTTGTTTATTATTGATGAAAAAAATACTTGAAATTCTTCATCCTGTTGATAAAATTCTCCAGTCGCATGAAGCAAGTTTAAGTACTGCATGAAATCTGGTTGATGCTGCTGTGGAAACATTGAACAATATTCGAAATGATGAAACGTTTCGAGATATTGTAGGTGAAACAAATCGCATGATAGAAGATACCCACATTGAAGAAGCTTGTCAACGCCCTTCAAGGAAAAGAAAAATAAGTACGTCACTACAGGATTTTGTTGTAGCAGAAACAACTGGTGTAGGGAATACAGAAGTTGAGTGTTCGCGACAGGTGTTCTACGAGTCGACTGATTTAGTTCTTATAGAAATTAACAGACGATTCCACAGTAACAATGCTTTGTTGGACGCAGTTACTACAGCAGAAAATCTCAAGCTTCCGAAAACAGACTACTTATCTTCATTAGGAATTACCATATCGTCTAAAGAAGAACTTGCTGTTGCAAAGGCGTATGTTAGCAAATGTAATTCTTCTGACGCCTTCAGTGAAATCTATAAGGTTAAAATGGCTTATGAAGATACTTATGCTCTACTTGCTTCTATCCGAACATTTGCATGCAGTACCGCGTTATGTGAATCTTCGTTTTCTGTGTTGACCCGCATAAATAGCCCAGAAAGACTTTCCATGAGTCAGAAACGATTGGCCAACCTGGTGTTTCTTGCGTTTGAAAAGAAACGAACTGCAAACCTAGACATCATGAAAGTTCTGCAGAAGTTCAACGCAATGAAGAATAGGCGATTGGAGCTTTTTAAAGTCAAGTAAGTAGACGCATTTTCTTTTCTTTTCTTTTGTTTAAAGAATCTTTGAGTTTTACGGGCCACGGTTATGCCGAATAGGCTAAAGGGGACGGTGATGATAAGAATAAATGAATGAGCTAGTGGAATGAAGAAAGTGGAAGGAAACGGGAGAACCCGAGAAAACCACGCACACGGTGTTTGTCCACCACAAACTTCACTTGGCGTGAGCAGTACCATCATTTCAGATTTTGCTTGGGGGGGGCAAGACCTCTTGATATATGTAAAATTTTGCGTTTTTCACTGATTACTACTAGTCCATTGATAAAATCTATATAAATCTCAAACTCAGGGGGAGGGCAATTGCCCCTCCCTGCCCTCCCCAAATAACGCCCCTGGGCGTGATCTGGGATCGAACCAGCGTGAACGCTCTAACACTGAGCCACTGTTGTCTCCCTCCCTATTGTTTTATTCACAAGAAAAATAAATTGATGAATCAGCTATACATTCATTATTTGTTATTGGCTTTGATCATTTAACTAAAATTTTAAACTTTTACACACACACAGTACAGAATTATAGAGGAGTACGGATTGTCCAAATTGTAACTATAGTATAGCTTATTCATCTATTTTATTTCTGTATTAATTCCTTCATATGAATGCTTTATATCTTACTTCAAACAATTATATATCATTGTTTAGTAAGTTTTCAATGTAATTCAATTTATACAAACTCTTAGAGTTACTTTTTCTCCAAATTTGTCTTAGAAAAAAAATGCATTTAATATGTAGTGAAAAGATTCTGAGATACGCAGTGTGCAAATTACTAGGGGAATGATGGAGAAATTCCTCTCTGTTAAGCTGGATGTCTCATATAAATTTTGAATTTCCTCATGATAATTTTCAAATGTTCACTTTATTCCCCTTGTAAAATGTTCTTTAATTCACACATTGGAAATACGGATCTATAAATGTAAAATAGATGGGAGTATGGGGATATTTTTAAATAGCAAGCTGGTCATCTGATATACAGTACATAATGCATTATACAGTATGTTTCACATTACTGACCCTTAATTATTGTCTGTGTAGTTTTCGATTATTTCTACTCTGAATTCTTGTTTGGGAATACAATGATCGTAATTTAACCTTTAAACGCCAAAGGACGCATCTGCTGCGTTGAACTTTAAACCTTAATAACTCAGCCCCTAATTAAGCTAGGAAGATAATTTTGGTATCAAAGTCTTCGTGAAAGATGAAGCTTGTCGCCGATATGCATTGTATGTATGTGGGGAGTACCACGGCGGAGACGAGAAAGGTAAATTTCGTGTTTTTTTTTTTTGTTAATTTTTTGGGGGGCATTCTCCATTGGGGGTACTGTCATAAAAATTGCACGCTAATACCCTGCAAAAGTACTTGTTACTTATATGAGGGAAGTAGGAAAGGGACAAGGTTGGCCAAGTTTTTAAGTATCATTTTTTTTTTACGTAAATTACATTTATTTTCTGGACTTCCATATAAGACGAGATATTTTTTCACTGAATTGGTCTAGAAGCATAACTCTTGTTGCCTCGTTGCAATCTGTGTTCCATAACATATCCAACGGTGTTTCAATCATGATTAGAGGGTTCACCAGGGCCGCCAACGCGAATTTCTGTAACAGTCCTTCGAAAATTATATACAGGGCGCCTTATAGATTTTTTTCTGAATTTTTCTCTCGCTTTAAAAAATGGTAGCAATTGCTGCAATGCAAAGTACTATTATAATAAGTGTATTGCATATACATTATCATCGTTTTGTCAGCATTGGGTGTCTGTATGGGTTGCAAGGGCCCCCCAAGTTCTAATTTTTTCGTATTTTAAAAAAAGTTTTATGAACTTTCTTCTTCTACGATTAGGGTGGGGATTCCACAAGTGATACCTCGTTGGAATCAGTGTTCCGTAAGCTTTCCAACGAGCTATACATGAGGGGGAATTTGTAATTAGGGGGTCCCCTAGGTCCCCAGCCTGAGAGCCTACGATTTCGTTCAAATTCTTGCCAAGTGTATAAAGGTTAAATAGCAACAATAGATATGAAAACGTGGAGTCAGGTTGGGCCCCCCAGAAGTGCTCTTGCCCCCCCCTGCTTTCGAGTTCTGGCTACGGTCCTGATATATCTGCGGGAATTTTGGCGGATCTAGGCTCACTTTTTCGGACTTCGAAAAACAAACTCGGTTGTTTATCATCGCGACCACTGATTCACCCTCGCGGTCGACCTAGCGTTCCCTCTTACAAAAACGTTTGTGACGTATGACTGCCTAGCTTTCAGTGTTGCTCCGTGGATGAGTGAGTAGAGTCGTTGCTTAGTAATCAGAAAGTTCCTGGTTCGAGTCCTGCTCAGAGCAGTCCATTTTTTTCATTATTTGTTTCCCATATCTGAAGATGTTTCTCCTCCTCCGTAATCATCTGATGCTCTCAACTGAGTTCTTCACTTGAATTCAACAATTGGTAGTGGGATGCTCTCAGATTTGGGTGAGCTTTTACATGTCTACTTACCAAATCAAAATTTTCGACAAAATATGGATGCTATCCGATCATTTTCTCTCAAATTTGTGCATGTGACTGTATCTCTGTTTCATCATATTTGCATCTCTCGTTTTCCAAGGTCATCAGCTATGACATAAGATGGCTTGGGAGCAAAGATTGAAATCATAAAAGTGCTATACCAATGGGCTCACTCTCACTAAGCATTTGATTAAATGTATGTGTTTTCATACTGCTGGAGGGGGGGGGGGGGTATCCGCTCTTCCTACCCTCCTGAAGTGACAGAATATTTATTCAGACTTTGCAAAGTAATTTCAGATCAAACGACAGAAAGAGTGTTCATTCCAACAGCAACAGGATTGGACTTCAATTTTTTGTTTCAATTTATCTCCACAAATAGAACAAATATCAAGTAATATGTTTGCCATAAGAAGTAGATTCATTTCATTTGGAGAAATGATGCTGTAGACGATAGTGGGAATTTCGCTCAAGTGTACGGGAATTTTCATTGCCTGGCGATTATGCCACCCGCCTTCTTTTAAAGTTAATTCGGTTGCAATACTTCCAGCAAATACTTTGGACTCAACTGGTGGAGCACTCTTGCCGTAAATCTCCATATGGCTGTACCATTTAGAAGTGTCCCCCGCTGTACGAGTACATTGATTAACGGTAAATATGTCTAAGCTAATATACTGATGTAATTTTGAAATGAAACCTTTGAGTGTTACGTCCCACGATTATGCCGGCTAGGCTAAAGGAAACGGTTATGATCAGAAATGAATGGAATGAAGAAAATGGGAGGAAACGGGATAACCCCGAGAAAACCCACGCACACGGTGTTTGTCCACCACAAAGTTCACTTGTCAAGCTGGGATCGAACCAAGGACCATACACACCAGAGGTTAACGCTCTAGCACTGACTGATGTAATTTTGTTCGCTTAATGAAGTGAAAAAATGTATTTGAACTAGATGAATTTAAACAACTTAAAGGTTGATTATTGAAACTATTTCTTAGAATTCATTAGTTGAAAATTGTTTTGGGGTAACGCCCATTTTAAGTACTAAGGTTATATGAAAAGTAGACCTGCGAATTTATGTATGATCCAAACTATGTGAGTAATTGAACCCGGATCCATACACTAGCCATATATCCACAAGGGAATCGTTAACGCAAATAACAAGATAAATATAAATATAATGACTTAATACTATTACTCTTAAAAGTTAAGCTTCGTTATTACGCTACTCTACAATAGAAGTGTTCAGTAAATGTCATTGCTGAAAATCTAATATTGTAAGAATGCCACGAATAATATACGGACAAGAGTTTGGGTATATACGAATCTCGTATAGAACGACCCACAGTTATCAGCGATAATACATTGGAAACAGATGTTTAAATGGGTAGATACCAGATTTGTCAGGAACTTGAAAGAATATTTCAGGGAAAGTGGAAAACTATCCGATTTCATTTACATGGAATCCGTAAAGTGTGGGAGCTGTCTGATGAGTCCTGTAAACTAACACTAGATAACAAACTTACATGTTCTAATATACGAGTTAACAATCCCGTCACAATACAATCCCTTTGTGCATCGATTTTTAACGGGAGTTATGATGTGGGTGTTGTACATACATAATTCCAAGTGGTCATTTCAGTGGTTGACGTCAAGGAAATCGTCACAACATATATCGATGTCTTCATTGCACGTGAAGAAGATACTGTTGTGTTTAGTGAACAATTGCCGGGATATTTTTCCTATGAGCTGATTGCTGTATCAGATGATTGACACATCTGTATACTCGGCCAGTAAGTTATACATTGTAATTACAACATTGTAATTACAACATTGTAATTATTTTTCGGAATACTCCTTCATTTGGTGCCACTTGTCGAAATACTATCCTGTGCAAAATTTCATTCCAATCGAATGAGGATAAATGGTGCCGTCAAGGGCCTAAAGTTTTTGTTCATTTAATGGGAGCTTTTGAATTATCCAATAGATGACAGCACCTATAAAGATATAATAACATACACTTATAAGCGACATTTTGAAACTCTTTCTTGTGATTTAAAAAATAGAAATCAGTGAAAGTGAATCACGAGTAGTACTACAAGTAGTAAGTGAAAGTGAAAGTGAATCACGAGTATTATCACGAGTAGTAAGTGAAAGTGAGTCAGGGTTTTACTTTAATGAAAATGAATCACGGAAGAGTAAACTCTTCAAGGAATATATGGCTTTTGCCATCCATCTGGCATGATGATAAGCTCCTAGGAAACGTAATGATATTCTTCTGGGTGGAACTCCCCCGAGAAAAAGAAGTTCAATAAGTTCATGGCAGTCATCTCTGGGTAAGTTATTCTAGATATTCTGTATAGCAATCTGAAGAACGTCATTGGCAGTGTCGTGTAATTTTTCTTGAATGCGTTCATCTTGTAAACCGGTTTTGAATTTAGTTTTGTCAATATCACTTTAAGCTTGTTGAAGATGATTGAAAATAGAAATGTTTCCGGAACGATCATTGATCTTTGAATCGAAAACAACTTTTAAAATTACTTCAACTTGTAGTACTTGTAAAACGAGTTCATAAATGGGATGCCTGCATAACAAATGTAAAATAGCTCTTCCCAAATATTGTTCCAACAAGATGGAGGCACGTTTTATTCGTCCAATATTTGCGGAGGTTGTGTCACAGCAAAGAGCTTGAACTTTATCAACAAGACCACATTTTTCCAGAGTATTATGCACAGCAATGACTTTATGTTCTCCTGTGGCAGATGGTAATTTCGGAAGTGCTAGTAATCGTTCACACTTATTGAAAGTATCAATAACAGCATTTATTTTTACAATTTCACCCCAAGAAAACTTCTTACAAATTGCAGATTCTGACACAAATGTTGACGACAAAGGCGAATAGATGATCTATTTATAACCAATGCATTTACATCCTGATTCAATACTTCGGCAACAGTAGTTAAAATATTTACCACATCTCTGTCACTAACTTTGCATTTATCCAAAACTTCAACAAGTTTCGATCTCTCTTTTTCCAGTAGGACAATGTCAGCTCCAACCATGCAACGAGGTCGTCCTTTTTTCCTCTTACTAAGAAGACCCATCATCCTCGCACCCCGACGTAAATTTTACCTTTTTAAGGTTGTAGAATAATACCCTGATCATTTGTGCATTTGACGGTAACTTGGCACCAACAATTTGGCAATTCTCGTGCTTTAAAAGATAAATATTATCAGTGCTTCTAGTTTCCATTGATGTAAGATATTCGCTTTTACTTCATTGGCCCTCAACTAACAACAGATTTTTTTTTTGTCCGTCATCCCGGTTAAAGGGTTGTGCCCTTTCTTCGGATGTAACAACAGAACTGGGGAACTCAGCAGAAACATATTTTTCTAAAATCAAGCGCTTGTGGTTGAAGAAACTTTATGCTAAAAAAATATTAAATATGACATTTCTTCAATCAAAATAATTTATTTTCGTAGCACATTTTGAGTTACTCTTTCTTCTTGAAAATTACAAGAAAGAATTTCAAAATGTCGCTTATAAGTGCATAAGTGCTGCCATCTACCGGATAATTCAAAAACTCCCAATAAATGAACAAAAACTTTAGGCCTTTTGCGGCACCATTTATCCTCATACGATTGAAATGAAATTTTGCACAGTTTAGTATTTCGACATGTAGCACCAAATGAAGTGTTGTCCCGAAAAAAAAAACGTTTTAAAATAAGGACCACCCTACTGCTAGCTAAAGAAAATTGTGAATATACTTCAACAAAGAATACCAGGACGATGCACATACCCCTCAGGTCTGCAGCAAGAACACTCGCGATCATTTTTGGAGGGCATAACTTGAGTTCATCATACATTCATACGTACATGCCAACTAACAAGTGGAAGTTTCACGTGGCTGAACGTTGTCGCAGAGAGGTCAGCCTTCCTAGCTACAGACCTGATAATCCTTGGAGAAAATTAAATATTAGATTGGAAACTTTGATTTCATTCCTTGTTTCGAAAACTCATCAACTGACTACCACATTTTCTAGCAGAAACAGTAATGATTGAAGGAAGAGGTATTTGACTTTTCACACTCACATATCCTTTGTTTCTCAGAAGGGCATTCACATGTGTTTGTTTCATTGACAGGAAGGTTAAACTGCACACTATCAAACAATCACTTCCAGTGATAAATCCACCAACGTCACAAAAGTAAGAGTGTTTCCTTTCTACCTTTCCTCCATTCATCCATCCAGGTATTGTCGGTTTTAATCCACAAAGGGGAATAAAGGCCCATCTAGCTGATCCAAACTGACTTACCCACAGAGTTTCTTCCACAATGGTTCAGCTTTACATACGAAAAGTCCACTTGAAGAACTGGAAGTATTATTACTTCTTGATTTGTAGTCATCTTCCACTTTCCTCCTGCAAATAACTTTCTGGCTACTGAGTCGTTACTTTGGTTTCTTTTCTAGTTGAGTTGAGTTGTTTTTGAGTTTTTCGTCTCTTTCAGCAGCGAGGCTATGTGAGACTAGACCTACTGATTAATGAGGAGTCTGAACCACATGAGCTCTCGCCTGGAATCGAACCCGGGTCTCTCACATTAAAGGCGCGTACGCTAACCGCATAGCCACGGAGGAGCTCCGTTTCTTCTTCAGTGCTCTCACTGATCGATAAATCTTGATGTTATCGATCATTGTTTGGGCTGATTTTGGGCTTCTTTCTTGTGTTCTTGGCGTCAAAATTACAAAGCAGATTCCCTAGAATGTTGTGACGCAGAGTCTTTTCTCGTTGAATGCCTCTTTGTCAATGTAAATTATTAACCTGATCTCTTTGTTGTACTAATTGTCTCTGGTCAAAACACTTGCCAGATATTGCAACTTATCGACCTCTTCATGTTCTCTTTTTATGATTCTGGCCCGTTAGGGCATGTTTCACAGGATACTCTCGTGACATCAAATCTAAGGCAACAAAATGTTTAAGGAAAAATAATAGATGGTTCTCGAAGCGAAATCTCATTGAAGAGTTAGTCAGTGGTAGAAATATTTGTGTCATTTTCTGTTAATGTTAATCATAAATTGGCAGGAGATATTTACTGCGAATTTTTCCAAATCATAAGCAGCAGGGTAAAATCTTGAAGCTTATTTTGTTTTTCTAGTGTTAATTAAACTTCTGAATTAAAATTAAAAGTTGTTTTTATTTTGTGTTACGGACAAAACACCACTTTAAAGTTACGCCATTATTCATCAATGAAAACAGTTGCACATCATTGTGACGAATCAATATTTTATTCACAACGTTTACAAAGTTCACAAAGAAAAAAAGAAGGGAGGGCATTAGTATTTGTTTTGGTGGCCGACACGCCTATAAATTACTGTGACTTTTATGACTGGCCAAAGAGTGTAAATTTCTTCATAGAAGTAACACCACAATGATACACAAATAAATTACTTCTGACTGAAAGTTTGTGGGTCGAATTTCATTATATGCGTATGAGTTATGCGTGTTGTATTGTTTTATTCAGAGAATGGATTCAAATGCTATTCCTTGTTAATTTTGCATGAACTACATTATATAGCTTGCAATTAAATGATTTCATGGTGAGGTTAGCCTTTGCATATAAATTTGGTGAGAAACGTACTTAATGGAAAACAGTAGTAAATTAGTCTATATAACGTTTCGATGAACGTTATATTTCCTACTAGTGAATCGTGAATCTACTTTGTTAATACAGTGTTTGCTATTTTATGCTACATTTGCAATACAAATATATGGATAATAAAGCCAAGTCCAATTTTATTCAATAAAAGTAGGGAGGCTAATGTTCTGCGTTTCTAAAAACTAGTATAGGGTAACTAACTGGTTCAATCTAGCTTTGCTGTCTTAAATAACTTAAACTGGAAATACAAATTGCTGAGCAAAGCAACTTTTATTTAAAAATAATAACTGAGTAACAGTTTCGCCAACTAACTGAACATATTCGCTTCATCAGACACTGTAAAAACAAGAACAGGATACTGAAAATGGACCTGAACGCTGATTAGCTGATCAAAACAAATTCAGCCAATCATAAGGGAAGCTGACAAGGTGAGGTGAGGTGATTTTGAGTTTTACGTCCCGTTCAGCAGCGAGGCTATATGAGACGTGGACCTACTGATTAACGTGGAATCCGAACCACATGAGCTCCCGCCGGGAATCGAACCCGGGTCTCCCACGCCAAAGGCGCGTACGCTAACCGCTTAGCCACGAAGGAGCTCTGGGGGGAAGCTGACAAAAATGGCACTAAAGACTATAAATTCCGGCAGAAAAATAAACTACAAATTAAATTTTTTGCCAATAACTTGATCCACTGATCGTCAATTTTAAATCCTGTATTCCAAATCATAACACGACTTTGTTCTTTTTCAATAAATCTGGCCTCTTTCGACTTTCTTATTAACATCCTTTGTTCCCGTGCTAACACTTCAATCTCGCATCAATTAATATTATGTCCCTCGTTAGTCACGTGTTTAAAAATAGAATTTCTTTCTCTTTGTAATCTCACATCGTCTTGGTGTTGTTTTAACCTGTTTTTCCCCGTTTCACCAAAATAACAACTATTACATTCATTAGACTTTATTTTGTAAATCACTCATCTTCGTTCCATCAGATTCTCTCGGCTTTCCTCCTTCTCTTCTTTCTTCTTTTTCCTCATGCATAACACTTCCAATTCTCTTACTCCCTTTCTTATACGTTAAAACGTTCCTTATTTTCTTTATAGTATAGGATGTAAGTTGAAAATAAAATACGTAGTTTTACGTTCCACAATTATGTCCTGTAGGCTAGAGAATATGAGTGATTAATGAATGTGAGAGATTGTGAGATAATTGATGGAAAGCTAATGTAGGAGGAAATAGGAAAATCTGGGAATAACCACGAACTCAATGTTGTGCACAACAAAATCATACAGCCGGTAAGGGATTGGTTAGTTTGGATTTTTTTTTCTAGTTTAACATCCACGGTTATACCCTTCAGGCTGAAGAAGATGGATGATTAATGAAAGTGAATGATTGTAAAGTTAATTTTTCCATACTCTCCCACCGGGAATCGAGCCCCGGGCTACGTGAACCAAAGGCGGACGCGATTGCCACTAAAACAGCAGGGAGGGCCGGTTGGTTTGGAGTTTAGCAATTCTTTTCGGCATCAGATTATACGAGATGTGCATTACACCTTCATTTAGTATTCGAGCTACATGAGTTCCTGTCGGGAATTGAATCCAGGTTTACATACCTGAGATCGAGTCACGGACCTACCACTCAGCATCCATGTCTCTCTTAGATGTAGGTTCGACAATGTAATAATTACAAAGTTGTAGAATTCGAAATAAAACAGAAAAAAGAGAAAGCCATAGCCAATTACAGTAAGAAAATCATTATTTTGATCAAATCAATGAAATAATTCTGATAAACCGAAAAATTTATTCTGTAGTATTTGAACAGGATTTTACACACACACGCCGCCCCCAACACACACTCCAAATTTTTAGTTGTAAAACAACATGCTATAAAAGTTAACTCGAGTTATATCGTAGGCTATGCCGATGAAAAATGTCTGAACGATTTAACCCCGCTATAAGTTGGGGAAGTAGTAAATACTTAAAATAATTTGTCATAGGGTAAAAAAGAAATACTTAACTACAACTAAAAAGAAAGAAATTGAGGTTGTGATGAAGTATTTCAACCCAAAATGGTGTGAAATAGCAACGAAATGTAATGTTTCTCTCCAACGTTTAGGAAGAATAAAAATAAAGTAGTCATGTATCACCATTAACATGACACAAGTACAGAAGATTGTGGAAGGCCACGCCGAGAGAAAAACGAATGCTCAAGAATATTACATTAAGTAATTGATGTTTGTTCTCTGTGTATAAAGGCTTCAGTCTTTTCTTCTTTTCTTATATGGAACATCCGTAAAGTGTTGCACTCCGATTTCAACGAAATTTTGCAGGTAGATACTAGACACAAAATATTGTAACCCGTATTTTATCGTTTCTGGTTTGAAGGGGCCTAAGCCCCTCCCGAAGTATTTTCAAAAAAGCTTGATATCTCCAAAAGAACATGAGCAATTTGCAGAAAAAGGCGTATACACATACTAGATAGAAAATTAAGGAATACGGGTTTTTTCTTTTGTGTGAAAAAACGGTTGCAGGAGGAGCAACAGTCAAAAACAATGACAAAGGCCGAATTCGACAAAAGGGTACAAACGATTTTGAGGAAACTATGCACGCAGATACTATACTTAAAAGTAAGAAATACGTATTTTTTCGTTTCTGCGGAAAACGGTTTGAAGGGGCCTAAGCCCCTCCCGAAATATCTTCAAAAAAGCTTGAAATCTCCAAAAGAACATGAGCAATTTGTAGAAAAAGCCGTATACACATACTAGATAGAAAATTAAGGAATACGGTTTTTTTTTCTTTTGTGTGAAGAAAACGATTGCAGGAGGAACAACGGCCCCCATTTAAATATCTCCAAAAGTAATGACAAAGGCCAAATTCGACAAAAGGGTACAAGTGGTTCCGAGGAAACTATGCATGCGGATAGTAGACTTAAAAGCAAGAAATACGGTATTTTTCTTTCGTGAAAAACTCTTTGAAGGGGAGTAAGCCCCATCCGAAATATTTTCAAAAAAGCTTTAAATCTCCAAAACCTCCCAAACAATTTACAGAAATTTCCAGCATATATTTCACATACCCAACATATATTTCTGGGGCCCGTATATCTTTCTATTTCGAGCTAATTTATATGTTCCACTCATGGAGAAACTACACGTAAAAGAAAGAACTTCTGTAACGACATACGGATATCTTACGTCTCACAGACAGGAAGCTGTTAAAGTGTTATTTACTGAACAAACAATGCGAGAGATGTGTATTCTGAAGAACCATTTCAAAGGTTGAGTGCATATAATTGAGCAGCAGAAGATATCAAATTGTATCATGAAATATGTACAGTATAATGTTATCTTGCAGTAGCAAGCCTACGAGGTGGTCATGCTCATCGCTGCATATGAGAAGTTCGAGTGATAGTAATTTGATCTCTGTGTGCAAAACATATGACCGATAATTGACAAGGCGGTGTGCAATTATACTTATCTGGCCCTTGGCTTTTGCAATAACTTGTTTACTTGTGATAATGATACATGAATACCACAAAAGAACACTTCAAGATAATGAGCCACACGTGCAAAATGAAATATCAATATATACCTGTGTACATAATATGTAATCAAGAAGTTAAGTACATTGCGTCAGATGTATGTGTATGATATAAATTCGTTGTTCCATCAGCGTGTTAAAGAAGAGAAATCCAGCATGAATCCCGCTAACATTCTGCATTTACTATTTGTTTGCTTTTGAAGTGATACATAGACCAGAGTCGCCAATAACAGCACAGGAAAGGGATACAGCACGCATATTGCAATGCTTGCTGGAATACTGGATGGACAATATGGTTACGTTGCACACAGAAGAAATATTGACATTAGCATTTGAGAAGGACGACAGGGAAGAGGATACCGCCCAATATTCTCCTGTGGATGACAACGTAGAATAGTGCAATGGCGGCACAACCATACATGGTCAAGCAGACATCACCTTTGCACACAAACAAAAGGCTGTCAACTACTGGAGAAGTGGTATTAAAAGACCGCTATCCCTTCGATCCGTACAAGCAAAATTTAGAAAGGTAATCTCAAAGCAGCAGATAGAACGCTGGGGTAAGCAAGTCATTGGTGGAGGAACACGGAAGGATAAGATATCGCAATTCCGAGACGCTCGTGAGGCACACTTTCCAGTACACGATGTTGATCTACGACGATGGGGTCTGCAGGCCAGCAATAGATTTCACCTTCCATCATTTAAGACATCAAATACCTGGCTTTGGGAATTTAAAACAACACACAAAATCGTATCGCGAAACGTGACGAAATTTATATCTACGACACATACGTCTGAGGTTAAAGAGGACATATTGAGAATCGTAAATGCCTTTATTGACAAAGTAAAACACCATATTATCCAATTCGGCCCAGGTAATGTGTACAACTCCGATCAAAGTGGTTTCCAACTCGAAATGCATGGGGGTCGAACCTTGGCTCCTCAGGGAATGAAGAAAGTGGAAACAGTTGTCCAATCCGTGAGTGCGACAACACACAGTTACACAACACAACCGAACATCTTTGCCAATGGTGCTTTGCTAGCTCCATTACTCATTGTTCTGAAGGAGCCAACTGGTGAGTTCGGCCCACGCGTGCACAACACTCTGTTTCGCCCTTGTAAGCTATATCTTGCCGCCTCAAAATCAGGAAAACTCACAAAAGAACTTTATCGTATTTTCCTACAACACAGAGTCAAACAGTTCTTCTATTGGAAGCTTGGAGTGGACATTGTGAAAATATCCTACACTCCATTGAATTGGAAGAGAAAAATACTGTGTTAGTTACAATACCTCAAGGTTTAACTTGGAAGCTGCAAACACTAGATGCGTACTTTTTTCGCTTGTGGAAGACATTTGTGCACCACTTTTCGGACATTGTTATCTTACAACAGTCTGATATTAATTTGCATCTACGGGATAAAATAATCAAACTACAATCTCTGACACACAATCAATTCTCCTCTCCAAGATACAAAGAAGTCATCAAATACGTGTGATATCACATTAGCTACACAACAGACAAACCGGCACAACTTCAGACCCCAGCAGAGTTATCCTTTTCCACGAATCACATTCCAACATGTGACATTTGTGGACAGGTTGCTGTGATTCGTTGTGGTTGCGGTAAGAGATCACTTTGTTTACAGCATTTTGTGTGGAATATCTTTATTGTGACGCGTTTGTTGCGTAAGATATTGTGCTTTAAAAAACTGTTGGTCTGTTTTATAAAGTGGTGGATAGTACTTGAAATATGTATATCTTCATTCCACGTCTAACATATGCATTTATACTTTCATCCGAATTGTTTGTTATCATTTGTGGATTGTGGCATTTCTAAACTATTTGGATGAATTTGGTGGGGATGTGGCTCTCCTTGCAACAGTTTTTCCGAAGGAAATAGGAAATACTCGTACGTATATTTTACTTGTATATCTAGTATGTACATACGCCTTTTTCTGCAAATTATTCCTGTCCTTTTGGAGATTTCGAGCTTCTTTGAAAATATTCCGGGAGGGACTTAGGCCCTTTCAAACCGTTTTTTCCGCAGAAATGAAAAGTGCCTATTTCTTACTTTTATGTCTAGTATCTGCATGCATAGTTTCCTTCGAATCGCTTATGCCCTTTTCCGATTTTGGCCTTTGTCATTATTTTCGGAGATATTTGAATAGGGCTGTTGCTCTCCCTGCACGTTTCCTCATACAAAAGAAAAAAAAAACACTATTCCTTAATTTTCTTTCTAGTATGTGTATACGCCTTTTCCTGTAAAATGGTTCGTGTTCTTTTAGAGATTTCAAGCCTTTTTGAAAATATTTCGAGAGGGGCTTAGGCCCCTTCAAACCTTCATTCCGCAGAAACGAAAAAATACATATTTTTTTTTTTTACTTTTAAATCTAGTATCTGCATTAATTCCCTCAGAATCGTTTGTACCATTTTGTTGAATTTGGCCTTTGTCATTGTTTTTGGAGATATTTAAGTGGGGGCAGTTGTTCCCCCTGCAACCATTTTCTCACACAAAAGAAAAAACCCGTATCCCTTAATTTTCTATCCAGTATGTGTATACGCCTTTTTCCTGCAAATTGCTCATGTTCTTTTGGAGATTTCGAGCTTTTTTGAAAATACTTCGGGAGGGGCTTAGGCCCCTTCAAACCGTTTCTCCGCAGAAACAAAAAATATGGGTAACTCTACTTTGTGTCTAGTATCTACCTGCAAAATTTCGTTGAAATCGGCGTGCAACACTTTACGGATGTTCCATGTTAGTTTAACGCCGCACTATTAACGCTACACTGCACCACTGAGCCACTTCAGTCCTTGTACTTAACTGTAGTTTTCTGTATAAAATAGAAATACATCTAAGGGATTTATGAAGATAATAAATACAAATTTATACAAAATACATTTATGTAAAATAAAAACAGGATAATTTGTATTTTATTTTTAAAAACTGACTTTTGATATTAAGGCAATGAAGTTAAAAGTTCCTCGTATAGAACTTGAAATCTTCACAATTAAAGTAACACAATTATGTAGATTGAAATGACATGAAATAATATATTATATTGCGTATTAATTAATTAATCACGGACATGCACGTATTATTTTAGTGTATGGTTCATCTACTGATCTGTGCCCGTTATCGAAACAACAAGTATTAGTAAAAACGCAGTAAGCTATTGCATATAATAATTCAGTTGTATGGAGTTCAACCGTTCTAATATGTAATCTGTTACCGTTAAAAAAAGTAAATAAACATATTCTCCAATGGTAGAAAAATTGCCAAAATTTGTTGAACAGTTTCGAACATTACCTAAGAAATCGGTTTGTTCCATAAGACAAGTAGGCATAGCTTCCAAAACAATACGAAACAAATCGATAAGCCTTTCTCGTATTCACTATTCGACTTTCAAGTTTCACTAATTCGAAGTTCAATAATGATTCATATCCATACATTCATACATCTATCTAACGTACTAGTGATGTGAAAAACGATTCGAGGAGAGGCCATGCTCCAAGCCAATTGCAGACAACGATTTGCTTAACTTTTCGGAAAGTGGAAATCTACCCAATAAGAGTTTCTGATTAATATTGAAACAGTGCAATTTCTATGATTACCAGTTTAAAGTGCAATTAAAATTACATGATCTGATATTCGAAAATCAAGGAACCCTGCCAAGTAAACATCACGTTTGAGTGAATCGAGTTTTGCTGCCCGAGACATGTGTGATAGAGTAGTACTTGTAAGTGTGCTCAATATGTCAGGGAAGTTTTAGGTGCAAAGCTAAAAGGATTTAGAAAATACAACACATATGTAAGTACACATGGAGGTACATGTTTTAGTCTCACTTCGGATTTACAAAACAAACAATTTTTACTTGTGTTTAAGTATGCTGGAAACAGGAACGTAATCTAGTTTAGAGGAAATAATAAGTATTGCTCTCTTATGTTTTGAACTATATATTACAACTATAACATGTACCACCATGTGACCTTCTAGTAGCTGTATCTCCTAAACGATTTGAGCTTTCTACCTAAAACTTCTCTGGCATATTTAGCACACTTAGTACTACCCTGTCACATATGTCTCGGGCAGCAACTCGATTCATCCAAACATGACGTTTACTTGTGAGAACAACTGCAATTGTCGGGAAAATAATTACTAAATATCCCTTTTCGCAAAGATGTGGCAGAAAAGGAATTAGGGAGAATAGAAAGATAAAAAAATGTACTTTGAAAGTGCTGGAGGGTCAATAGACAGAAATGGAAGGAATCATTTTTCTTAGACTTCCGAGTCACTCCCAATACTTGAATGTAAAATTAGTGGATAACGAGAGAGTGAATTTTAGCTTACTCATGCCCAAGAGATTAAGAAATTATGTTCCACGATAGTTTTCATTACACACATTTTCATTGTATTCATCGAAGGTAAAGTTACTAACAAAAGAAAATGGTACACAGACTGTATTTGGAATATACTGTTTTACTTCGACATAGACTGCTTCAATAAAAAAAAAATGGAAATTGATTATGAATTCGAACATTATCGTTTGACAAGAGTAATTAAAACATTAAAAGCAAAATTCTGATATATTCAGAAAGAAAGTACTTCAGTAAACGGAAAAGGATTTACATTCGCGTCAATGTTATAGCCAGTGATGAAAATTTTCCGATTCATAAAAACATACGCCAGTTATTCCTGTCTCGTTGTTTAGCCATGATGTGAGGTGGAAAATTTTCTTCTATATTTTTCAGAAAAAAATTCCGTTCTTGACAAATATCAGTGATCAAGTAACAGTTCCTCAGTATTCATAAAATTGATTGAGGTCATGTATAGAAATGTTAAAAAGTAAAAGATCGTTTAAAGAATCTGAAAATTTTCATGGCACAGACAATTTTCAGTACTATGTAGGATCAAGTGAAGCAATTTTTCATGAATCGAAATATTTTCTGTCTTATATGGAAAAATTGAAGAAGTTTTTATGAGTCGGAAAATTTTCATCATTTTGAAGCAAAAAGTAAACAACTTTTTGTTAATCGGAAAGTTTAATTGCTCTCTACAAACAAGTGAAAGAAATTTTCATGGATTGGAAAATTTTCATCACGATGTAGAAACAAGTGATAAAACTTTTCATAATCCGGACAATTTTGGATATTATGTATAGTGATGTTAGGTGGAAAAATTTCCACTATCTTTAACTTCACATTCAGCTATAAAATTCAATTCCTGTAGACGAAATTAGACAGCAACAAATTATCATTTTCAAATTAGCTTTCGGAAACCAGAAAATTTTCAAATATTTCAAGTTGGGAAGTAAAAATTTACAGTGTTTCACTCTCTCTCTCTCTCTCTCTCTCTCTCTCTCTGTATGTGTGTGTGTGTGTGTGTGTGTGTGTACGTGTGTGTGTGTGTGTGTGTGTAAAGTGCAGGGAACATACATCGAGTTCGTAGAGAACAAATACCCCATTCCAATATTTAAAATGTAACAAGAAATTGAAAGGAACCTTTGTGAATTTATGAATTTCAGAAACAGAAAATTCCACTATTTCTTCACATGTAGGCCTGCCTATGTAATGAAATAACTACATAAAAGTTCGTTATGAAGATTATTTTTGTAACAGAAAATAAGAAAAAATAATTTTATTGTGTTTAACACTCATAAATCATAATTTCAATATTGGAATTTTGTATAATCAACATCTTAGAGCAGATATTTGTATTGTAAAACTACTATTATTATGTATAAAAATATATTAGAAATAATGAAGATTCGATAGAACAAGCATATATATATATATATGTATGTATGTATGTATGTATGTATAAGAGCGGATCCAAGGAGGCTATAGCCCCCCTTGACCCTCAGGTATACACAGGATAAAATGGACTTTAGTCCTGTTTTACACTGGATAAAGCGGCAAACTATGGTTTAGTCTTTCCCTTGATCATATCCTGGATCCGCCACTATATATATATATATATATATATATATATATATATATATATATATATATATATATATATATATATATATATATATATATATATATATATATATATATATTAGAACGCAGCGCTAATAGTGCAGGTTTTTATGTTTCTTTTATTATTTTATTGGAAGAAAAACTACACAAACCAGCTTCCTTATTAGTTATATTTTACTTTCTCTTCTGAATGAATATATGAATAAATAAATTTTTATTTCCAGAAAATGGTCAATATCTGCTTTCATGAGTTACTTAAACTCGAATATTGAGTAGTCAAAAATTTACAGTAGGCAGTTTATATTATATCTACTTGTTTATAAATGTTGCAGTATGTAAATCTATAAAATTAGTAAAGCTATGAGAAAACCGTCTTACGCGTATTAAACTGACGAAATCTAATATTGTAAGATGAAGGGTGGATTCTGAGGGAAGAACGCATTGAAGTTTTGGAACATTTTTGAAATGAAGAATCGTTAGATTTTCACTTGTTAAAACTTTTTAAGACAATATTTATTACCAATAAATTTCACGGCTAAACAACGATGTAGGAATAAATGGAGTATGGTTTTATGAATCGGAAAATATTCACGACTTTTAATAAATTGAAATTTTAAATAATAGAATGGGATATTTATACTCTACGAATTCGATGTACGTATGTTCTCTGCACTTTGCATACACACACACACACACACACACACAGAGAGAGAGAGAGAGAGAGAGCGCAGTTGAATTAGTTAGTTTTGTGTTTAACGTCCCTTTCAGCAGTGAGACTATATAAGACGGCACCAACTAATTAACGTGGAATCCGAACTACATGAGCTCACACTGGGAATCGAAGCTAGGTTTTCCATGTCAAAGGAGCGTATGCTAACCGCTTAGCAACGAAGGAGCTCGCAGAGGAAGAGAGAGATAGAAACACTGTGTAAAATTTTACTTTCCAACCTGAAATAGAAAATTTTCCGGTTCCCGAAAGCTAATTGGAAAATTATAATTTGTTGCTGACTAACTTTCTTCTAAATAAATTCAATTTTGTAGCTTTATGTGCAGTTAAATACAGGGGAAAATTCTCCACCTAACATCACTATACATAATATCCAAAATTCTCCGGCTTATGAAAAGCTTTCTCCACTTGTTTCTACATCGTAATGAAAATTTTCAGATCTATAAAAGTTCCTTTCACTTGTTTTTGCAGGGCAATAAAACTTTCCGATTCACAAAAAGTTGTTTTAATTTTGCTTAAAAATAATGAAAACATTCCGACTCATAAAAAGTTCTTCAATTTTCCCATATAAGACAGAAAATATTTCGATTCATGAAAAATTGTTTAACTTGTTCCTACATAGTACTGAAAAATTGTGTGAGCCATGAAAATTTTCAGATTCTTTAAATGACCTTTCACTTTTTAACATTTCTATACATGAATTCAATCAATTTTATGATTGCTGAGGAATTGGTAATTGATTACTGATATGTTTTAGAACAGAAAATATTCCGGAAAAATATAGCGGAAAATTTTCCACCTCACATCACTAGTTTTAGCATATTTTATTTTGGTAGAATATGGTGCATATGCTTTGTGAGACAATACCTGCTGGTTGAGCTTGAAATCGGTCAATAACGAGAATGTGTATTCATCTTTCATCACAAGTTAAAAAAAAAATAAATAAAAATAAGAAAAAGGTGTGTTCCCTGAAAATTTTGGTAAAATTCTCAGATTTTTATTCTCATATATTAATATTTATAGTCACATTTTAAAGAATAAGACGTTGAAATAAATAATAATGAAATAAAAAGCTGGCTTCTACAATGCACAGTAGCATACAGTTGTTACAACCAATAGTTTTTTTTTTAATGTTCTTTGGTGCGTAGCTACAATGTGGTAAAGCTGAGTTTTCCCCTCCCAATGGGAGGTATATCCGAAACTAAATGCCTTTGGAATTTTTAAAATAAATTTTGATTTCAGGTGGTGATAAAATTAAATTTGTATTGAAAAACTGAAATGCGCATTTAAAAAGAAATGAAATGAAATCTTTGAGTTTTACATCATACGGTTATGCAGATGAGGGTAAAGGAGACGCTGAAGATGAGAAATGAATGAAATGGTGGAATGAAGAAAGTGGTGAGGAAACGGGAGAACCCCGAGAAAACGCACGAGCGCGGTGTATTTTTTTTGAGAGTTCATATCGACAAAAGAGATTGCGACCTCGATGTTGGATTAAGATTTACTACAAAGTTCATTGGGATCAAACCAAGGACCCCAAGTACCGGAGGTGAACGTTCTACCACTGAGACACCGCGCCCCTAAAGACATATTTAAGTTTCAGTGTCAGATTCTTTATACATGTTTTCAGGAAATGGCCATTCCCTCAAAAATAAAAAATAAAAATTCGTTTTAAAGTAAGGTTTTAACAAGATGATTTCTATCAGTTTGACTAGTCCTTGATTTCAATACAAATCCGAAAAGTTATTTATTTCCTACTTGAAAATCTGATTGCATTTTATCATCTTTGAAAGATTTGAACCTATTTTGTATAGTTGTATCAATTTTGTGAATAATACACACAAAAAGTATTGTTTTCACAGAAATTATTAATGATCAGACGAATGAAAAATATGAGAAAATTAAATATATTTAACATTTTTCTCCAAACAACTTATGTATAGTAGATTCGAACTATTTTGCAAGGCCAAAATGCATGAAGTAAGCGTAAATTTCGTATCACTCAGTCTATGTAACTAGTAGCAGGGGTATTGATTTCTATGTAATTTTATAGTCCTGTGTGTTTCGTTGTAAAATATCTAAACAAGGATCCCAGAGAAGATATTCCAATTCTAAACAAACTTTGGAGGGATGGCGAGCCTTCTCGACCACCCAGGATCGGTGCCCATTGCTAGTAGTTTCATGCATGTCAGAGAGGAAGAAAAGAAATTAACAGGTGTTCAGTAACCTACTGCAATCAGTATTTTCTTTGTTTGCTGTGTATATACAGGGTGTCCCGGAGGTAATAAAATAATGTGGGAAGTATTAATACTGGAAATTCTAAAGAAAAACGCTCATAGCACCATGTGTCCTATTCTCAGCGGTTTGAGTTCTAAAGATTGTGATTTTGTACTTTATGTTGCTTTTTGCTCACCATGTATTTATTCTACAGACAGACACGTGTGATGGCTTTTCTAATGATATACAGCACGTGACACTGATGTCTTTGGAAAGGAAGTTGCTGATGAAAATTTGGCAATTAATGTTATAACTGAATTTCCTCAAATAACCTTAAAATCATTCAAATTTCCTTCAATAATATAATTTGAAAGACACCACTGCCACATGATGCATACCGTTGGAAAGGCTATTCCATCACCATTGAAATGTTCTATTTCATATCTCTAGAATAACTACATGGACAACAATAGACAATATAAAGAACAAAATGGCTCACAATGTTTAGCTCTCAAACCGCTAAGAATAGGACGGATGGTCATGCTTTCTTTTGCTTATAGTTACCCATACTACCAGTTTCTAAAGTATTACTACTACCTTCCTGTTACAGCCTACAAATTGTATGTTTATATGTTTTATTTAATTTTTATTTTATATATTTTTTCAATATAAGTACGTGTTTTAGGTTTTATTTCAACAGTCTCATGCCGAGCTTTATCACTATAAATCAATTTGTTTTCAAAATCTATTATGCGCTTACTTCCAAAATTTAGGATTGAATTCACTCTCTTACTCTTTGCTCATTTCAACACAAAACAATTGGACCATTAAAAAATTTAAAGCATGTAATTTTTAATACAAGTCCGATTTTTTTTAAAAAAAAAGAACATTGTGGTGCTAACAAGCATATACATTGACACACATGTATAATAGGTATGAGTAGCTTCATGTACACACATTTTCGATCTATTAATCGAATGGTAAAGTTACCAACAAAAGGAAACAGTACACAAGTTGTATTTCAAATATATTGTTTCACTTTGTCATAGATTGTTTCAATAAAAAGAATAATAACAACCTGAATATAACCTCGCACATTATCATTTGGCTAGAGTAATTAAAGCGTTAATAGGAAAATTCTGATATATCCAGAAAGAAATACTTCTTTAAACGGAAAAATATTTCCATTAACGTCAATGTTTTGTACTAGAGCATTACAGTGTCAAATGCTAATATTAATGAAAGAAAATGTGCTTTTGTTAAAACTCGTTATTTCAATAGGTTATTGAACTGGTTATTATCATCTTATCAATTTATACTCATGAAAGAGAAAAAGAGTTCATGTTTGAAGGTGAATTTTCGGACTGCCTATATTCTGGTATCAGCCCTAGATTGATTGATTTACTCATTTCTCAGCCGCGAAACTATGTAGTACGGCGTCTATGTAGTATTGTTTGAATTCGGATGTGTACTCCTGTAGTGTGTCCGGTACTCTCCCACCTGGAATTGAACGCGGTACTTTCAAACCGAGTATTCATACATCAAAGCGACGCATGCTAGCCATTAGATCTAAAAGAAGGGCTGTATCAATTCTGTGACAACGTGCATAAAAGCCAGAAGCCACAAAATTTTGAACATAACGACAATGGCACCCCAGCAGTGCTAGACCTTTAACACATCATCCCTCCAATCATTAATGTTGTATATGCAGTAATATAAAAGCAGCAGACTTTAGTATAGTCCACAAATCTTTAGTAAAGACTTTTCCATGCATTTAAACTTGATTTTCTGTGATTATTTTGTGTGTGGGTTATGGGTTTCATGCACGGTGGGACAGAAGTTTTCTGTTTTGATTTTTCGTCCAAATTGTTCTGTAAACTACTGAAAACTTGTATCTAGCAAATACGTTTAATTTTCTCATTGGAGCTCGTAGTAAGGTTAGAGACACGGAAAAGATAGTACTAAAGAACCTGTGGAACAACGGTACTTTGAAGGTTTTTGCCGAAATTTTAGAAGATTTATAAAAATAAACAAGGTCGACTCCATCTTGCAAAGTCGTTCTTTTAGTTGTTATTGTAATTCATGATTAGCGTTTGATCTTTTAGTTCAAGCAGGGCCAAATTAATAGGGAGCTATAGCCCCGGGCCTCCAGGTAGGCAGGGTCCCCTACTCTGATCAAAATCTCAATTGACTACGTAAAAAGAAACATAAAGATACAATCATCATAAAATAAAATATGATCAAAAACATAAAACATATTCCCTTAACTTCCCTACTGTACTTTCACAGAAAAGTACGTGCTACATATTTTTTTCTAGTCTTCCTCCAGATGGGTTAATCCTTTCCGAGTTTAAGGGACTTGGGTTCAATCTTATCGAAAATACAATCAGTTTGGACTTTAGGCCCACGTTTCATATGCTCTTGATACTGAAAGAGAATTCAATAAAACCTATCCGATATAATAATTAATGAATTACCATTTCCTTAGTAAATTTAGAACAACTAGTTGGTATCGTTTCGCCACACTACACTGTTGTAGCAATTAATAATATACGTAATCAAATTTGGATAAAATAAATGTAGATAAGTCTAGATAGAGAAGCTATTACTAATTTCCATCGCAGAATGTGTAAAGGTTACAGAATCAATCACATGTGATAGCCGATAGCATCATAGTCTGTAAAGAAAAAAGTATATTCTGTAGCTAAGTTATGACCCTCGTGTTATAAATAAAGCTTCGATTAACATCGTCTCTTTATCATGTTGCATGATGGCAGAATTGGAAAGCGTTGCATGTCTGTACTCCTGATGCCTAGACACAACATGTTTTAATAGTATTGCTCTGAAGTTCTTTATGGCTCACACGTTATCAATCACTGTTTACATTTGCGTGATGGTCCCTTTCTAGAAACAAAGATTTTTTTTTGAATAATGAAGATTTTATGTTATGTTGCATATGAAACACGATATTATTTTATATGACAATTTTAATTTTCTCTCACAGAAAATGTAAAACTGTACGAGGATTAAGATATAAAACAAAGCTTTAATAGTGAAGTGAATTAGATTAATGACCTATTTCATTACTATTAATAATGATTAATGAGTTGAGCTGTATGGTAAGTTTGTGATGGTATAATTGCTAGAATTGAATGTCAGTTACTGAGATTAGTTGATAATCATGTTAACTTGTCGTTATGCAATTGATATTTAGAATAATTAAGAGTATTGAGTTTAGTTATATGACGAATTCAATTGAGATACTAATTTGTCAGTAGAGTGCAGCGGAGGAATCTGAAAACAGATAACGTTTGAGACATGTTCTCAGGGCCTGAAGTGAATATAAAAATTTACCTCAGTTGAGTGTCAGCATTGATACCATATCTCTAAAGCTTTTCTGTTCGGTGATTTTTCATATTGTTTCAGAGTAGTTATCCAAAACATCATAAGAAGGTGAGTATCAGTTTGTTAAAAGTACTGTTATTACAAATGTTAAAGTTTCGTTAATAATACATTACAGTAATAGTTCTATTCTATGTTTCGTGATTTCTCGCCTGACCTCACATGAGTACATTGACAGCAAAGAACGTGTACGTTCAAGGCATCTAAGTGTAACCTAATGAATATGGTGGGTAACTGTAAGTGGGAAAACTCTGGAGAAAAAAGTGGGACTAATCTGGATATTTAAAGATCAATTTGATTATACTTGTGATCTGCAATCTTATCATAGTAGATGTCATGGACATGCAGAAAGATCTGTGTAGTAATCGAAGCTTAAAACATGGAATGAAACAACTTTGGCATATCGCCGAAAGCCATAAAAGAGGGAATACTATTAAGGGAAGCTTCAGAAATCTGTATCTCATTTTATGTATAAGTGTCTGTTACGCGACTATCGGAAAATCAATGTGATTTATCATCCCATGATGTGGTGTCAGTACCTCAAGTTAGTACTTCCCAAAATAGACATCGACATCAACGACACGCTCTTGTGCTAACTAGTAAAGACTACAACAAACAGAATGTGAAAGAAGTAACATTAAGGTCGACGAGAATAAACAATATGAAAAACAAACGAAAAATGTATGTTCTAATTTTGCTGATAGTGCTAATTTTAGCGTTTCTTTTTTGTAAAATAAATAAATAAATCCATATAATCAAAGTTGTCTCCATGGATATAGTACCAACTCTGCAGACCATGGTAACATAAATTACGGAGCGTGTAGCCCAAGGGAAAGTAGAATTCACAGGTGGTAGGTGTATTTGGTAAGAAAGAAATACATACACTGTATCCTGAGGTTCAAATTGCATATATTACACTACCTCAATAAATATATAATTATCGTTTATTAGATATCTTTCAGTTTAACCTCCCACAATTATGACCTTTAGGCTAGGGAGAGGGCGAGTTATTAGATAGTAGAATGGGTTTGTTATTTATTGTTGTCACTTCTTATATATATTGTTAGGTTCTGTTAATATGACGGAGGAACCATAAGAACAATGTTGAAATTAGAGCCGTTAATATTTATTACGTAAATTTTCTTCTACAGAAGAATGATGTATAACTGTTGCAAATGTTTTAGCACGAAACCAGAAACGTTCCAAGTGTCCACCGTATTTATATTAATGTTCAGTGGGAGTCATGTTAAATCAATAAGTTGTGATATTTTTGCGTATTTAATGGTCAGTTTTGAGATTTATAGCTACATGAAATTAGTATATAATCCTTACGACTAGTTAGGTTTAACTCTTAATGGTTACTACTTCGCCATTATACCTATCAGGTAAGCGATGTATCGCAGTTATAGAAGAAGAAACAATTAATTAGTGTTTTACTTACATTGATAAGACTTCTTTCCTTCAGCAGAATAATTATGCATAACTGTTCCAAATGGGTCAGCACAAAAGCCAGTATATAAAACAGAGAAATTGAATGAAATAATTCTTGGTCAAAAACTTCAAACTGTTCGTAAATTAGTGGTAGAGTAGCACGTATTTCTCTTTTTTAAGTAAAAAAAATATTTTTACTAATTCATCGAAATATATACCCAAATTGATAACCCATTCAAGAACTCATAGACAAAAGAAAATATATGGCGTGTTAAAAATAGCTCTGTAACTTACGCATTCTTTCTCAACTTGCCAATATGTGATGTAAAATAGGACATTTACGAGCAGACCGTGTAAAATAGGTTAAGCACAAAAGGAGAGATAACGAGATAGGTGAAATGGAATGAAACAAGCGTTGGCAGTGTTCAATTGTTCATGGATCCAAAAGTAGTGAAACTGCAAAACCACAGACTGTTTGTCTGTCACGCCTATCTTCCATCAACGCTAGGTTTGGCGCCTTCTCCTTGTCCATTGTGAGTAATTCACTAAGAATCCGAGCAACAGAGTGTGACGTCACAGAGCATCCAGTTAAAACTGACTGGACATATGAAGTAGAGGCATTGTATATCCGCAATAATCAAGCATTCGTAATTGTTGTTTAATTTGTATCAGTCTAATCCAAGCCGGATGATTACTACACAACTTGCAAACATCACTTTGTATATAGTAAATGTCTCAATATCATCGCCTACCCAAAGATCTCTTTCTCACGGCCTCCCAAACTAAACTTCTATAATCCTGCGAGAGTAACGTATCTCGTCCATCTTAGACATCTGAGTTTACTTACTCATAAGGTATGTGGTAATATGTTGGTGGTTATTACAAAGTTTGATGTACTGAACCTTCCACATAAACTCTTCATTCATTTGTTTCAGCACCGAAAGTTTATTTCTTAAAACGTTTTCTGAAACTACTTACCTCTTTTCCTCTCTACGGGGAACGGAAATTTCAGAAAATAAAAAGGAGTTTCAAAAGGTTGAACCATCGTATTCTATATAGCTTTCATAACGTCTGCATGCGAAGCTGTCGAATGGGATAATGAGCAATATTGCCTAAATAACCATGTTATGCATTGCTAGAAACATACGCATCTTTTCTTCTTCATACCGTAGTTCAGCATGAACTATTTGTATTATCTTCTCGTTATTTGTGAAGATATTGAGCCACTGACCTGGGAATAGAACAACAAAAGCGAGTAGTAATCAAGGTTTTCGAGCGAAAAATTATGTGCAATTCGATAGGTTTGCACAGAGATAATGAGCATCACTATGCATCACCTTCAGCCGGAAGTCGTGTTTAATTCTGTTTGCATTGACTGGTTCTATTGTCTGCTTGATGTGATGTTGCTTTCACGTGAGAGATCCGCCAGACATGTGCTAAATAGTAGGAAATTAAAATTTCATAAACATGAAAGCAAGTATTTTAGTCCATACATTGTGAATCTGAAAGAACCATAGTAAACCTAACGGAACCTTGAAAAAAATGTTGATAATGTTAAATGTGAAAAAGTATAACCGAGATAATGTATACCCTCATAAATAACTTTCCTCTGCCAAGTGTCTTTAGTATTCAAAAGCTTTTTAATGTAATTTCTTAGTATCTGTTATAAATAAGTTGTAATTTAGTCTATTAAGTTGTGTCCCTTTCTAAATCCTCTAGAGTTACTCGTAATCTATGTGTAAAGGTTCTTATTCTACAAAATAATGTAATCTTAAGTACATAAACTCCTATCAGCTAAACTTTTTGGAACGAAGACAAGAGAAGCTTAATAACTCTGACCAACAACTATGTCACTTAAAATGAATTAGTAGTTGAATACAACACAAAGAATTGCTTTAAAGATTATGTACAGTATTGAAAGTGTTATGGCATCAATATGCACTGCATCTTAAAAATTTAGTCTGAAGTTATAATAGGTAGCTAGAAACTCCTATGAAGAATAATTGTAAATATTTGACATTCTAATAGTTATGACTCCAGAATATCATATTACGTATTACCTGTTGCTATTTCTTTCTTTTCTTATGAACATTGAAAAGAAATGAAGTGTAAGAATACTTTTCGTATGAATAATTTTAATGACTCATATGTTGAAACAAAGAAACAATGTGTTTGCTACGGTTCATTTCACCATTCCATAGTAATAAGCTATATACTAAAACTAAACAAGACAGAACATATTATTTAGTATGTTAGGTGGTACGTGGTAGCTTAATTGTTAAACATTTTAAGCTGCTACAAGGAAGTAAGTTTACATTAAATTTTGGTGTTTCAAGTAATGAAAATAACAGCTAATACTGAAAAGGCGGAAACTGTATGACGGAACGCAGAACTGCGATCCATACTCGAGATTCAACGACGTTTCTGTGTGGTGTATCAGAGAGATCAACACGATGTCATGACAATTAAGACATGGTACACTGCATGAACAGCTTTAGAGAATGTTCAGCTTACAGCTGAGGAATTTGAGAGGAGCCAAAGAAAATCCATTCGCAAAGCGTCGTATGAGCAAGATCTCCCAAAGTTAACTGTCCACAAAGTTGGTTTCAGGAGTCTTAAGCTTCACGCGTTCAAGATGTTGCACGAAGTGAATTCCAATGATACGTCACAACAAAGATTTGCTGAATACATTGTGAAGCACATCAGCAATAATAATGACATTCGGCCAACGTACTGTTTTCAGATGAGGCAACATTCCACTTATCTTAATTACCATAATGTACGAATTTTGATCTGTTTGGACCTTGCTTCAGAGATCCTGTAGAAGCAGTGAAATAGCCCAAAAATTAGCATGCGGATGGATATAGTAATTGGACTATTTTTCTTGTCTAAAAAACCATGACTGGTATAATATATGTAGACTTATTTGAACAATTTGTTTCCTCTGACATGATATCGACATCCTGTTCTTTTCTTCTAACACGATGGAATATCTCCGTATTAGTATTTGTCAATTCATGCCACACTGGATAAAAAACTTCAATTGGATTGAATTAGAGTTCAGTCCGGTTCAGACCTACAGTTTAACATGCGGTCCTAACCACATACGCTCTCATCACTCCGAACACGAGTACGCACGAGGAAGCTCTATAAGGTAATTTGAAACAGATGAATTTGAAGAGGTAGTTCAGTTCCTTGTCCATCCGGATCAACTGACACTTCTCCCTTCTACTTTTCTGTACAGGTATGTCAAGATACGACAACCATGAACCAGCTTCTTTAAAGGATTACAGTAGTCATTGAGATAAGTACATTATGCATAAGAGGAGCAATTTCGGGTAAAATTAAGTACAGCTGAACATTGTCGGTGCGACTCGCGATGCACAAGTAGAAATGCACGTTCACTAAAACATTATGTACACGTGTAGTCACATACGTATAATTTAATTAAACGTATTAAATTCATGTAGAATTGTTGTCATTTAATACTATGGCATTTGAATTTAGCCACTATAATGTTTAGACGTTACAAATAGGTTATTTTCAACTTAAGCAGAATTCATTGTGATGGCAAATATCTACAAAAGAACAAAAAAGAAAGAAAGAAAAGGGAAAGAATTAAAATAAGGAATATAGAGCAACAACTATAGACTATACATCAAAATGAGAGAGAAAATTAATATGAATATGATTTCTTTCCCATTCAGATACATAGCAAATGCAACCTAATAATTAGGAAGTTGAGGAAAAGTTCTCTTTTTTACGAGTGTCCGAAGACGAAGCTTACATAATAAATGTTCATTTTGGGTTATTGTAGGCCAAAAATGGTGGATTTTATTTGTCCTTTTCTGCCTTTTTCGGCGTTTTTTGTTTGTTGGTCTTTTTTGAAGTTTTTCATAGATCTTAACGTATTTTTTTTTTTTTTTTTTTTGTTTTGCACTTTATCTTTCAACAATAAATTTACTGGCCATTAACTCGAATCACCACCACCTCTTAAACATCTTTTCTTTAGAAAAGAAAATTCAAAAGATAAGACATTCTTCTACGACTGGACTGATAAGACCAGATCTGCTACAATCACAAATCAGATAAGGAGGCGTAACAATGTCCTCCAGCAAGGGGGGGGGGAGAGAGTGAGGGGGAAGTTTTCTTATTTTAGTTTGTACTTCAATTTGTGGAAGGACAGACAATTAATCTACCAGAAGCTTGTATTTCTTGTGCATTTTATTCATTAAATATGTAATTCTAATTAAATTCGGTCGTATTTTTACGTCCTTTTTTCCAGTTTTTCTGTTCCTTTTTATATATATATTTTAGGTCTTTTTATAGGTTCTTTTCTGGCAATGTTTAAGTCTTCAACTTCCGAGCCCTACTAATAATAATTCTTTCAAAAACAAAGTTTCTTCTGTAAGTCTTTATTGCTGTGAACAGGTGCTTTTGTGAAACTTAATTTGCTTAGGTAGGTCGGGAACTGACAGCTACTTTTACACGTCAGCTTTTATGTGTGTCTAAGTGCCGTAGGAACTTGAAAAGTAGGCTTCGACCTGAACACTTCTGCGCTTCCAGTTCATTGCAAATACTGAAAATCCCAGATTTCAGTCCATATTTCGACTGCCTGGAACACCTATACGAAAATGGAGGAATTTTTCTTTTCTTCTTCTTCTTTTTTTTTAATTGATGCGAATTTAGTGCTCTGTGTTTAAATGATGTGTAAGTACAGTTCAGTTTATTTGCCTCACTTTTGTATCTAATAGATAATCGGATATTGATTTATTCGCAAGCCAACACACACTATTACAGTTTAATCGAATGACTAATGAAGCTGTGACTATATCATATCTTTATGTATGAAAGAATTCGTGAAAATACGAATGCTTATTTATGTTCAGTTAGAGTGAGTGAAGTAAAAGTGGAATGTTGCAATCTGTATGACAAGTGCAGTGATGTAGTAATGACAATGGGATGCTAAACTGCAATAAAACTGCAACTGACCCAGTGGCGAATCTCGAAGGTTAAAATTGGACGGGCAGCCAGAACCCAGACTATGATAGGTATATCATGACTTTACTATGAACTTTAAAATGATATACATATATATATATATATATATATATATATATATATATATATATATATATATATATATATATATATATAATAGCTTACATTATTTTTGTCACTTAAAAAACTGGGTGCTAGGCTTCCCTGATCTCGGGCTAGAGCCGCCACTGAACTGAACTAAATTTAAAGATTTAGTGCAAATTAATATCTGTCATTAAAAATAAATTAGTCATGTTAATTGCGAGTTAATTTTCTGTGAAACTTGAGTCTAAGATAACCAAGTTAAATTGGAACGTAATTACACACAAAAAAATAAAAAGATAAAAATAAAATAAAATATGGCTTAATTAAAAGTTTTGAACTTGAAACTTTGAGAACTTAATTATTGGTGTAGTCAGTGCCAAGTAAAGATTGATATACGAGCTAAACGTCTGTCAAAATTTCATAATTTAAATAACTAAATTCAAATTTTATTTAAATAAAGAAAACAGTTTATTGGTTACATTACAGTGCTAAAATAAAAGTCAGAAAGTGCAGAAACTTTTCAACCTCTTAAATAAGAAATTTAAAACGTTTTATTAAACTGTAGAAAACTAGAATTCAAATTGAGCACTGTAGTTGGTAGGATTATCCAACGCAGCCGTTTCTAAATCTGTGAATAATGAGGTCGACAAGATGGTGAATTCTAATATTTCCTGTGACATTTTGTTCTTATTGAAAATTGCTGAGTATGAGTGAGATTTAGTAAGTGATGTAGTTACTAGAAGTAATGAACATGGAAGTAACGAACATAGAAAGTAAATCTTCAAATTCATTATTGAGCTAAATAACTGTATTTAAGTTTATTGCTAAAATGAAATTCGTGAAATTAATTGTAAGTTAAACTTGCATTGCTTTTTAAGAGGAAGTTGCAAGGATCACTTGTTTTTTTCTAGAATTTTGTGGAAAAATCAAATAATTACAATTATTGATTTTTTTAAAAAAAAAAATCAAAACCATTTTCATTTACACTTTGGTAAATACAAGTTCAAAGACAGAGTTACACTCAGTTTGAGAGAGTTGATAATTTCCATTACAATACATGTAAAACAATTTTGTGTTTTTGAAATTATGAACGTTAAAAGTATTGTCGAATTATCCTGTTTAATTCAAGTGCTATTTAGTTTAAATCATTTCACACCTGTATTACGTAGCCCAAGTCTAAGACATGCTATTTGGATATTAATTATCTAGAGCTAAAATCACATATTTGTGACACATCCTGTGTAAATTCTTTCTCTTATAATGAATTTGTTTTCAAAATGCCACAAAAGGTAGTATGCAGTCACGTGACTCCCTGTTACGGCTATAAAAATATAAACGAGTGAAATATTTTATAACGCTGTTGGACGACTTGAAACTTCTATAATTAAAAACTAATGTGATAATAATTTATAAGAAAACTTACATAATTCGTTTTAAGAGCGATAACATTACCCCCATTAAGTTTCTAATCTGAATATTAATATCCTTTTTAATGAGATCCAAAAGTTAACTATGTTTCCAATTTCCTGAGATCTGACTCTTTTCCTGAATATTTTTCCTATCTCAAGCTGAACATTGTCATATTAGCTGATGTCCACTCAAAATATTTCTGAAAGATGAATTTATATAAGCATTATTATTCATTTAGTTCTATATCCAGAATATGGATGCTGATGTGTGCCCGTATGATTATTATTATTATTATTATTATTATTATTATTATTATTATTATTATTATTATTATTATTATTATTATTATTATTATTAGTAGTAGTAGTAGTAGTAGTAGTAGTAGTAGTAGTAGTAGTAGTATTGATCGGTAACGAAGAGCAAAAATTGTTCAATATCCTCAGTATTCACAGTAGTAGTGAGTAATGATTTTTATAGAAGCGATTGAGTAATTCAAACTCGAGAAACCAGGTTGAGCAGTGTTGGAGTTACTCTCATTTTCCCCTTTAAATTCGACAGTTTTTGCTCCTCGAATAACTTAAATTCGTTGTTCTAACTAAAATATTTCAAACTACGTGCTATAATTCTGAATATAAGACAAATACAAAATGTATAATTATAGAATGGCAAATTCGTTGTTTTGTTTCGTTTGTGCCATTCAATGATTTAGTAGAGCAGAGTAATATCTATCTATCTATCTATCTATCTATCTATCTATCTATATATATATATATATATATATATATATATATATATATATAAGGGTATATATAGGAGGGAGTGAGAGGGGAGTATAAGTGAGGGAGTAAGAAAAATCCTGAGGGACCAATTGATCAACGCCCAATTAAACCACTTAAGCAGAAACGTTAAAGTTTGACAGTGCAGATTATTTATGACGTAAGTACCACTAAGGAAGGATTTTTGGAAATTATACAGCAAGTATAGGAAGGGAAATGAAACGGAATGTGTGAGTGAGTAACCGATCAACACAGGTCAAACAGCTTTAGTTAGAAACAGGAAATGTTGAGGGTGTCCTTGGATTTGTGACGTTATATATCACTAACGAAGGATATTTGGAAATTCAACAGGGAAGGGGGAACGAAGGTGGCAATTATTATAGTAAAATAACCATATCTCCAAATCTCTGAAGGGTAAGGAAACATAATTTGATATACTGTATAAACTTCCCATTTAAAATAATAAGATAGGTTTTTCACCGTTATTTGGTATCTACCCTAGAAGGAAAGAAAAAGGCGGGAAGCAAAAAGATGCAGTTACAATTGTTTAAGCGTTTCATGACATTTCCCCTGAAAGGAAAGAAAAACAGCGAGTAAAAAGAAAAACATGAGTGGGAGATCTGTAATTCTTAAAGTAAGATGGCCATATCTTGAAATCCGTTAAGGATATAGACAACAAGAAATGAAAGTTGGTTTCAGGCTTTTAATTTAATATATAGTTAAAGACGTAAAGACGTATTTAAGCATTTTTGATATTCTCTTAGATATGAAAGGAAAAAGGGTGAGTGTTGCAATTGTTGTAACGAAGTAGCCATATCTCGAGATTAGAGAAGTATTAGGGATATGAGAAGCGTTAGAGTTAGAGAGCGAAGTCCTCAGCTAGCTGAAGGCTAGTATATATACAACACATGCACAGCACATTTACATATGACAAAGGAAAGAAAATAATAATACGTTATGAATGTTCATTTTCTTATTAGAAACATATATGTTTCCACCGATGTAACTTCCCTCTGGTAAAGGATTCACCACTGTATACAAGCTCGTATATTATGAACATTTATATTACATCATACTTATCGTATTCTTCGCATCAATATTTTTAGTTTCGCTTTGAAAATCATACTCTACTCCATTTCGCAGCATAGAAAAGAATGTTGTTCTATATTCCTGTTTTTCCTTATTATTATTGGTTGAATTTTTTGAAAATATAGTTTGTGTACTTCTAAATAATAGCTGACTATGAAACTATAAACGATGCCATCATACTAAAGAAGGAGAAAATATGATATACGCTACTAGTACCTTCTTGTAATGCTTATTCTCCCATAAACGTTAAAAGTAGAAAGATAAACAAACGAACTATGTCTCAAACGAGGAAGTGATTAGCATTTATTGCAAGAAACCTGATCTCAAGGGAACTATGAAAAGGACATTTTGTAGCAAGAATGAAAGCATGCTTGAAGCACTGAGGCTGCAGCTTCATTATAAAACGTTGTATATTTCCTAGAAAGAACATTTTCGCTGTAAGAGTTGTGTACATTAATTGACGATGCTCTGGATGAGACCCATAAAAGAGGTAGCACCGCCAAACTGTGTTTCTCTTTCGAAGGAGAAGCCACAGAGCATTAACAGATACGAACATGAAGACAAAAACGACGATAATGAAAGTCATTAATCTTATCGATGTCTCTGGATGCGATGTATCGGTGGTTACTATCAACGGGTAGATCCTATTGATCCATCTAGTAAATTATAAACGCTTTGCTGAACACAGCAGAAATGGTCTCACAAAAAAAATGCACATCAAAACCTGCATCATTAATAAAAATCTACCCTTGAAACGTACAGATCAGGCAAACACGCATGGTTTTCAGATGTTCTATGATGTTTAGTTCTCGCCACGTATTTCCTTTTTCATTTGCTATATAGAAGGAACAAAATGCATTCAATGAAGAAATATTTACAACCAGTGGCATCGAAGGGTACCCAGGAAAGTGATGTTTCCCTTTTCAATATCTATATAGTTTTCTTCCACTTTTGTCCTCCATATTTGCAAGAATTAAAGACAGACTACCACTTCATTATTTAATCTTTGTAAATATTTAGTTAGTTCAGTAAAATTCTTTTCATTTATATCATTCAATTGCAGTTCTATAAATTAGTATTACACATGAGCGAAATGAAAGACATAATTACTATGCAAATTAACGTAAGATTTCAACACAGCCAACAATAAATCATACCATAAAAGTTTGAAACGTATGATGTATGTCAAGTCAGTTTCAACACTTGTAACACTCAAGTTATCAGAGAATGTTTAGAACAGTGTACATAAACATTTCCTTCAGTTAAAAACATTAGTTTAATTCAGTATACAGATTAAAAACCGAAACCGAAGATGGTAGATTGGTTATTTAAAGAACAAGTTATTTTTGTTTCACATAGTGATACTGGGGTAGACTTCCAAAATATGTGAACTTAATACTAAACTGGATAGTCGCTCTATAACTTTGAGTCGTAATACAGGTTACATTAATAGGATCAAATATGAAACTTATTCCTGAAATGCTTAAGTCATGTCAAGAAAATATTTCTTGCTATCTCTCATTGTTTTTGATATATAAAAAAGATTAATATTCAAACCGAAAGTGGTAGTAGATGTCTACAGCTTTCTATAATACTAACAAAGTAAAGTCGAAGATGGAACGTAAATTTGTGGCACTGAATCCACACCATGAAACTTTTCTCGATGTTATCATGTTTTATTTTGTTACAGTCAACATTAAAACAGGAAAATTTCTTCCACTCACGAATTGAAAGGATTGTTAACGGGGTAAATATAATTCAGTTTTGGGGCTCTGGACCTATTCTAGACATCTTTCGCTAAATCTTCCCATTTTTGCTCTATTGAGATCAATACTGAACCCGGAACTAGTAAGAAAATTCTCCAACCTCCGATTTTAGTAGAATAAGGTGTGTAGAGATGATATCTCTTCTTCAGACGCTGAGTAGTAAAAAAAAATGCTTCAGTATCTGCTACCGTTTTCGTCCTATGGCAATCAATATTGAAAGCAATATGTGGTTAACGTCAAAATTTTGCAGATTGAATACAATGTTGACCTATGAGATGGAATATATTCTTTGGAAGCTGAATCAATTCCAGACACTGCTATCTCTTGTAGCTTTTGATCGACAGACAAGCAGACAAATGGTCATAGCCGTTCAATAAGAGCTCTGATACATATGCATGGCTTAGTTTGAAAATCTAATAATTACAATTTGTAACTATGAAAATAACTGTTTACTTTAACCGTTAATAATTGCGTTCTTGGGTTTACTCACTGCAGTAATATAAGATGTCATTATGCAAAACAACATGACTTTTCAGAGCTTCTTTCGTGGCTAAGCGGTTAGCGTACACGCCTGTGACATAGGACACCCGAGTTCGGTTCCCGGCGGGAGCTCACGTAATTCGGATTCCACGTTAATCAGTAGTTCTACGTCTCATATAGCCTCGCTGCTGAACGGGATGTTAAAAGCTAAATCAATTCGACATGACTTTTCACTTTCCGTTCCAATATAAGTTAATTAGAAAAAAATCAAGAGACATAACATTTTAGTTAGGTGAAACAGTAAATGCACTAACAACTAAAATAAACTACTGTGCTACTTTAGTACATTTCTATAAATAATTGCGAATCTGCATACTCGTATGTTTTGAGTAAGGTTATGCTCGTATGTTATGCGTATTGTACACATGCGTAAGGTTTCGCAACGAAGTTTCAAGACTGGTGCTGATTCTCTGTAACTATTAATGACATAAAATTGTTTAATGATGTGAGATTAATGCAACAATATTCTTCTTTTGTAGGACGTGTGAATATTTCTAAAGAAATCATTTGTGTCCTTCTAATTGTCAGCCATCGAATATACCTTGATTCAAGTTGTCGTGGATTCTTATACATAACTAAGGCTGCTCTAAGTTAGGTAAATTAGCAGTATATTACGAGATGATTAGAACTGTTTACCACCGGAATGCCATATCTTATGGTCGTGATGGACATGAATATGTTTCTGACTACCTCAGAAGTGAGTGTCCATTAACTGGTCGCTCAGGGTGACGAAGGCGAAGCGGTTCGCAATGTGCTTCAATCAGATCATCATATGACCGCCCTCAGGATAAAGAATGTGTTGCAACACGTTTCTACTTCTATCGCAAAATTAGACGTGCCATTCAAATGCATGATCACGAGACAGAACATTTTCGCGGTAAACGGTTCTAATCATTTTGTAAATTTCTGTTACTTATTTCGAATACTTACAGTAAAGCTTTATATTCGCACTTTATTCCATATAAGAGCGCATGACAATCGTAACAAGGTTGTCTTCGATTACTGATGTTTACAAGGGCACAGATGTTCTCTCTCAATACAATTTGAACTCTTTCCAGACAATTAATGGAGTTATCTATTGTCAACAGCTTGAGCATCTATTGAGTGCATTGTTGGAGAAACGTTCTGCTCTGGTTCATCGTAATGATGTGCTCATCTCGGTGATAACAGACTCTCACACTAGCAAGAACCTTGAGGAATGTGGTTGACAGAAAATTTCCCCACTTGGTGTTTTCACGAGATCTTGGGTCAACAGACTACTCCTTCTCGCAGCTGCAAAGGTAACTTTTCTCAAGAACAGTGCAAGATAAGGATGATGTACGACGAAAAGAGATCCACATCTTTGCACACAGAACCTTTGATTCTATGTTCAGCGTGGGATTCAACAAGTAATTGACAGGTTGCAAAGTGTTGTGGAATTTGATGGAGAATATTTTCCTGACTAACGGTAGTGTTCCAAGTAGTTATCATTCTCTTTATCACGGTGCCAAAATACATTACCGGTACTTATAGGATGGCCCAGAAAAAAAGTGAAACTTTCTCTAAAACTTTTAGATTGAGAATTTTCTTTTTGTAATATTTATTTATATTCGATTAATATAGTAAGCAAAGGTTTAAGGAAGTTGAGATTGTAATAAGAGGAGAGAAACTGCATTAACCCAAGAAGGGGATACCTGATGTTTTATAGTAATCTATTGTAGCTGAATAAAAGGAGGCAAAACATTGCATCTAAAGAGAGGAAGAATAAATGGTTAATTTATTTCGATTATAAAAGCCAGTGGTGATAATGTTATGGTATTTCGTAAGATAAGGCATGTTTACTTTCATTGCCATAGATCGGAAAGTACCTCTGTAATTAAATGGCTCCGCTGAACAACGTTTCAAGCGACAACAATTCAAATTTACAGAAATCGAAAAAACTATATGTTGATTATTTATAGGCTTTAAGTTAACTTTTTCAGCTTCAAACTATGTCTTTATATCAAGATGTTATATACAATTGGAACTTGTTAAGTCTCATATTATGTAGTAATATTTTTTAAGAACTGGAAACACTGGTTGTACGAAATTTAGATTTCATTTGTTATTCAAGATGGAAAGTGTTGAAGAGAGACGGTGCATAAGGCACGAGGCACGAACATTTCTTCCATAATTTTAAGTTAAGTTTGTTATTTAAGTGCAATGAACACAGTGCAGTTATTACATGTACTTTGTGGTTTATTTTAAGTGTTAGTTAAAAACCAGCGATTAGTAAGGTACAATAAAAACTAAAAACAAGTATTGGAAGTTTCCATTGTTAGAAAACAGTCCATTACCAGTAAAGTAAATCGCGAACATTTAAGAACGTAAGCATAAACAGTTTTTTTTGGTCCTCCGGGCCGGATGGAGGAAGTGCTGTGCCAAGAAAAATAATAAATGAATTATTCAAACATTCATATTGACTGTGTGTGTGTAAAGACAGTGAGTGTTAATAATCAGAAGCAAAATTGACCTAGTGGACTTATCACGTACGCGCCTACGCATTCAGCTGTGCATTGCAATCTGAAGAAAAACAAAGGCGCAATATAGCAGTCACGTAGCTAAGTATATTTTTTTGGTTTCTTTTTACTTGTGTAAAGTTCTGTTGTTATAAGGACTTCAGGTAGAAATATCACAAGCAATGGATGCAAATACAAATTCTCTTATAAAGGCAAGAGGCCTAGCTAAAGCGTCCTTTACAAGAATGAAAACATTTGTTGAACAATTTGGAGCAGACGGTGATGTAATGCAAATTAAAGTTAGGTGTTCACGTTTACCCAATATATTCAAAGAATATGATGAAGTGCAAAAACAGCTTGAATTAAAGGACGAAAACAATGAATACACGCAGGATAGAGAGTTGTTTGAAGCTACTTACTACGATACTCTTGCAAAAATTACGTCAATTGTTGAAACAGCTGAGAAGGCTAGTAGTAGCAATAGAAGTTCGTCAGGTGATTCAGCCGCGAATACAGGGTGTCTAAAATTACCAGTCATAAAGCTACCAACATTTAAAGGTCAAGTTATAGATTTTAGACATTTTCATGATACTTTCAGTAGTTTGGTTGTAAACAATCAGAGTTTAGATGATATTCAAAGATTTCATTATTTGTTATCCTCATTATCAGGTGAAGCAAGTAAATTAGTTGAGAATATACCAGTGACAGGTGAAAATTTCAAACTTGCTTGGGAAATGATATGCAAAAGGTATAATAATCCAAAGCTAATAGCAACTGCTCATGTAAAGGCATTGTTTTCATTACCGACTGTCAGTAAAGATTCAGTGGCGGACTTAAGGACATTATTAAATCAAACTATAAGTAACGTAAATGCACTTAAGGCGTTACAGTTAGATACTCCTCTGGAGGATATATTGTTATCGCACCTAGTTTTGGAAAAGCTAGATGAACAAACACGTAAAGACTTTGAAATCAAACAAATAGGGAACAGTTTGCTAGTTTAGAAGAACTTCATGTCTTTTTAGAAAATAAATGCCAGGCCTTAGAATTGGTAAAGTCTACACAATCAAAGTCGCATGTCAGTAAATCTAATGTTGTTAAGGATGTAAAAAATGCTAGACAATCTTATGTGAGTACTATTGTTTTGTGTTCGTTTTGTCAACAAAGTCATGCATTACACAAGTGTAATGAGTTTCAGAAATTAAGTGTATCCAAAAGATTAAGTTTTGCGAAACAAAACAAACTTTGTTTTAATTGTTTGAAAGTTGTCAACCATGTAGCGAAAGATTGTTCGCTAAGTGCATGCAAAATATGTAATCTCAAGCATCACACGTTATTGCATAGTGATTTTAAAAAATCACAGCCTAATCATGCTGCCAGTGTTGAAAATGATTCTGTTACGGAACCTGTAGGGGAAAAGTCAATGTCTCAAGGGCAGGAAGTTGTTAATACTAGTACTTATTGCTCTGTGAAGCCTAAAAGTAATGTGCGTGTTTTACTTTCAACTGCAGTTGTTCAAGTTAAAGATTGCAATGGTAAATTACATATGGTTAGGGCTTTGCTTGATAGTTGTTCCCAATCTCATTTTGCAACAGAATCTTTCATTCAAAGGTCAAAATTAAATAAATTTCCTATCAATGTTCCTGTACAAGGTATTAATAATGTAAGTTGCAACGTTAAATACGGAAGTAAGTTACAAGTATTCTCTGCTGTAAGTGATTTTAGTGTAGATGTTGAGTGTTTTGTATTGCCCAAAATAGCGGGAAATTTACCTGATGCTGATATTGACATTAAAGAATGGAACTTTCCACCGAATTTACAGTTAGCGGATCCTAATTTCAACAAGTCTGGTAAGATTGATTTGTTGTTAGGTACTGGAATTTTCTTTAGTCTACTAAAAGCAGGACAACAGGTGCGTCCAGGAGCGTTTCCAGTTCTCCAAAATACAGAGTTAGGATGGATAGTTTCAGGACAATATCAGATGTCAAAGCACAACTTCACGCCAGAACATCGAACATTTTTTTGCACAACAACGATGATTTAAGCCATCAGCTGCAGAAGTTTTGGAAAATAGAAGATATTCAAGAAACTCCTCTATCGAAAGAAGAAAGGGAGTGCGAAGAACATTTTATCGCAAACACTAGAAGACATTCAACAGGACGCTTTATAGTGAGACTGCCATTCAAACAAGAAGTGATCCAGTTAGGTGATTCTTATAAGACAGCTGTTCAGCGTTTACAACAATTAGAAAAAAGGTTAAATAGATGCCCCAAGTTACGCACAGATTATGTAGCATTCCTTGAAGAGTATGAAGCTTTGGAACATATGAAGGAAGTGGAAGGCAACTCTAATATTACTCAAGGATATTACTTGCCTCATCATCCAGTTATTAAGGAAGCTAGTACTACTACGAAGACTAGAGTAGTATTTGATGCATCCGCATGCTCAACTAGTGGCATTTCACTGAACGATGTTCTCATAGTTGGTCCAACTGTGCAAGACGAATTGCAGTCAATTATATTAAGATTTCGCACCTACCCTATAGCTTTTACTGCAGATATAGAGAAGATGTATCGACAGATTTTGATTGATGAGCGTGACTGTAAATTACAGAAGATCTTGTGGAGAAGATCAGAAGAAGAACCCATTAAGGCATAGGAATTAAAGACTGTCACATACAGAACAGCCTCAGCGCCTTTCCTTGCTACTCGGTGTCTCCAGCAATTAAGTGCAGAAGAAGCTTGTGAATATCCGAAGGCAGCTCAAATTCTCAAGAATGACTTTTATATTGACGATTGTATTTCAGGGGCTGAAAGTGTGGAGGAAGCTTTAAAGATAAAGGACGAATTAATACAAATGCTGCAAAAGGGTGGTTTTTTGCTAAGAAAGTGGTTTTCCAACAGTACTGAGTTATTGGAATACATCTCTGAAGAATTGAGAGAAACACAACTTCCATTACGCTTAGACGATAAGGGTCAAGTCAAAACATTAGGATTACTTTGGCATCCAGCAACTGATCAACTTCAAGTGATGAATGGATTCACTCTAAATCAAAGATCGAATAACAATTTAACAAAACGCAAAATGTTGGGTATTATTGCTTCAATCTTTGATCCGTTGGGAATTGTTAGTCCAATAACAATCGTATGTAAGATAATTCTTCAAGATCTGTGGCAAGCAGGATTGGAGTGGGATGAAACACTTCCTAAAGAACTACAGCAAAGATGCAAGACAGTACTTGAATTCATTCCTTCATTATCAGATATCAGTGTAGACAGAATGGTTCTTCAGTCAGGTACCTTGATAGACATTCAAGTTCACGCTTTCTCAGATGCTTCAGAAAAGGCTTATGGGACATGTGTGTATTTAAGATCCGTCAACAAGGATGGTCAAGTTACTTCGAAGCTATTATGTGCTAAGTCCAAAGTGGCGCCCATAAAGAAGATTTCCCTGCCTCGCTTAGAGTTATGTGCAGCAGTGTTGTCATCAAAACGTGTCAAGAAGGTAACTAAGGCATTAAAACAACGAATATCCCAGGTATACATGTGGACAGATTCTATGGTGGTCTTAGCATGGTTAAGAGCAAGTCAAAATAGATGGAAAACATTTGTTGGCAATCGAGTTGCTGAGGTACAAGAAGTGGGAGGAGAATGGAGACTCGTCGCTTCAAGTGACAATCCTGCAGATGTTATGTCAAGAGGAACAAGTCCTGACAAGTTAATACATAATAATTTGTGGTGGAACGGTCCTCAATGGTTACAGTGTTCTTCACTTGATTGGCCTAAGACGGAGCCTGCCCCACTCAGAGAGATTCCTGAACAGAAGAAATTAAAATCATGTTACTTAGTGACAACTCAAGATAACAGTATGATCGAAAGATTCTCTACTTTGAACAAACTTCAGAGAGTCTTGGCTTATTGTATGCGGTTTTCCAAGAATGCTAAAGTAGAAGCATCAAGAAGAAATGTAGACGCTCTTACTTTGGAAGAAATTGAAGAAGTTTTAATCAAACTAATACGAGAAGTTCAAAACTCAGTTTATGCTAAGGAAATGGCTGATCTTAAAGAAAGTGGAAGAGTTAGCAATAAGAGCAAACTCTTGTTTCTCAATCCTTTCATATGTGAGGAACAATTACTAAGAGTTGGTGGAAGATTAAAGATGTCTGAACTTGAATTTGACGCTAAACATCAAATTATTCTACCACCAGATCATCACCTAACAAGTCTAATTATAGAACATGAACACAGGCGATTGCTACATTCTGGATGTCAGTTAATGCTAGCATCACTAAGGCAAAGGTATTGGATACCTAATGGTAAAAATGCCATCAAGAAAGTTATTAGAAGGTGTATTACACGTCAAAGATTAAAGGCGTCTGGACCAGAACAATTAATGGGACAACTACCAAAACATAGAGTAGAACTAACAAGACCTTTCACAAATTCTGGAATTGACTTTGCCGGTCCTATTTACATCAAAGCTGGTACTAGAAAGTCAAAAACAAAGGTGAAGTGCTACATTGCAGTGTTTGTGTGTTTAGCAACAAAGGCTATCCATCTCGAAGTTGTAAGTGATCTTACTAGTCAGGCATTTTTAGCTGCTTTGAGAAGGTTCATATCTCGTCGAGGTAGATGCAAGCATATCTATAGCGACAATGGAACTACGTTCATTGGTGCCAACAAGGAACTTCAAGAAGTCGCAAAGTTGTTGCATACAGCTGACTATCAAGAAAGGATTAAGAATTTTGCAACTACTGAAGGAATCCAATGGCATTTTATTCCGCCATATTCGCCCAACTTCGGTGGTCTTTGGGAGGCTGTAGTTAAGTCCTTTAAATACCACTTAAGAAGAGTCATGGGAATGTCATATCTCACGTTTGAAGAATTAACAACATTAGTCACACAAATAGAAGCTTGCTTAAATTCGAGACCTCTTGTAGCATTATCCAATGATCCTAATGATCCAGTAGCATTAACTCCTGGTCATTTTCTTATTGGTCAACCATTGACAGCACTACCAGAACGTGACTTACATCAGGAGAAGATTAGTTCAATTCAAAGATGGCAAAGGATCCAACAACAATTTCAACAGTTTTGGAGAAGATGGTATATGGAATATTTGTCACAATTACAAGGAAGAAATAAGTGGAAGAGAAGCTGTGCCAACATACAGCCAGGTCAATTGGTGGTTCTCAAAGAAGATAAGCTACCTCCTCTATCGTGGAAATTGGGAGTCATCACTGAAGTGCATTCTGGACCTGACGGTTTGGTTCGAGTGGCTACTGTTAAAACTTCCAATGGTTTATATAAACGCTCAATTAGAGGACTTTGTGTTTTACCAAATAATGATGAATCGTAATGTCATTCATGTTAAAGTATATTTATTTCCTGTTTCAGTCTATTTTATTTGTTGTTATGTAAAGTTTGTTTTCTTTTCTTTTTTTTTAAAAAAAAGGTCACTAACCCTTTTTTGGCGGGCGGCATGTTAAGTCTCATATTATGTAGTAATATTTTTTTAAGAACTGGAAACACTGGTTGTACGAAATTTAGATTTCATTTGTTATTCAAGATGGAAAGTGTTGAAGAGAGACGGTGCATAAGGCACGAGGCACGAACATTTCTTCCATAATTTTAAGTTAAGTTTGTTATTTAAGTGCAATGAACACAGTGCAGTTATTACATGTACTTTGTGGTTTATTTTAAGTGTTAGTTAAAAACCAGCGATAAGTAAGGTACAATAAAAACTAAAAACAAGTATTGGAAGTTTCCATTGTTAGAAGACAGTCCATTACCAGTAAAGTAAATCGCGAACATTTAAGAACGTAAGCATAAACAGAACTTTTATGACAGTACTATTTAACGGGGCTATTGAGGTTTTAAATGCGTTTATTCCAGAAACAACGTTGCAAACGAACTAAACACTGGGGCTGGTATAGTTATGCACGTTAGTTTGAAAATACGACTTTTATGAATACATGAATGTTAGTAAAAAACACAATGAACTGTTGGACATCATTAAAAGGAAAAGTTTTAGAGAAAGCAACAAACATTTGAGGGATTGTTTAATATTGTTCTTCTTTAATTTTTTCATAAAATTCCACAAATTGTTTAGGGATGTACTTGCTCATTTCTAACAAGATTTTTTTTTTGTTTGCCGCTTTGATTGTAAGTTTGTCATCATACAAAGGTGGTAAACTGCGAACTTTCACCGGAGGGTGTCGTTTGTTCCTGGGACCCTTCACGTTATTTTTTGGGAAGAAGGGGGGGGGCAATGTGTGCGTTGACCACCTTAGTAGGATGCTATGGGATGTTCTTTCACGAAATATGTTATATTTTTGATAGGAATATGGACGATAAGCATCTAAAGTTAGTAGTATTGTTACTATAACGAACGTTTTCGCAGTAATACTGCATAAAAACTTAATGTACGTCGGCTGCAACATTGTTCTCTTCTCCTCTTCAAATGGTAGTTTGCCAGGCACATGCCTTTTTCTTTTAGATATATATGAATTTTCAGCACCTCTTACACGTTTATGACATTTGTCTTTCCACTCACTGACATTAATTTTACCATTATTTAAACGATTTTGGTCACCAGACGAGAGAATAACAGTATCCGCTGCTAACGTCACGTCGGTTTCAAAGTTGTTCTGGCAGAGAGTGACGGTTTGCCGCTCAATTTACAGGCTGTTAAGTGCTACCAGACTCAATATTATGGAAAAATAAATAACTTACGTGATGGGGAATGTCGTTTCCCATGTTATTCTGTTAAAATCTCAATGTGACAAAAATTGTCGCTTGCAACTTTGTTCGGCGGAGCTATTCAATTGAAGAGCTTATTTTCAAAAGGGAACTTTTCCACAATTGCTAATTTTACATTAGAAGAAAATAAAGTTTGACTTGAAAGTGCTTCTGAATATGTGCAGTTTTGAAAACAATCCCTTAACGCAAATACAGCAATCGATATTATATTTCGTTTCGAATGAAAAGCAGCAAAGTGAATAAACGAAGTAAATGTGGTAGAAACTACTAACGTTACAACGTGATTTCTACCAGAAACATTCTCATTTTCATGTACTCTGTTGCATAACCCAATAGAGTTTTTCCCAAATATTCAGAAACCACTGACAAGCAAATTTCACACTGAAATGAAGGGAAATGTTCTCTTTTAAAGATAAGCTCTTTAATTGTGTAAATATTACATGAGCAGAAGACGCTGTTGTAGGTCTCGACAAGTATCTAGATGCAGTAATTGTAGTAATATTCCATATAACATCAAACCGAGAACACGGAGAAGGAATTACTATACAATAGGAATTAGTATACGAGGTTTCATTAAAATAAAACAATGCTGCCATCTAAAATTATATTGCACATGATATTCCAGAAGATATGTACGATCCAGGGATTTTTTAAATAAAACGTATTGCTTATATATATATATATATATATATATATATATATATATATATATATATATATATATATATAATTTCATTTGTTTTGAAGCATTATGTAGCGATATCTAATATTAATATCTTTGGTTGACTCTAAGCTGGATATATTTTATCCACATTTCAAAAGTGAACAGAATGGATTGAAAACAGAAGTTATTTGAGTGTATTGTGAAAAAATGTTGATCACAATTTCAATAGTAGTTGCATCTTCGTGAGAAAATCATGATAATTAAGTAAATTATTATTATTCAATATTGGTGAATATAACCAATAGAATGAAATAGTTTCAACTACTTAAGGCTCCGTTTCAGCACCGATATAAGAGATGAGGCTTTACTGTTTAAAGTGCGATCCGAACTCTTCCTGAATTTGTTTTCGAGGCCAGTTCCTCATCGGGAATCAGACAATGGCACGTAAACCACTTGACCACAAAGGAGATCAGAATGCAATAAATTGTTGTAGTTGTATGTGTAAGAAGTCCCTTACATATTGTAAGAATTTAGTGGATATTTCTCAACTTTCAAAGATAACATATATATAATGTAACTTCGCTCCAAATCAGCTACCTTGAGAAGAAAGAAAATAAAAACAAAATCACGTCAATATAAAAGTATGAGTATATACTGTTATAACCTTATAAAAATCTATATTAGACTAAAACGAAACTATCCTCTATTCTTCGCTTACATTAATTCGTTCATAAAAGTAATACTTCTTGTAAGATTATTGATTGTAGTTTATTGTAGGTCTTTAAACCATCAATAGCTGTAAATTTCTTACATACGTCATAACAACCTGATTTTTAAAGAAGTTTATTATTTACTTCATTACAAATAATACCATTCTACTTTAACTTCAGGTCTCAATATTTATCTACATATAGGGAAAATGATGAGAGATAGTAAGAAGCAGCTTTCACGAATTGATAAGTATCATTCTATAAATAAGTATAATATTTTCTCTTAATTTTCTATTTAAATTGAAAGTGGCAGAAATCAATCATTTCTGGCTTTAAAGTTCATCGCTATAGTGTTAAAACGGTAATAGATAGTGTGTTTTGGAACCGATTTAGAGTTCTAACAATAGGCATCATCTTCTCTCTTAAACCTCTATTCAAACTAGAAGTGACAGAAGTAAAGCACTTTCAGTTTTAAGGTTGATCGCTATATCATTGATTTAATATAAGTTTGAAACATTTTCTAGTAATTATGACAAACAGAAACGTCCCATTATAATATTCCATCTCTACTCTACTTAAACAGGAAGTAATATAAATCTTCAACCATTTGCGGTTTCAGTAAGAAAATATGGCGCTATATAAACCAAACTCCTTCACGTGGCGTACACGAGACACTGCTACTGGTTTTATTTATTTTCTTTGTTTTTTTTTTTCCTTTTGTGCTAGTGCTGATTTGTAATGTTAGTATCAAGCCCGATATATTTATGTTTATATTGTAAACTTGCACTTGATCTATGGTAAAATGTAGTTTACGCTCAGTCCTGTGAACGTTAATTACAGGTTATGTTTATTTTTTAGATATTATTTTCTGTTTATTTCTCTTACAGTTCGCTTGATATATTTTCTCCCACGTGCTTTTGGCTTTTTCTGTTGCTTAGGCACTTCAAATACTTTTGTCAGTAGAAGCTAATCTGTGTCTGAATATATCTCATGAGGTGTTTGCTCATTTTTACCACCACTTCCAATGTCACACTTTTATTTTAAGAAGATGACTAAGATATAAACAGAATATAGGTAATAAGCTCAAGGTGTTACGGTGTTACGGTAGAAATTTCAGGGTGACTATATATATTAAAGAAGGAAGATATTTTCAAAGTTGCTAGCCTGTGCACTTTTCTTTAAGCATTTCTAGCATTGACGGAAGTTCATATTGCACACTTTCGTTACACCTTTCGTAGCATGCACTTTTCTTTCTTTCTTTCTTTCCCTCTGGAAAGGACAGTCGTAAATATTAAGAGTAATGGCTCCCACATGCCATCTGCTGTCTCGATGATTCATATTTCTTGGACGTTTCACACTCTTTAAACAAGCTGGTGGTTCTTTATATCATAATTTCTTCTTTAAGAATTCGCAATGGAAATAACTGTGTCATTAATTTATTGTCTCATTTTTGGTCTTATGGCTCTGTTGTTAATTTATTGGTTGCGAGAATGACGTATTTTCAAAGAGACATACAGAGGTAAAGAATTTAATTTATCAACGGATATATTTCTGATGTATTTAATCAAAATAATATAATTTATTGTGAATTTAAGCTAATAAATAATTACTAAAAATATTACTACCACTGAAATATACTCGTTAAGAGAATTTACTATTTCTGGTTTTGTAATTTTTATATTCACAACCAAGCACGATGTTTAATATAAATTTGAAACACATTTTTGCAGTAATTATGCCAAACTGGAACGCCTGCATGATTTTTTCCAAGGAAGAGGTTAGCAAAAATCGATTGCAGGTGGGGGAAGACACCTAGACATAAGCCAAATCGCGAATAAACATAGGCTCCCAGTATTTCGAAAGCTAAGTATTTTTATTTACCATTTTCGAGCATGCTTTACGGTTTATTATAAAACATAGGGAAAGAGAAAACTAATATGCCTTTGGTGATAAAATTCCTTTACTGACTCCATGTTACACACTCAAAAATTTCTGTTAATTAAAAATATACTTAACTTTTAGTAGACTTTCCAGACGCACAAGATAAGTTGATGTAATGATTTATCTTAGAAGGTATATCTTTGGTTAATATTTGGTAAAAATTGATGCTGATAAAGTCATTAATCATTTATTTATAACATTTTCCCTTCAACACTGGTCATAAGTAGGCGCTGGTAAATATTATTCCAATTTAAAGCACTCCGCATCAAAAAGAAGCCAAATTCCAAACAACCACAAAAAAGTAAAGTTATCAGTACCAGCCAATGTATGTTATGATATCGAATCTGCCAAGTTCTTGAAATAAATGTCCTTATTCTGAAAGTATATGAAGATCCTCGTCAGCTGTTTACAACGTATCATAACTTCCGTAGCTGCAGAATTTGGGAGTATTGATAACGTGACCAGTTGGTGGGTTGGGGGGTTAAAGGCGCTCTTTTTCTCCTAGCAAAGGTATCCGAAATATTGGAATATACCGTATATGTAAATGTTACACATACCAATGTGGAAACTTTCGTATTTCTAATTAGTCGTGAACATAATTTTTTTCAGTAAATAATTTGGGCAAAGATAACCTTCCATTTTGTTCGCAGTTTACACGAAAAATGCAGTTACGATGGATTCATATCTCAACCTCCCTTGAGTCGGGCATTTAAGTATTAGTAGTAGGGGCGGACAGGGATAAAAAATTCACTGTGGAACAATTACACCAACCAGCCCCTTTCAAAAAAGCCCCTATTTTTGTTATCCAATAATATTTTTTTATAATTTTATATTTTTAAATTGGTCCGTTATAAATTAAGAAATATACGCTCTTGTAAATGCAACTATATTCAATTCGAGATAGGTCTACTTTGTGCTTAGTATTCTCAATGTTCCTTTAGAACACAATCGTCACAATAGTATAGGTATTCTACTGTTTTAAGAGAAAGATTTCTGTGTACTTATCTTTTTATTTTCAACTTCATACTAAACAAAATTTTGGGAGTTGTCTGGCTGTTATATATTTTAGCAACTTTTATGAAGTTGTGAAGTAAATTAGAAATATGAGCACATAGCTACAGCCAGATATTGATACATAAGTACATACCTTTTAGATTACATTTTGAAGTTAAGAGTAATTTTTTTAGGACATCACTTTTCTGTGCTACACCATCTATGGTGTCTACATCAACATATTAAAACATTTCCTTCTTCTCTGACAAAAGCATAAAGAATTTCAACTTATCTTGTGAAGGAATCTTTCTCAGTCCGTTTTTTAATGAATTTTAATACAGAAAAGCTTCTCTCGCATGCTACCTGTGTAAAAGAAAGTGTGAGCATGTACACCCATGTCCAAAATGATTGTCGCATATCTATAACTGTCTTCTTGTAAGAATATAATTTGATAATGATTTTACAGGGTACCTTTAATACTGATACTATATGTATAATCGGGAAATGTATATTTGTGGTAAATTTCATGCGAAAAGAATTATAAATACGAAAATTAGAATGAGTAAAACAAAATGTTGCTAAATGAACAAGAAAGTTTTATTTTCGTTTTATTGTTCTTATTTACTGCTCTTTTGACATGAAATTTGCTACATACATACCTTTGCCGATTATACACATACAAACATTATAAGAAATACCGGGCGAATTCATTATCAAATTATATTCCTACAACAACATATTTATAGACATACGACATTAATTTTGGACATGAGTGTACTTGTATGCAAATCCTATGTTACAACAAGTTCCTGTCAAAAAACTATACAAACACAAAAGTCTGTAGCAACGAACACAATAATTCTGCCATGAACGAATACACTTTTTCTTTAGAGTGAAATCATCCGGAGAAATATGTGTGGTTTTAACCTCCCCTTCTAATTCTATTACATCGTACTCATCTAAAGGGTTTTGGCGTGGGAGACCCGGGTTCGATTCCCGGCGGGAGCTCATGTGGTTCGGATTCCATGTTAATCAGTAGGTCCCCGTCTCATATAGCCTCGGCTGAACGGGATGCTAAACTAAAATCAAATCAAATCAAATCATCTAAAGGGGACTGTTTCAGTCTGTCCCAATGATTAGCTAAACTGGCCAGTTTCGTTCTTAATAGATCTACTGTAATATGCGACTTAAAATATGTCAATGTCAGCTAAATGTTCAAGTGCAGGTGGTTGAAGTCCTCTGCTTCTAATATCCTGGAAACATTTTGGATCAAGAATAGCTAGATCAGAAAAGAAAGCACTGTTGTTCATATCAAACCGCCTTGGTAAGTTTATGTTTACTTTTCTACAATAACATTAAAAACTTGATATTTATAGGATCGGATACAACTTCTGGATCGGATACAAGTTCATCAAGTGCTAATTCTCCATTCATCATTTTTATTTTCCTTCGTCTTTTCTGTGGAAGAGTAGTGGTAACAGCAATGATCAGATCATCTTCTTCAAGTAAGATCGATTTTGCTCATCCCATTCAATGAATTCTTTCACTTCATTCTTGAATGATTTCTCTAAATTCCTGTAACTTTTTGGAGGTCACTTTCACCATGTTGAATGCTTTCATTATATCCAAACCACTTGTTTGAAAATATGTGGACAGAGTTGATGTATGGTCAAAAATATACAAAAAGTAAACGTCGTCAAAATATTTTCAAATTTGACTAGGAACTCTTTATGCGATCTGCATTTCGTCCAATATCTGGTGGCATTAGATTGTTGATTTAGGTTGTGTTAATTGTTACAAACAGAGTAACAAAGATGATTCCTTGTTGCTCTTTCATCCGAAAACTTTCTTCAGAGGGCTCTCATTTGTCATCCAATGAGATTCAGATGTTTTCGACATATAAGTCAAAAGAGGAAGAGGAAGACCAAGAAGAAAATGGATAGTCTTTGTGACTACCAACTTATAAGAAAAGGTGTTAATAAAGGATGATGTTTGGGAGCAAGGTAGATGAAAACGAACCATCACAAAACGTCGACCCCGTATAATTGGGAAAAGACATAGTAAAAGAAGAAAGAAGAAGACACTACATAAATAAATAAATAAAAATATTTGGAAATGAAAGAAATACTTTATAGCAACATTAAGTTTTCTTTTCGATTTTCATAGAACTTACCTATGACAATTTATCCTCATGCATGTCATTTTGTTCAGCTATATTTCCTCTTTCGATTGATAGATGTCTTATCTTTCTAAACATATTATAGTTAAACAAAAATCAAATTTTTACAGACAAAGATAATTCGGGACTATATTTCTTTAACCATAATATATACACTGTCGTTCTCTTACTGTCGTAATGGAAAGTTTACTAAGAGAATGCTACAGTATCAGTTTCATATTAATAGGTTGCATTTTTATTGCAAAACATCTAGTTTAAGATTTAGAAAAATATTTTTTCTCGAAAACTACACATGGGAATTTAAACTAATCTATCAATTTGTCTTTTATCTCTGACATTTTTTTCTTTTCGTTATATCATAGAATTAGTAATTTCCATAACAAATCTGGAGAGACTGTGGCTCATTGGTAGAGCGCTTACCTGTGGCGTGTGAGGTCCCGGTTAAATCCCTGGACAAGTAAGTTTGTGGTGGACAACATCGTGTTCGTGGGTTTTCTCGGGGTACTACCCAATTTCCTCCCACTTTCTCATTCAACCAATTCTTCCATTATCATTCACTTGCGTTCATCATTGTCTCCCTTAGCCTAAAGGGTATAATCGTAGGATGTTAAACTTAAAGATTTCATTTCATTTTTTTTCAATAACAAATCTCTTGAGCAAACGAATTTAATTTGCACTGATTTAGTTTTGTTTAACCTAGCATTTAGAAATAAAACATAAGGTGTGCTTGTTGATTCATGTAGAATTCCTGAAATATACTAGTATCAATTATTGTAGAAGTCTTGATTAAAATGTTCTAATCTGTTTGAAACTTTCATTAATCATTTAGATCGTTCTTGAAGGAAAACAAAATTAGCGCCCACGAGGCTCTCCTACTTGATTACTTGTATAGCCTCGAAAAACGAAAACTTTAATTCGAAGGAGCTTGCTGAGATACACTGAACAGATGACGTATGGTTTCACCTGTATCATTTCAATAATGTCTAAAATTATCGCTTATGGGCGACAGAAAAACTTCAAGTGCTACAATTACATACACATCCTTCCCGTTCTAAGATGTTTGATTGATCTCTTTATTCTTCATTTGTAAACCAAAGAATTTTCATTTTCAAACAGAATACACAAACATTTAAGAGCACTTTATCTTCTTGGAACAATTTACAGCTATTTTATATAGTGTATAAAAAAAGAACGCAAAAAATGAGTCATGGAACTACCATCAAATAATATCTAGCTTTCTTTTCAACTTATATTTAGTTGATACAATTTTCAGACAAATTGTACCGAGCTGCCGTATAACCAAAGCAATAATTATAAGAAGTTTTGTAAGAGCCATACGTCTCTTGAGCCCGAAATTCATATCGGACAAAATCTCGCTAATAGCGCTTGATCGTTACTTTATAATAGACAGTGCACATTTTTTTTCTTACCAAATCCTGGATTGCAATAAGTCATTTTGCGATTCATTTTATGAAACTGCAGTTCTCAGTGTTTTTTCGTGAGAATCATTAAACAAAGAAAGGCAAAATAAAACTTTTGCTTGAATAATTGCTATGCGACTAAAAAGAAAAGAGAACTTTCAAAATAATGTGTATTACATGCCTAGTTTGATAGCCAATAACAGTAATACTAAGATGCCAACAACAACATTATGATGTAAGTGAAAAATTATATGAAATAAATGGAATCAAAGGTATGGTAATTGACTCTTTCTTTCAGTTCAAGGATCCTACTATGTTTATTATCAAATAAGTTGCACTAATTATTGTACTTACTGTCAATAGTCGGTGGTCAAATCATCCAGAGAAAAAAAATGACTAAGCACTAAGAGGCAACGCTCCATTTCCTTGTTTTTATATGCCCCTCACATATTATGCGAGATTGTATTCCATGTTTACATAATTAATCCTTATATTAATAAACGAAGTTTATAGGTAATATACATTACATTCTATCAGATTCTGCAATACTTCACGCACTCCTCTTTTCCGCTCGTTAATCATTCGTGCTTTTTATCTATACGTGCTTAATCATATATGACCTCATCTGCTATTTCAGATGCAGCATTGAATTCTCAAATCTTCAGTAATAATCTACACTTTGTATAAAAAGAGTAAAAGTGACTGACTCATCATTGTCCAAGCCACATTAATAGGTAGACATGAAAAATCTGGCTAATATACTACTCTTGTCAGAGGAAGAAGAGATACATAAGAATTTTTCTTACACACTTATCCTCAGCTGTTGAAAGAGGGTTCTAATTTTTTGTCTAAGAATACTTCCACAAATCTCTGATTTTAAGAAGATGAAACCCAGCCTGAAAGCTACATTAAAAATGAAGGAGAAATGAACCTTTACAAAAATTTTACGCGTAAAAGGTAAGAGGGATATTTCTAAAACGCTCAAATTTTCAGTTGTTCATTTAGAAAGTGCTGGATGTGAGGATTCCTTTAAGTTGGAGATCTGAAATTCGCCACGTAGATTTTTAATTGGAAAATAAGGAAAAGACATATTGCAACGTTTCCGAAAATTCTGGCCCTAAGAGGGAAAAGGGAGACATTAAAAATCAGTATACATTTTTAAATAAAAATAAGAGAATACGCATTTCAGAGTTTTTGGAAATTTTGCCTCTAAAAGGTTTATTATTTCTACATGATCTTCATTTATCTTTTCTTATTGAAAAGTATGCGATGTGAGAACTCATTTAAGTTGAAGATGTGAAATTATGAATATAAACTTTTAATTAAAATTAAGTGAACACGTGTTTTAACGTTTCTGAAAATTACTCTCTTGAGGCAAGAAAGGGGAGCAATTTCTACACAAATATCCAAATTTCTCTCTCTTTTTTTTTAAGAAAGTACCGAATGTAAGGATTCGCGTTACGTAGGTGTGTGATCTTTGGCATTTAAATATATGACTTAAAATAAAGAAACACGTTTTTCAGCATTTTCGAGAATTCCCCTAGTAACGAGCGAAAAGAAGGCCAGTTTCTAGAATATTGAAATTCCCCCTTTTTTTCGAAAATGTCCAATATGAAGATTGTCTCAAGTTGGAGACTGGAAATTTAGTACATAAGCTCTTAATAAAATTGAATTCGTGCTTCATCGTCTGCGAAAATCCCGTTTCTAAAAGGGTAAAAGGAAAGGGAGGAATCTGTGCTATTAGAACAAAGAGAGAAGGTGACTCCCTCACAGACATTGTATATCTAAATTCGTGAAATTTGAATAGAAACGTTGGCGTAGCTACGGAGTGTGTCTGTCAAAACAAAATAAAAAAGAAGGGCTCTTTCATGGCTAAGCGGTTAGCGTACGCGCGCCTTTGGCGTGCGAGACTTGGGTTGGATTCCCGGCGGGATCTCATGTGGCTCAGATTCTACAATAATCAATAGGTGCTGTCTCATATAGCCTCGCTCCCAAAAGGGACGTTAACTCAAAATCAACTCAAATAAAATAGGCATATTTTTGATTGTCTAATCGTCTTGTATTGTAAAATGTTGTTATCTGCGCTTCTCCCATTCATTGGGATAACATTTTATCTGATTTTGAATCAACTTCCAACCCAATAAAATGAGCACAAGAATGTTACAGTGATAGTGTGAGTGGGTTTTAATTATTTTTGACCATACCCATATGAAACGTTCTGGCTTCTCCGATGAATAGGAACTCCTTTTTTTATGAGAACAATGAATAAGAATAATTATTTTTTGACATATTTATGTTTATGGAGATAGAGCTCCAAATATTTTGCTCAGAAAGAGTGTCATATGAATCCTTGAAGTTAGGCAGGGAGATAAAATTCTACATTAAAACTCATCATTAAAATTAAATGGACACTTTCCTACGGTTCCCATAATTACGCCATATATATAGCACCATATTGAAATTGGCGTGGTCTGTTACTTTTGATCGCATCACAAAAAACAACTAACCTATTGAAATGAATTTTGAAACATGCTTAGTACCTACTTGAAAATATGTTTTTATCATAGAATTTTGATTAAAGAACGTATGTAAATGAAATAAGGAAGTTCAAAATTTATGCTAAAGTAAAGTATCTTATGACTTTTCTTAATTTTATTTTAAATTAAAATGCATATCCTTAGGAGGAAGAAGGTTCAAGTATTTTTCAGAAACTTCGTTTGAACGGGTATTTCAGATAATAATACTGATAATAACCATGTTTATATTCATTAAGTTTTTAATTACATAGAAATTTTGAATAGAAAGAAAAGACAAAATGTGGAACATAGCGTTTGTAAACTGTGCTGAAGTTAAACTGTAATAATTATTACAAGTAATAGTTTATTGATAATTACACAGCTTATTTCTTTCAAAGGCTTGCTCCCCCTTTCTTTGTCTTCACTCCTACACGGTTGGGGACACTGGTTTAAAACAATTCTCTGTGTGGATGTACATACTGCAAGTCGGTTCTTCCTGTAAATTTATGTGAAATGTACAGTAAAGAATTTAGAATTCTTGCTGCTAAAGGAACACATCTCATAAACTGACTTACTTTCTAAGTACATCGTATTTGAATCAGAGTTCTTTAATAAACATTTTGGAAGCATTTTGTTATCGTTGTATATGGCAAGACCAAACTTGAATTCACATTTCCTAGAACAATGGGGAAACAAAGGAGAATTCCAAGTTAGTTTCTCTTGCCAATGCTATCGGAAATGATCCCGAACTCCAAATAGAGATAAAGAAAGAGAGAAAGATAAAATGAAGATAATAGCTTTTGCTGCGTAAGCCGTTCAATACTGCTGTTCTTTCATTTTCTCTTGACAGTTAGTTGAATCCTTTATGTTCGTAAAACATATTTCCAGAGAAGGAAACTACGTGACAAACAATAAGAGATTAGGATTTTTCTTGGTGGTCAGGAAAACATATTGTTCTCTGTTGAAATATTACAATGATCCCTATTTTTTGTGTGTTCATCTCATATGGAAGCAAGAAAACACAAAACAAGTTGGTTTGAAATGAAATTAATTTTTTTTAGCCTTAGCCTAGGTCCCATCCGTATGTTCTTTAAACGCTAACGGACAGGGGTGATTAAAGAAATTTAAAGATTACGAAACAATTTGTAGTTTGAGAATGTGGGAGGAAACGAAAGAACTTTGAAAAACATGATGCTGTCCATCACAATCTCACATGGGTTTAGATTGCACTTGGAATCCTTCGCAACATCAGAGAGAGATGTCTACCACACTAAGTCACTGTATCTCCCGAACAATTAATTCCATTCATTATTTTGCCACGTAACTTTTATTTCATGCACTGAATAAAAGTGTAAATGCTTTGCAGCCTACCTTATTGCTCAAAATATCACACGCTATCTTTCAAAAAGGAAATGCACTCTCCGAATCTGTCACTATAAGTCGTTTCATTGCAAAATTTGTTGTGCTTGGTTTAGCATTTTTTTGTTATTTTTTTAAAGTGCCAAATATTGTCGAGGAAATGCATTTTTTCGAGGTTTCTTTCGTGCAGTTGTATCACTGAAGAGTGTAACCCACCAGACCATGAATCTAAGATAATAATCAGTACCGGTATCTGTCTTAATTAAAATCTCCAATTTCTTGTAAAACGTCTGTGAATTTGAAAAGTTTAACCCTACAATTACTAACGTAAGCTCATACCTACTATGTATATTAACAAGTGCGGGTATCAAATTGTGATTGTAAAAAGGTAACCAAGAAAGTTCAGTCTCTTTTTCACCCACCACCTTCAAATAACGATATCGAACTTCAAAGACGTATCTGGAAGATCTCACATAGTCCCCATCAGCATCGACAAAATTCTGCCAACTTCTGGAAGGCCATAGATTCCATCGCAATAGAACTTGGTGGGCCGTGAAACGAAGAAGATATTGATGCATTTTCTATTTCTACTAGGGATTTGAACTGGAGTCCTTTAAGGTGATTGTCCAAGGAATCGAACAGGTGATAATCGGACGGTGAAATTTCCAGGGAATATGATGGATACAGTAGTGTTTCCCATCCAACTCGTAGAAAGATATCCCAGGTCATCCTAGCCACGTGGAACTTAGCGTTGTCCTGTAACAGTAGGACCTCTTTGCGATTCAGAAGTGCTGGCTCCAGAGTTTTGAGTTTTTCTTGAACACTGCTCAACTGCCCACAGTACGTAGTAGTATTGATGTTCTGACCAGCTGGTAGCAGTTCCCAATGAACGATGCCGCGAATAGTCCACCAAACTCACAGTAGGACCTTCTGGTGCAGTGCTGGTTTCGGCTGATTTGAAACTAGTTCATAGGATGATTCTAATCAATGATGACGATGCCGTGGAGCCATGGACGATGCCACTTTTCATTACATGTCAACAATCTGTTCAGAAATGGCTCCTTTCTCAGACGAGACAGCAATAAACACAGGTGTCTGCTCGCGTTGCCTTCTGGTCCGGAGTCAAATCATGTGGGACCTATCGACCCAACTTGTAGTGCTTACCAAGTGGATGGAGGTACTGATGAATTATTTCTCCACTCACACTGAATTGTAGTTCCAGTTCCTCCATGTCTGGGTACTGTTCGTCTCAATTGCTGCCTGCAAATCTTCATTTTGTACATGTGTTGGTCTTCTGGTAAGTGGTGCGTCTTCGAGTGTTTCGTCACTGTCCTTAAACTTAAAACATCGATGCACTATCCACGCAGTCACTACACCCTCACCAAAAGCCTGGCACATCTTCAGCCCCACTGCAGCGGCGTTTGACGACAGTTTGAACTCGTACAGTGTACACGCCCTTAAGATGCTTTGTGGAGGTCCCATGTTCACTCTGTCCTTACGCAAGTTCATGGTAGTACGTTGCCACAACTGAACTGCCACAACCAGGTAATACGTTGGATATACCCACAGTAACAACTAACAATTGAACCGCATTTAACTCACAGTGTGAGGACCAGTGGAACACAGACCTCCACAAAGAGCGAGATAACTTTCTTAGTTACCTTTTTAATATTATATACATTACCTTTAACATCTCGAGCTAAACCAATAAAATAGATAGCTCAGAAAATAGTTCTACTTTAGACTTATCGTAAGTGATTATACACAAGGCACTCCTTATATTATTAAGCACGAACATGTGCTATGTTACAATTTGAACTTCAGTGTTGTCTTGGCGGTGTGAATACCAAGGTGTGACTTTTTTAAGTAAGTGCCGTTTTGAAATTACAAAGAAAAATGTCTACTTTTCGCAACAATTTTATTGTTACATGAAAGCCTGTAGCTCAATCTACTTTTCTATGTGGTTTTCAACAATATTAAGGCACTTATAGTATCGTACAACTAGCTTTTGAATACCATCCTCATAGAAGTCTGCCACATGATTTGATAACCACTGCAACACGATCATTTCTACATAAAGTTTCGTTTCATCATTGTTGCCAGAGCCCTAATCACACAGATGCTTCTTCAATGTGAGGAAACTTATCAGACAACGACGAAATCGTACAATGTCTGTTCTCTTTCACGTTTTCAACTTTCTGCACCAAGTCTTTAGTGATGACAGGAGGTCGTCCACTTTGTTCCCCGCATGAACATTCGTACGAACATCTTTAAAACCTCTAACCTCTACCATTCAATCACTGATAATGTACTCTCCATACACTTCCTTTATCTGCCCATGGACTCTAGTCGCTTTCATGACTTTAATACCAAGAAAACGAATCACAGCACGCATTTCACAGTCGGTGGAACTGTCAACCTGCGGAGGCATTTCGACTAATCACATACAAACGTAAATACGATCAAATGCTTCCGTAAGGACGTCTGTGCTTGCCAATAGATGGAAGTACACAGCACACATGCATTGTATGCCAACCGCAGGGTTCCAGCAGCCGAATTTCCAAACGGAACTTACGTAAAAAGCATGACTCGCATATGTTTAAAGATCTGTACAACCTTCAATTTTTTTAGCTAATTGGTTTAACCTTTCGTCAAAATTAGACACTATCTCTGTATAGAAAATAGTAAATGAGTTATATAAAATAGACGGCATTTCTTCAAGAGGCAGAAAACTCAAGTGTATCCAGAAACTTATTAATTTAGTAATCACCCTCACAGTAGCTCTGATGCAATGTGGAATGGAGTCATTGAAGTCATAACTGGTTAGAAGTGGAATATTATATCATTCCTTCTGGAGTGCATCGGTCAATTTGATTATAGAGAATTGAGACAAAAGTCTGTGCTGAACTCGTATCCCCAAAACGGACTTCGAATATTCAATTATATTCGGGTATTGATGTCGGGAGAACCAGAAGTGGTGCTCAGCTGTACCCAGATGTTTCTCATCCAGACCACAACAGCTCTAGTTGTGTCGATGGGCGCATGATTATTCAGGAATACAATGCCCCAGGTCGGTAGCCAGCCCAAAAATGAGGAAGGACCCGGTAGAAGTTGGGGGCGGGGAATCCAACCATATTATAGTTCATCAACATATTATAGTTCATTTGCAAGCCTACCGTGAAAATTTTAGGGTGGCCCGGCCCCCTAGACCTTTTTGGATAGGGCCTACAATGCCCGGGGGAAAATTGGGAGAAAAAGACAGTGAGAAAATGCATTAGTAATAGTTACGATCAATATGTCGTTCACGGTAAAAATTTTGAATTATCATCAAGCAGTGACCTGATCCCAAGTTTTGGGAAGAAAACAACTTCCACTCCATTGTACAATGTATCTTCTGGATGAACATATGCACCGTATGCTTTTCATAGACAGCTCAAGACAAGAATTTTGTACTTTAATTGCAACTCCTTGTGTTGGAAAACTGACAGAGGGTTAGCTCAGATTTCATTATCTATGGAACGCCATCTTCCGCGGGCTCATTGAAGGACCAATTAGCCAAGTCGCCATCTTCCTCGGCTACTCTCCTATGGTGTAACCGGACAATCTCCGACCCAGCAGGTCGCACAAGATATTTCCAGTGTAACAGATGATGAGGAAGGGCAATTTCATCCAACTAAGAAAAGTCGCAAATCCATATTTTCAAACTGGCTACTTCACTTTCTATCTATAATAAATATGCTGTCTAGCACATTCAGACGAAGATCTCAAGTAAATTTACTGACGCCGCTCATCTTCATACTTGGATTTATGTTTATGATTGTCCTCGAGAAAGGATACGAGTTTACTTAACTGCTGGTGGAGAAAGTCAACGAACTCCCACCTTCTTTTTTTTATGAAGGGATATATAAAGATCAGTGCAAAACGCAAGAGAACTTTCAGACTCCAACGTCTCTGTACTGACTATCAACTTCAATTCTGAACGGGGATCACGAAACCAGACGCAATTCTCACTATGGTTATTTGTAACTTGCCTATCAGCAATTCTACATAAGATATACTCTACGTCAGGCTCTCTTAGCTAATCCAGATGACCAGAATAAGTAGAAAAGTGTGAAACGAGAAGATCCAGCTTCCTATCTTTCTGATTATATTACAGAATTCCCCTCAAGCCACCGAAAGAAATTTACAAAGAATACCTAGTTTTTCAGTACAAAGTTGGTACTGAACCTTATAACATATGTCAGTATGTACAATGTTTCAAATACAACGATTAGATCATTACGAAGCCACATGGCAAGCAAAACTCAGGTGCGTTAAATGTCCTAAAGCGCACTGGGCCTACGACTGCGACGAGACCACGGACGCAAAACCTTCATGTTGTGAACTGTAAGGGTGAGCCTCCTGCGAAATACATAGGGTGTCCCCGCACATATTATGTTATTGTGGAGCTCCCTCGTGGCTAAGTGGTTAGCTTACGTGTTTTTAGCGTGGGAGACCCGGGTTCGATTCCCGGCGTTAGCTCATGTGGTTCGGATTCTACGTTAATCAGTAGGCCCACGTCTCATATAGCCTCGCTGCTTAAAGGGACAATAAACTAAAATCAACTCAACTATGTTATTGTGTTGAAGCAGAGAGGACAACCAAGTATTATAAATACAGCAAACAATAGCCATACTCATCAAAGCACTATCACCTCTTTGAAATCTGCCAGTCTCGTCTCCAAAGACTGCATCAAAGGAATTCTCTCACAAGACCTAGTCAGGAAATATTCCAGAAAGTCCAAAGTCAAGTACTTCCATGAAAGAACTTCTCCATCTCTTCATATAAATTAATATCGCAATGTTACTCCAAATTTTCCGTAAATACATACCGAGATCAAAATGGAATAAGATTTCGTTATGAAAACTTATCCATTATGGAACTTCTAGTGAAAATTCTACCTATATTTCAATAATTCCTTTTCCAAAGTCAAGAAGTGGCCGTTCAGAACCACCCTGGAATGGGTGATATTTCTACTACGGTTTCCACATGACTATCTGGAAACCATTGGGGGTTGGCTATGCCATCGTCCAATCAGCCTGCCTCTCCAACCTATAGAACCATCTTCATATTCCTAGCACCTCCCGTTGAAGCCAGTTCGCCTTTACATATTTGCACCAGGGAACTGGGACAGTTGAGTTCCATCGTCACACTCTATATGCCGGTACCACAAATGCTATAGAACTTCTATGCAAGGTATGGGCTCGCATCAGAGTCTGAGACTCAACTTAGCCCGTGTCAAGATAAAGATTGGATTACACATCTACAAAGGAAATTGCGTTTTGAGTTTTCAATGTCAAGATGCATGCCGATATTAAACATACTCGTCACTTCCAATACGAGTCGAGAGTTTCAGCCAGAACCCGGTACTCCAGCATCGAGGCTCTTCACATACTTTAGGTATTGCCCGGAAGTAACATCTGGAATATTTGCACATAATCCCCCAACATTGTGACATAACCACGGGCATGATACCACCGGTAAGCGTTTAAACAGGACCCACTGACAACTAGGATATTTGGTCAACAGTATTACAGAGTCTGTACATGTTTGATGGTAGAGGTACTCTGGATCATGTCATTTTTGAATCCGCCACAGAGAAACACTATCCGTGGTACGAAATAATGTTAACGAATACTCCGTTACAAATACTCTATTCGACCATAGCACACGTTTCCACAATCATCAGTGCTCCCGTTTGTGACTCCATTGGCGTCCTGTTAAAGTGTTGTGGTCCCTAATCAGCAGGTTTTGAATTTACAGCCTGAACCGTTATGTAAATGTCGTGTAATTTGTTACTGGATGTCACTGTCGGCACAAGTTTAGGAGGTCCTCGTTGAGCTCATCCGTCATTTGCTCCGCAGTCACACGACGGTTCTTAGATACAATCCACTTTAATTCTTGATGGCAGTTGTCACTGAAGGTTTTCTTCTAACCACTATTCCTCTTCGACGATGAGATTTTGCCATAAATTTTGTAGGCGTTATCACCTTCCACACTATCCGTTGTTTTACATTCAACATACTTGCCACTTTCGTCATGCTCGCATCAGATAGTTGAACACCAAGAATTTGCTCTCATTGGAAATCAGAAGTCTCTAATTCTGCATTATCATCGTTTGTTGAACTAATTTACATTGCTGCTCTACAGCTCCTCAAGTAACAAACTAGGAGAAATCTAGGTACGACAGACGTATTCTATCTTATATCGATTTCTCAATTGTGTTTGGACAATCCTGTATAGAAGTCCTTCTTCGATATAAATCTTTGTTACGAACATGTTTTTAAATACAGAAGTTAACATCACGTGTTAGTCAAGTTCTTAATATGAAATTGAAAACGACTCTTCAGAGGGTCCGAGAAGACTACTTATCGTTTGAACACGTTGATCATTGTGTTCGTCACTTGCGGAAGCTTATTTAAAAGATTAATATATAAATAACCTTATTATTATATATAGACACTTGTAATAAATAACCTTATTATTTTTATAAATACCCGGATATATTGCTATATCAGACGCATTTTCCAGGGAAAAAGAACATGTTCGGAAAACTACGTTTGGTGACCCTCCGGAAAAATGTTCATAACTTTTAAATGTCAAAATAGCTCTGGTTCTGTATCGTTCTGTCAATTATAAAGTAGAACCATACGCCGTAAGGGTAATTTTATCTATTCAAACTTCCTGACGACCACATAGTATATGTCCATGGAATGTTCTACAGTCTTCATACATATCCCAGGATATTAAGGTTTGCAGTAGAAACTTTAGGCATAAGCGAAATAACCATGAAAGTAACCTTGGATTTCAAGAGGATATGAGTATCCCTGAATAATATGTGCATTTCCAAAAGTCGTCCTGTGCTTGTGTAGAAAAAACGTCCAGTAATATTGCACAAGAATCAAACAGGAATTATGTTTTCGTGAGGAAAGCTTGCATCTGGACATTCTCGGAGGGTCCGCGCGATGTCCACTGGTAAATAAATGGAACATCCTGTGGATGTGAAGATGTTCGATTATGCCTCGGAAAAACGGATTTCTTTTTCTTCCTGGAAAATGCGTCCTGGCGGCTCTTTAAAATATGTCCGATATTTATAAAAAATGATAAGGTTATTTATTACAATTAGTCTTCTAAATGAACTTGAGCAAAACGACTACAGTAGTATTGTGTTTTGAAATTGGTACCGCTTAATAGTCACACGACTTTGCTTTTGTCTTTCAGTTCTGCATTATGTGCGCTGAGTTCATGTTGAAAGGTAAATCCCACGGTGTAGATATTTTCCTCGTGGAGAGCAATTGAGGAAGTATATAATGAATCAATGTCTTCAAGACAGTTGGCTTTCCCGTAACGTCCTCCAAGAGCAATAGGATTTCTCTTAAAATGTTTATCCGCTCTGTCTGGGATTTGTTGTGGGACAATAATGGTAGAAATAGAAACTCACAATGCACAAGTAGAATCTTCTTGATCCCATGAATGGAAAAGAAACTACGTATATGATACATAATGTTAATATGTGTTCAAAATTTAATGATAAACTAGTTCGATTATTATTTTTTTTACAAGCAGTGCTTTTCACACACTGCACAAGACATTTGTATTGTTACAAACTTGCAATGTCGATAGCAAATCGTCCACGGAATCCAAAATAGAATTCTTCACGAACCGGAACTTTTAGCCCGGCCCGTGAAATTATAATATGAGGCAAAACCTGTGTCCGAAATATGTTTTAGCATTTAGACCCGAGCCCGGCCCGAGCTCGTATAATAATAAAATAAGCCCGAAAAAAGCCCGAATTACAGAACTTAATAATTAACGCAAAATTGTATTTTTATTTACAGCAATTAGAGGTTTAATTTTGCAGTCGTGCTTTAAACGTTTTAAAGAAAGAACGGCCCAATAAATGTCGTTGTACAGTATATCTACAAAGTTATGCCCAAAAAAGTCCAAGAAATATGGTTGTATATTTAAAAATTTACGACCCGAGCCCGGGCCGGGCCTCAAAATGATATATGCTTTATAGACCCGAGTCCAACCCGCGTGCTCGGCCCGAGCCCGTGCAGACCTCTAGTCCAATATATCATTAACACTGCAAGTTTGTTCGAAGTCTTGTTCTAACATGCCCGACAAAGTGTTTGTAAAATAAATAAATAAATAAATAAATAAATCGAACTACCTTTAAAAATTGAATATCAGATCAACACTACGTATTACATTCCATTTGTGTAATCAGAGGACAGGTCTATTAAAGAGCCGTGATAGCTCAGTGATAGAGTGTTCATCTCTGATACATGGTGCCCTAGGTTTGATTATTGCACACGCCAAGTCAACTAACTGGAACACAGAAACCGTACGCATGAGTTTCCTCGCACTTTTCTCGTTCCCTCCACTTCCTTCATTACACCATTTTATTCATTTTCATCATCACCTTCTCGTTTAGCCTAAAGGGCATAATCGTGACACTTAAAACTGAACAATTTCATTCCGTGAGTCTAGTAGTACATTGCTAGATTGCTTGAATACCTAATGAGTAAATGCTGTAACACTTAGAAAGAGGTTATAGTTTTCTGTTGAAACAAACATATCCTGACAAATGTCCATAATTTTACCATCACCCCATTATAGCCTATAGGTTTTTGGAGAGACATAAGAAACTTTAAAAAGTCCGCATTGTAAGTTGTAGTAAGTGCCCACGAATTCTTCATGTTATGAGTACGACATATTTTGTATTTTGGATGTACTTTTCTTTCTTTTTAAATTTAAACGAGAAAGTAAGGTAGAATAATTATTAAAGTGTAATCTTTGGTTTAACATTACAAGGCTATGTAAAGGGTACGTAAAGAGGATAACGTAGAAAACTTATCTTAGTAACAGAAAGCTTGAAAATATCCTATTGTCTAATCACTAGGCAGGGAGGGTTTGGCCTTTGCGATTATAAACAGTCATAATAACACTCTGGGAGTTCCAAAAAGCACTGAGCATATCTTACCAGATATTTGAATCATTATTAATTTCTTTGATGATAAGTGAGAGCGTGTTATCCTCGTTTAGGCCTAGTAATTGCCTTAGTTTCTGGGTTGAGATTCCATATTCAGCATTTATGGCGATTGACCACACAACTAAACTGTATTGCTCAACACTGCACAAGCATTGCTTGAGAACTATTACGTCCCTATTTTCGTTCTCATAGCGTAATCAACCTCGGAATCCATTGATCTGACAATTCTGTTAGATGAAAGTTATTGAGGATAACTGAACGAACTCGTGACTGAAATTGATCTCTTGTATGATCTTGTTGATAGTGATAATGTAAGTGCGAATACCAGGAGTTCATCTTCGAAACTTATTCATCTATATTTAAAGCGTCTCACTCATTTCATTACTACCTCATATACAAATGCATTCTCTTCATACATTTTGGCGTTCTATTTCCTCAAGTGCAGAGTAAGAATCAGTGCACAAAAGTAGTTTTTCTGCACATATAGTCATTCTTAGAACTATCCGTCTATCGATATTCAGTGGTTCAATACTAATGAGTTTCACCGATGCACAGTGGTCCGAAAGGCATGATTGTGTGAGCGAAATTCAAATCATGGTGTATGTTCTTCCTATGTGGAAAACATGGTACTATAACATAAACCCAACAAAAAAATCGTAAATTATATCCGAGAACCAGGTCCGTAGGCATGGGGGAGGTACGGGGCACGTAGCCCCATATAGGCGAAATGAATAGAAATAGACAGAAATAGGTATATATGTATCTAAGAAGTTTGGACCTACTTACTTTACCTTAATCACTCACACTACTGTGAGAACTGTCTGCAGAGAGGTGTGTATCCATTACGTCCACAGAACTGGAACTACATGCATCTGTACTTTTCTGCTGTGTAGGGGAAATTAGTAGCTGAAGAACATCAGAAGAAATTGTAGCAAGCTTCTTATGGGGTAGCTTCCGAAGAGTGGAAATAACAGGATCTGATGTTAAAAGCAACCGGTGAAAGAGGCCCACATGTCCTTCCGTTCTTGATGTCTTTCTGGTATGGTGTTCTCTGAAGCTTTTGACATCTTTGTGTCGCTCTTCCTGAACGTCCTCTGATAACTGCCCAGTTGGCAGTAGGGCAGATGTGATAATATCGGGACCATGGATAAGAATCTTGTGAACAGATATTGGCATGTAGTACCATGGATAAAAGTTGACAAATCTGTCTGCAGTTTCTTGTGCATATTTCTGAAATGATGACACGTTTATGTCATAACCACAAGACATGGCGAGAAGGATGGAAGAAAAGCGATGAATTAGAACTTCATCTATACCTGTTATTTCTGCAGACAGTTTTGGATCAGCGAAGAATCTACGTGCTGTGTTTCCATCGTTAGTGGTCCCACTTCCGCCAGGTTTAGGTATGTCTACCAATAAGCCTGTCTGTTGTTTAAACCGCTCTTGGATGTCCTTCTTTCTTTGTGCAATCTTGTTGATATTTTCCTAACCACAGACCTACCATTTCTTTATGTCAAGACGATAACTGGCATGAAGAAGACATTCAAAGAACCGAATCCATGCATGAAGTGTTGATAACCCAAATTGGAAGTGCAATGGATTAGCATGTCTCTTTCGTACCTTAGTCATGTCATTCATCTCCTTCGGGAGAGCACCAGAAATGTAACATCTCAGAGATGATGATGTGTGCGTTAAATCGTTACATACCTTGCCATCAACCATTTTAATACCAAATGATGAGTAACAGAAATATGTCTATCTGCACACGTCACATCCGTTGATTTGAGGGATGAAATTTGCTGTTTGATATACTCCTTTTCTTTGTTGCTTATTTGAGAAGTTTCTTTAAAAAACTGAAGCCGTAGAGGCCTGCAGAAGCGTACAGATGATGGCCTGGGATTTTGCCAAATTATTGTTTTCTGCTTTGCGTTTGATGACGTAGCGTATAACTGCAACGGAACAAGAGATGTAACAAATATATCACTGTCAATTATAGTCCCTTCAACACATTTATGCTTGTACGCAGACTGTCCACTATTACCATCGAAGCCCCATTTACAGAAAAGGGTGAGATTTCTTACTTCACTCTCTTCCATCTCAGTGATAACAGCCATATGAACTTGCAAAAGTCGATTAGCTGTGTGATCTAAAAGATCTTATAGACTGACTTCAATTGCAGAGACAGACGGAGGATAGTATTCTTTTTTTTCTTGCTTCGAGAACTTGGTGGTGGGATGGATATAGGTCAGCAGCTTTCACCTTAGCTTGGGTCCGAAGTAAGTTTTTTTGGTGTTTGGTGAGCTTTGCTTCTACTATTAGTGACAAGGCTTCATCTGGGGTATACGATACCATTCGCTGTTCAGCCGTAGCAATCTGTCAAGCCTCTTTCATTTTCTTCGGTCTTGTTGGCGATGATAGTGTTATTTCTTTCACCAGGTTTGATGCAGTGACCTTTCCTTCTTTACGGAGTTTCATTTGTGTTGCATAAGACAGAACGTCAGAACCATACGACTCACTAAGTTCAACGGTTTTCCTCCTCTTAACAGATTCACTACTTTCTTGAAAACATTTAACAGGTCTCCCCCTGCCAGACGTAGTTGCACTTTCTTCAGCTTCAGTTGCCAGCTCCAGAAATGGTAACTTTGCAGGTGCATTAAGCCAATCAGAATATCGTTCAAGAAACCTATCAACCATTCTGGAACAACTATCTAGTCGCTGGAAAATCTTGGTGCAGAACAATTTGATAGCTCCTTGCACTTTTCTTCATTATTCTGAATTCGCAGCTTTCCTATAATGTACTCTTCCAAGTGTCCTTTTTGTTCAGAATGATGTTTGCCAGCCTTTTCCCGCATTACGTTAAAAAGGTCTCTTCTGGTAGGCCTAAACGCCATTATTCCTGAAAAAAGCAGATAATAAACATCACTTTCTGAATTTAACAAGCACATTGGGTATAATCACAAAGACTAATGTATACAATATCAAAGCAATTAGGCCTGAAAAGAAAATCTACGTTAGATTGCGATTTTCACTGTTGCACGTCCTATACATACTGTTCTCAAACCATACTCCCTCGAAAGTACAGCCAACGACGTGTGGCTTAGTAATTCACCTATCTTCCTTCTGATAAAGACCAAATGAAAAGCGAAACGTGTCAAGACAGTACATAATGCGGTTATAGTATGGGTCAAATTATGCATTGTTTTATGTACTGACCCATGTTAACAGGTGACTAGTCTGAAAATGTGCAAACATGTGCAACAATTTTTGTTATGTACGTTACCTATACATGTTGTCCTTCACACCCATGCAGAAATCTTACTGGTACCTCTTGGTACTTTTTTTATAACTCAATGATTTATCACCACTACAGTGCATTTCTCGTACTACTTATATGCTAAGATTTTATATGACATTATTCCTCCAGGTTCGTTTCTGGAGAGCAGTTATATACTTCCTCTCATTGCTACTTCCCTACAGTTTCTGTTTCATGGGGTTTCCTTTTTCGTTCACTTGTGTTCTCAAACGGAGACGCTGAGTGGTGCTGTAGTATTGCTTCCAGTTCCTGTACAGCAAACTTCTAATTACACATTACACAAACTTTACTTCTCTACATGTTCGTTCTATTCTTATTTAAAAAATACTTAATGCTGTTTTTGAATGCACTATTGTATGGACTAAACGTGTATGCTATTCATACTCCGTACTCCAGTACTTGACATTTTTTATTTTTGCGCAGGTTTTGCGTCGTTTCAGACCACTGTGCGATGTGGTACTCTTAAGGGAGGAGTGATGTTTACTTATACACTTTTTTATTCGAACATTGGTATGAATGTACTTTAAAGCCACTCTTTGTATTTCTGGACCTACATTATATGCACTCAGAAGATATAATCACACGTCACAGCCAAAGTGGCCCAATTAGAATATTATGTAATGATATAGATAAGCTAAATAAATTTATTTTGCTTAGTTTTTGTCTTAATAATATATTCAGCTTTGTAGCCGATTGAATTGAAACCTTTCACAACAATTGATCCAATTTTGTGACCAGCTCTTTAAAATCGATTAACACCAGTCTAATAGCTTTTGGAAACACACTTTACTACCTTCAGGAGTTCTAGAATTTAAAAAAAAAAAACAGTAAGAAAAATCTAGGAGAAATAACGAGAAGATGAATTGATATTGAGCTTTTTGCAAAACAAGATATCAAGATGTAAGGAGCGAAAACCCTTTAGACCTTAAAGGATAAAATCAGTAATAGCTACCAGTCTGAAAACTGCAAACGTTCAAGTCCATCGAATAACTCAGATACTTTTTTGTTTTCTTTTCCATCCTACAAGATATATCAAATGGTCTCCACCTTCGTAGTTTTCTTCAAACTCATTTTTTCCTTCTCTTTTTTTCGCCTTCTTTCTTCGTATCAAGCCTCACTTTCTTTAGCAGGCCACCTTTTCATCTTTAACGTTCCATTCTATTAGCACGTCTGTGGTTCTAATCCTAGAAGAACTGGCCGGGTCCGTTCATAGCTGTAAGTCTTCTGTAAATAGTTCTTACGAGAAATCCACACACGTTCTGTTTGGACTTCCTCTTCCGTTTCGACTTTTTATATTTTTTTTTCATGGCTGCTACCAATCGGACAGCAACCACTTTGTTTCCTCCATCTCTTAAGGATCTTGAAGAAGATGGAGAAGGGAATGAAATTGGCTCCACGTGCGGAATGAAGTAGGCAGAATGTTTAATGGAAAATCGCTTTGAAATATGAACGAAAGACTGACTACTCACGTATTTTCAGACCTACTATTCAGTCTTTTACTAAACTGAATTTCCTTACAATTTGAACGGTACATTCATTATGCCAAAAGAAGTAGGGTTACAGTCAGAATTTTTATTCGAGGTGGGGTGGGGGAGCCATACTTTTGCAACTTTAAAAAGTTAATGTGAAATTTAGTATTTAATTTTCTAAAGTTACATTTGTTGGTAGATTTCTATAACAAGGAAGAACTGCCACAAGAGTGGAAAGAATCAATCATTGTTCCAATTCAGAAGAAAGGCTACAAAACCGACTGTAATTATTATCGAGGCATTTCTCTTCTGTCAACATCCTATAAAATCCTTTCAAACATTCTATTAGGAAGATTGACCCCATACTCAGATGAAATTATTGGAGATTATCAGTGCGGATTTAGACGAAATCGATCAACTATCGAAGAAATATTTACCATTCGCCAAATACTGGGAAAGAAGTGGAAATGCAATACACCGGTACATCAACTATTTATTGATTTTAGAAAGGCTTACAACTCAGTTAGGAGAGAAACATTGTACAACATTCTTGTAGAAGTTGGATTAATTAGATTAGCTAAAAAGCTAATTAGATTAATTGAGATATGTTTAAATGAATCCCAAAGTAAAGTTCGAATAGGAAAATTTTTGTCCACGAGCTTTCAGGTCGAGAATGGCCTGAAACACGGAGATGCGTTGTAATAATTATTACTCAACTTAGTCCTGGAATAAGCTATAAGGAAAATCAAAGATAGCAACCAGGGCCTAGAGTTGAATTGTAGTCATCAGGTTATGATGTATGCTGGTGATGTAAATTTAACAGGAGATGATAGGAAAACAATAGATAGAAATGCAGAGGTCTTATTAACTATATCCATCACGACTGTGGAACTCACTAAATAAATAATAAACACTTCTGACCAGAGTATATACGCTTGTTTATTAAAAACTAAATTACAGTGTAACGGTTTCCACAACTTAACGTTGTCTTCATCAGACATTAACTGAAAGAGATATCTTAGAGCATAGATATTTATACTAAAAGTGAAAGTACTCAAATTCCTTGTGTGCATGGGAAGCCACTTGAGTCGTCGTACTTCCCTGGGCGTCATCTGTCGGCCACCTGCCCTGACCTAATTACCCTCTCACCCTTGTTTATCTTTTCCAGACATCTGTAACACACCTGTTGTTTATCCTTGACCTCTTGTCTTAAAACTTTCTCTTAATCTTCCTTTGATGATAATTAGATATAAATAACAGACTATACTACATACAACTGATTATAAATACAACAATATAAATATATATATAGACATAAAAAAATAAACTATAAAATATAACAATATACAAAACTCTATGTAAGTATAACTATATACAATATTAAACTATATATAATATTTAATATGTGAATATAAATTACATATAAATATGTTCAATCTTGTTCTTTTACTTCAATTTGTTCCAATAATTTATCCCATAGATCATGTATTAACAGTCCACTGGACTGGACAAGTGGACTGTTAATACATGATCTATGGGATAAATTATTGGAACAAATTGAAGTAAAAGAACAAGATTGAACATATACAGCACAATACAGCACATGAAAATTTGGAAGAGGACAGTCCCGGTCCATCTTGTTGCAAACGAAGAAGAAAATGAAAAGTCGTTGTATTGATCATTCATGTACTGAATTATTTGATTGCTCTTGCTTCTTGTATTGACATGCTTGTAATTATCATTCTTTATATGATTCTTTAAATCAGTGTTTGCGTCATTTTAACTGCTTTTTCTTAATGAAGATTTTTTTTTCATTTTAACAAACATTTATTTCAATTTTACGATTACTAGCTTCGTTCATCTGAAAAGTGAACCATGTGAGAAGCATTTTGACGGACCGTAGCAGAATAGAGCGACCTACTTCGACAATGTGGTCAATGATATCAACGTTAATCCGTACAAAGTCATTATAAAATGTGAGATGATGTACTTCAAACAGAATCGATGTGTTCAGAGGAAAAACGATGAGAATTCCAGTTTTGGGCTTTTTTTTTTTAAATAGATATTATGCCAAGTGGTAGCTCAGCCCCTTACTTTTGCAATATCATATACTAACAGGGCAAAACCAATGACAATTTTTCAATGAACACGGCAGAAGATACAGGTCTACAATTGTAAATATAAGATAAATGAAAGTTTATTTGCCTTTTCCAAAACGCTGCCAATGGTGGACTCTCATCGTTTCCTTCTAGTCTCTTCGATTGGGATTTTTTTTTAACGACGACATTATATAGATATTAGAACGATTTGATAGAAACGTTACCAACACCCCGTAGCTCCTAAGCTGTATTACCAACGTAGTTTCTAATGTGTATTAGAGGCGCATAGTTTTACTTGAGGCCACTCTACAACACCTTTAATCTTAAAAAAAAAAAATCTTTGAAATTTTCCGATTTTTGTCCAAATTTCCCTTTATTGGTATGTCATAGGAACATGAACAATATTAGATTTTAAAAATTGCATCATTCTAATTAGAATAACGTATTAACCATCAAATTTGGATGAATATTACTCGGTCCAGAAATTTTAGATCCTTGTTATCTCTATTAATATTCTTATAGTTACTACTTTCAGACAAAATTTGGAAATATTTTCCCGATTACTCATATAAGATATTGGAGTGATATTTGGTAAATACCTTACTAATATTTAAGCGTATTTTTCAGACTTTTTTAGGTTTGCATACTTTGACTCAGGGTCGGTCCAGAGGGCCCCAAACTTTAAAAAAAAAAGGAATTTTTGCAGAGAAATTTCCCAAATTTTCCCCAATTTCCCTTTTGTCACATGCAATACGGACCGACTCCTTATTGTTTTTGAAAGCCTGCCTTATTCTGAAACGAATGACGTACTAGCAATGAAATTCGACCACATACTGTGGAAGCAGTAGTTATGCAAATAAAAATCTGAAGAAAAAGTTTGAAAAGCCAAAATTTTGGCCTTTTTTTTTTTTTTTGGACATAGTGTCGAAAGCTCCACTCAGAAATGGTGCAAACTGAGTTTTCTCTTCTTTGGGATGTCCCAAGTGAACTAAAACCATTTCCAGCTTTCCCCTAATTTTTGGAAGGTACGGCCCTTTTTGAGCTAATTTACTGGGTTATGTAATAGAATTAGTGATAATGTGGAATTTCCATATGGTAATGCTCATGTACCATGGTTTAACAGCTTAATAAACCGATAATTAGACATTTTATAACAGAACATATCTTCTTTTTTCCTATACATGCTTAAATAGCGGTAACGATTTTAAAATTGGACCTAACTCTGAAACATGGATATTTAGATAGATAGTGTACTAGTTCCTCTGATATTTCTTTAACCGCCTTTAATATGTCATAGTTTTCGAGGTAGACAGCCTCAAAGTTACATTTTCCTCGCTTTCGGCATAGTGTAACTTTGAAATAACGCGGTTTTCGCCCTATGTCCATATGGGCCTTTTTATTTGTTTAGTGAGAGGATTTCACCAGTGGATTTTGGCTACATAATAAGTGAACACCCTGTATAACGGTATATATTGCCACAGTTCGTATTTGTGTTCATGTATTTTTTATTATTAAGTACTAGCAGCGTTCACCCCGCTTCGCTGCGGTCACCCCGGAACGCAATAAACTTTGTTACTTAGATAATTTTTACTTTTTCGCTTTCAAGTGATATGATAAAAACCATAGAAGATTGCAGTAAATGTTAACATTATATCGCCTGTCATTTATGTTAACCCGCCCCGCTTCGCTGCGGTCACCCCGGAACGCAATAAACGTTGTTACTTAGATAATTTTTACTTTTTCGCTTTCAAGTGATATGATAAAAACCATAGTAGATTGCAGTAAATGTTAACATTATATCGCCTGTCATTTATTTTAACCCGCCGAGTGACACGGTCATGCGGGTTGCATATAAATACGTTTATTTTTACCTATGATGAACTAACAAAGGATTTGTACGTTATGGACACTTGAATGGTCAATTATCTCAAGACACTGGTAATTAAAAATTAAAGTGATATGATAAAAACCATCTAGGGTCCAAATCCTAATAACCCCCCAAAAATGAAAGAAATTGGTTCAGCCGTATTAGCGTGATGAGGGAACAAAGGATTTGTGCGTTCTCTTTTATATATAAGATATTAGCAATAGTTACACTAAAATATGCACCAATATCACCAACTTCTAAACCACTATATTTAATAAGAAATTACTTATTTTACGTCATAGTGCAAAATCTTACATCTAGCTGTCATGGTGATTTTCTCAATTATTATAAAATATCTCCTTGACAACTGTATACGTCACCATAGCAACCGACAAACAAAAAAATATAGATTAATCTACAGATGTTTCTTATACTATATCTTTCTTGAGCACTGCTGCCCTAATTACGAACGAAATATATCAAATACAACATTATCGTTGTAAATTGTTTGCTGATTACGTCTGAAGTTGTCATTACATTAGCAGAAAATCCAAGCTTTAATTTGCACATGATAACTACCAAATCTCCGAAACACTTGCGTAAATAAACTTGAGTGTTGGAATATATTTATTAACGTTAAATTTGATTATTTCAGTCTAATATGATTGAAATTTGCGTTAGTGTTCCTAAAATAGCACAATATTAATTAACGTATCATACCAGACAAACACTGCGGGCTAATCACACTTATAACTAATTAGATATTTTGATGAAACAACATAAAATATTAATTCCCTTCCGCTATTTAAGTGTGGTGTGATTTGTTGAAGGCGAAGTGTTTATACAACATTTAATTTATACAAATAGCTATATATATATAAATGTTTTTAATTGCTTGTATGCAGTATTAACATTATATTTGAAGATTTAATTAATTAATTCTGCACAGTTGTTTGTTAATCATCGGGATATTTTTGTGTGAGAAAATAAACACTTGGTGATGAGTTTGAAATATAGTAATTAATAGTTATTATTGGAAACAGGTGCGCACCCAAATTTTTGTTGGGAGGGGCCCAAAGATTTTTTGGGGTTTGAGGGGTCCAGTAATACAAGTTACTACGTTTATGTAGTATGCAGCAGGTGACAGTCTACAGCCAAAAGAAACTATAAGTAGCCCTATATTTTACGTACTGTGTAACAGTTTTATTAAATAAAAAAGAAAGTTGATAGTTGGTTTAAAATTGGTAAACAGCGCCAGTGAGTTTAAAGCGGAAATAACGAGTACTAGAACCTGAAAGTTGTGCGCGGGTATAGAGTAGGCTCATAATTACGACAACGATCGAGAACTGGACACAGTCAAATACTCGTAAATTCAAGTGCTATAGAAATTGTTCTTGGTGGAAAGTTCTCAAGTTATATAGGTAGTTTAGAGTGACAATGTGAAACAGTTTATCGATCGATAAGTTAAAGTGTTTGGTTGCCGGAATTAGAACAAAGATTATAAAGTAGAATATTTTGGCTACTTCTTTCAAATAATTAATTTATCTAGGTTACTGGGACGACTACGTTTACAGTTACGAGTGTGTGTTGCATTAAGTGAATGGCTTAATGATATTTGTCTCATTGAAGTTTTTGAGTGGTAAAATTATACTCAAATTTTCACATTTATAGTGATTAGAGTAAAGTGCAAGAAATTATTCCCTTTCGAGTGTGTTTAGCAACCCAATTAATAGCTTTAGAAGTGGGTCTAGAGTTCCATATTTACTTTTTGGAATGATAACGTTAAACACATTGTACAAGAAGTATAAATTTGCTATGGAAGTAATAATTTCTGGAGCCAGCAATGTTGGTAAGTGTTGAATTCTTGTTCAAAAGACTTAGTCTCATGATTATTCCAGAAATTAGTTGTTTTGTTGTAAAGTCTAATATTTTGTTATTTTGTTCATTAAAAAATCAGTCAATTTAAATTCCATGATTTTCATTACTAATTTTGGAATTACATTATTTCATATTTGGAGTATAGTAACTCAGATTTAAATGTTTTATTCATTATATTCATTTTTAAAATCAGTTATGTGTATGTACTCAAACAGTACATGTCCAATGGCGCTAGTCTTTGTGGGGAAAACTTCACTCAGGCTACGTTACAACTGTCACCAATATTCTCATGAGAAACGATAGAACTAGATGGGTTTTATCAGAAAACAAACAGAGCAGTTTATGAGTAAGGTCAAATCCTTAGTACACATCAATCATTTCTCTGCTAAAGAAATACAGTTTTATTAAGAAAGTGTACATTTGTATGTCGAGCTACAAAGTTTTGGGGGATCCGGACAGAATGGATACCTCTTCCCCAGAGGAGTGCGTCAATGATTTGAAAAAAGCATATAATACTTCAACTACACAAATAGCTATCTCCAAAACCACTGCAAACACTTATTAAACAATTTACCTATTTGATACAATAGTCAGTTCGCGATATAAATATAGAGTGGTCCAAAAATATAGAACCACTAAGTTGAAAATATGTGTGTAGAGCCATAAGCAGTCTGGCGGAAGAAACGTTGGGCAGTGGGGATATAGTTTCCCCTAAACGAGGCGAGACCAAACAAAGCTCTACCAATAATATATATATATATATATACACTTTCTGAGACATAACATCACTTTCACAACACATTTATAAGACGGGACTGCACTTTCAAGTCTTGTCTTGTAGGCAACCATAGAAGGATTAGTTATTGTAAATCGGAATAAAGGAATAGCATAGATGTAATATTAGCTGGTTGAAATACAATCAACTAAATTTCAGTCAGCGTCAAAGCTAGACATCTTGTGGTCTTGCAATCAACATTTTCTCTTTTTACGCTATAAAATACTTTGGAGCAAGCTAATTACGGAAGACACTTCTTTTGATTCATGCTTTGATTCTAACTAGTCGAAACTTGCGATTGAATTTCAGTTTGTTACTAGTTAGCTCAAAACAATGACCGCCATATTTCTTCATCATCTGTCGGCTCAGGAAGAATTGTCTGTAGGGAAACTAAGTAGGGAAACGGTTTAGAGAGAGATACGATGTGTGGTTTTCAAGTATGCACAATGTTCCTAATAAAAAGAAGAATAAAAAAGTAATAGAACTCAACGTTTCTTTAATAAGTAAACTATCTATTTATTTATAATTAATTGTTTGAATATACTCGAATATCAAAGTACAAGGATACAATGTACTAATTTGCAAGACTGTTCAACAAAGTATCTAACGCATCTACTGAAGTATTACATAAAGCATGAAGTAATAAATTTAATGTGTTGAATTAAAAGAAACACTTAAATGTGTAACTAGAATTACTTCCTTTAGCAGTACACATTTTACATACTCATCCAAGTTTTGCAATTCTTTTAGAAGTTTTAATGTAAGTTACATGTAATGTTACAAGCGCACTACGGCTGTTGTGATAGTAATTTTATTTGGTACTTTTACGTAAATGGACATTAATTATAGACTGATTTAACGCATTAATTAACTTTCTCGTGTGTAGGTCAACAACGCTCTACCACTGAGCCACCGCGGCACCCGATCAATTGAAGTGTTTTGAATACATGAGTTAACATTTAAATCATCCAATAAACAGATATGATAGCACAGTATAATGATAATAAACTAGTTCCAATTGTTTCATTATTGAATAAAAGGAAATGAAATTTCAAGTTTCACAACTCATGTTTATGCCCTGTAGGCTAAAAGATAGAAATGATTAATGAAAATGAATGATTATAAAATAGGTCTATTTAGTGAAATTGTCATAGAGGAGGAAATCCTAGAACCGCGATAAAACTCACGGACACGATGTTGTCCACCATAAACTTACATAATCTTGGACCGAACCAGGGACCTCTCGCACCAAAGGTGAGGAAGCCATCGCTGGTTCACTTTGTCCTCTGATTATACGAACATTTGTGATATGTCAAGACGAGTAATATACATAATATTCTATTCCAGTGAGTGAAACAATAATATAAACTAACTTACACTGACTTAACTCAAGAAAGTCCATGCTCGCATCTGTTACGTGAAGGACCAAAGGAATCAAATTTGCCAGAGGTTTTTAAAAGTAGCTTTCCGAGTATATTTGTTCAATTTTAGTTAACATTTTTATCTAAATTTCAAAAAAGAAACTTTTTTCAAGGGATTGTGCTTTTTATTTGCTAAAAACGGGGTAAATACAGTGCGTAAAACCGCTTAAATATTATACTAAATTTATTATAATACTATACAGAAAACCACTATCATAACTAACACTCAACTAGTTCTATGAAAGCCTAAGTGTTTATATAAAGAAAAACGTAACATTTTTAAAAAGTAATACATTTTTTAGATATAAAAAACAAATAAAAAGATTTTTGAAAAAAAAAGATGGGTAACACCTATGACCAAGGGGGCGTCAAATGGGCCCGAACAACATGACTTTTTTCTTTCCAAAAAAGCAATGTAGTATATTCCAATAATAAAAGCACAAATGAACCTTTCATCAAAGGGAACAATAACAGAAAACAGAGAATCCAGAATGCACATTAATCCATATAAACAAAGTAATAAAGAACTCAGGGTAAAATTGACTCTCCCTGGGCTTTTCCAAGGTTAAACAAAGAGCTAAAATTATTCAAATATTTAATTTTACCCTGACGCTTTTTTTTCCTTTTGGACCTCAGAAAACATACAAAGAGCAATACTTTCATGATCTAATCTTTTCTAAGTCTATCACCCTATATCAAACATTATCCACACTCAGACCAGACTAGAGGAAAATTAAAAATATATTAGTATGCTCACAAATTAGAAAATACCACTAGTCTTCAATGCAATTACGATTTCTTTAACGCAGTTAAACCAAATAAGGAAGAAGATAATCTCAAAACCAGTGGTTAGTTTACTAAACAGTATTTTGTGTCTTCTAGAAAATTACAGAAAGAAATTATTATTTTTTCATTTCTGAACCATTTAAAAGAGTAAGGATGGGACAGATGAGCACCCAAGACTTAAGTACACAAATCATAAGTTCAAATACAAAAACACTATGTTTTTATGTAAATAAGTTTAATACGATTATGGTTTTATATCTCTACCTTAGAGCATGAAGTGCGTAAGTCCAATTTTGGCAAAAATGAGTTAAGGCCAGTTTTCTATATCTTTCGGAAGTCTGCTACGACTGGTTGGTTGTATATTGTTCTATACGGGTTGATAACGTAATTAACTAAATATATACTGTAGTGTGTCCAATATGTATTTAGTGCTTAAGTAAGTGGTTTTGCCGTTTTCTGGAAAGCAAGGATTTGTGACTTACGCACTTCATGCTCTCAGGTACAGCTATTATGTGGAAAGTAGGTGTCAGCAGCTTTTGGACTGCCTCATACAATCAATACACTTGATGTACTTTCTTCATGATATGATATCCTCAATTGAGACACAGAGTTGCCTCGTGTCTATATGTTTAGCATATGTCCTGGCTTCTATTCCCGATGACAGCTGATATGGTTCGGATTCAACATTAAGCTTTAGGCATATGCCTCATAAAGCGTCAGTGCTGAGAGGGGTGTTAAACTTAAAACTTACCAACCAAACTTCCTTGCGTATCACATGTAACCGAAATTTAATGCTTTACACGCACTCACACCCATACACACACACACACACACACACATATATATATATATATATATATATATATATATATATATATATATATATAATATCAGTGACGTACTCAGAATTTCAAGAAGGGTATGTTAAAACATGATGGAACATGAACCAAAATACATCTTCCGCTAATGCGTGATGATGACAAGTGTATTTCTCATATCCTTATATATGCACGAAGGAGTTTTCAGCCACGGTCCGTGACACGTTTTCCATTGCATTCTGTTACATGTTTGTTGATGCAAGACCACATATGTTTGAAACCACACACAGAGTTTGACATAGTCCTATATTTTAAGTATTCCTTTTTGCACAATCCCCAGAATTTTCAATACGTCGAGCAAAAAGCATTGTTACGTCACGGAACGAAATCATTCCGTTCAGCAGAGAGAACGTCAGTCACAAACACCTTACATAATATAATGCGGCAATATCTGACCAAAAAAAAAAAAAAAAAAATGCCGGCGTGGTCCTTTATAATTTAGAGCATCAATCTGCACTGCATATATTTCTTGATGTAAATTACGGCTCTCGTAGTACTCTCATGGTATGAACATAAGTATATAAATAAAAACGTATGAACTAGGTTGATCATAATAACGAAGGAATAAAAAATGAAAATGTGATTTAGGCCAATTTAAGTAAAATGTCTACTGTTAACACCTCCAGAAATGACATATATTTCTTAAGACTTTGTGTTGGATACGGTTCCCTCAATTGAACTAATAAAAAAGGGAATGGGTCCAACATACCATATCCAACAAACAAATAAACATTTTACGGTTCTGCTGCTGCCCAATCATCTGAAAAACTATATTTTCCTAACGAAGGAAGGTCACGAACTGGCTTCATTGAGATCCGAACGAGACAATTGTGTTTTCATTCTATAACTAGACGAATCCTAATACGGGCCACCGGGCGAGATATCGTGAGTTAGAACATATTTTGTAATATAAAAAGTTATTAGCTGGTAGAATAGTTTCAGCCGAGTCATTTGTTCGGAAACAGTTGGGTATATGGAAAACTCGGCAAACACACATCCCATCATTTTCAAGGGCACACATTTTGGGGTTAAAAAAACTTTACACCAGGGTCTCCCTATGGATCTCAAACTGGATTCAACTCAAACGTTTCAAATAGCAAGGGGCTTAAGTACCACATCATTTGAAAGCTGCTGTGAAATGAAAGAAGATGGAGCAAGTTTCGACTCTACGACAACCCTATCCAAAATGGCGGCGGATCAAATATAAACAAAAACTTAATTGAAAAGTCCATGGCCACCCCAATAAACCGTAAACGGTCAGACAAATGTGAAAATAGGAAAGCATGTGTGACATTATTTTCAAAGCACAACGATTACGTGTAGGAATGACACATTTTTTGCCCATTTTCGTTACAAACAATAATAAACTCAAAATGAATATTTTAATAATAATAAGAATTCAAGAAATTTGCATTGTAATAGAGTTACGACAATAACGAACAACAAACAACAGTGTTGTAGAACGCACTCACATTCAGATCCATGTTATTAATATCTATACCCGATGACAGAACCGTGGCAATTCATTACAAAATCAATTTGACGGAAACTCCGAAAAGCAACAAATAAGAAAAGAACACCTCTACGCAATGCTCTGATAACATAAGAATGCTTCAGTCTATTATTTGTGCTTTCTTTTCGTTGTAGAATAAAGATAAATATAGTTTATGATCCCAAGCACTTTTCACTTTTACCAAGAATGAAGTGATGCTATTATAATTATTTTCTGCAGAGTTTACTTCATTTGTACAAGGCAATATATTAACGAACCAGATAACGTGGGTTCCTGTCACCACGACATGGCGCGTCCTCAGGTTGCGGATCGAGGAGAAGGCCTCTAGATATAGAGGTTAGCTGCGAATATACTGAATAAGCAGTCGCGGACAGACGACTAGGAGTGGTCCTCCAGCTTGGGGGTTTGGGTAAGGCTAACACCCTCATCCTGTAAAAAAAGGTACTTGTTCAGAAACATTCACAAAAGCCTCGGACAAGGACTGATAACTTGGCACGACATCAGCAAAAGAAAATGGACATGAGATTTGGAACATGGAATATTAGAAGTCTTTATAGGGCAGGCTCGTTAAAATCTGTAACGAGTGAGTTAGAGAAATACAGGATGGACTTAGTAGGAGTTCAGGAAGTTAGGTGGGAAGGAAATGGATCTCAGAATTCCGGAAATTTTACGTTCTTTTACGGGGAAGGAAATAAAAATCACCAGTTAGGAACAGGGTTTTTCGTTCACAAACGAATATTACCAGCAATTAAACAGGTTGAATTTGTTACTGACAGACTTTCTTTTATTACTCTTAAGGGACGGTGGTGTGATATTATTATTTTAAATGTACATGCTCCAACTGAAGATAAGAGTGACGATATAAAAGATAGTTTTTACGAAGAAGTGGAACGGATATTTGACCAACTCCCGCGATACCATATGAAGATTCTATTAGGGGATTTCAATGCGAAGGTAGGACGAGAGGATATTTTCAAACCGATTATAGGGAACGAAAGTTTGCATAAGGAAAGTAATGACAACGGTGTTAGACTCGTGAACTTTGCAACATCCAAAAACCTAATCGTGAAGAGTACAAAATTCCCACATCGCGACGTTCATAAATACACTTGGACATCACCAGACGGAAAAACACATAATCAAATTGATCACGTTTTAGTAGATAGAAGAAGACAATCTAGCATAATTGACGTCCGGTCGTTTAGAGGGGCTGATTGTGACACTGATCACTACCTGGTAGCAGCGATAATACGGGAGAGATTATCGTTGAATAAATGTAATACTCAATGTCCGAAAACGGAGAGATTTAATTTAAGGAAATTAGAAGAGAGCCAGGTAAGAGAGGAATACCAGATTGAAGTTTCGAATAGATTCTCGGTTTTAGAAGACTCGGAGTGCACTAGTGTTGAGGATACTTGGATTGAAATTAGAGATAGCATTAAAAGTTCAGCAATAGAAAAATTGGGACACGCGGAAATACGTAGGAACAAACCATGGTTCGACCAAGAATGCATTAAACTAGTAGAGAAGAGAAAACAGGCAAAATTACGGTGGCTACAAAATCCGAATGAAATAACTACACAAAATTTCGCAGATATCAGGCGGGAAACTTCCAAAACTTTTAGAACAAAGAAACGGGATTTTTTGAAAGCTAAAATTAAGGAACTTGAAGATAATAGTAAAAATAAAAATATTCGGGACATGCACAAGGGGATCAGCGAATTTAAGAAAGGCTATCAACCTCGTGCTTATATATTAAAGAAATCTGACGGAACAGTTCTCACTGATACGGATAGCCTCTTAAATAGATGGAAAGATTTCTTTGACGATTTGCTGAACACGCAGCCCAAAACTAATGTGCGTGGAGAAAAGGAGATACACACCGCAGAACCGTATATTCCAGAACCCAATCGAATAGAACTAGAAGCCGCTATAAAGAAATTAAAGAAACACAAATCTCCGGGTGTAGATGAAATTCCGGCTGAGTTAGTTTTAGCTGGAGGCGAAAAATTGTGGAACAAGATACACAAACTCATTCTCCTTATCTGGAACAAGGAAGAATTGCCACAAGAATGGAAAGAGTCAATCATTGTTCCAATTCACAAGAAAGGCGACAAAACTGACTGTAATAATTATCGAGGCATCTCTCTTCTTTCAACATCCTATAAAATCCTTTCAAATATTATGTTAGCAAGATTGACCCCATACGCAGATGAAATTATTGGAGATTATCAGTGCGGATTTAGACGAAATCGATCAACTATCGACCAAATATTTACCATTCGCCAAATACTCGAAAAGAAGTGGGAATACAATACCCCGGTACATCAACTATTTATTGATTTTAGAAAGGCTTACGACTCGGTTAGGAGAGAAACATTATACAACGTTCTTACAGAGCTTGGAATACCGAGAAAGTTAGATTAATTATGATATGTTTAAGTGAATCCCAAAGTAAAGTCCGGGTAGGAAAATTTTTGTCCACGAGCTTCCACGTCGAAAATGGCCTGAAACAAGGAGATGCGTTGTCGCCATTATTATTTAACTTTGTGCTGGAATACGCCATAAGGAAAATCAAAGATAGCAACCAGAGCCTAGAGTTGAACGGCATTCACCAGGTTATAGCATATGCTGATGATGTAAATTTAATAGGGGATGATAGGAGAACAGTAGAAATAAATGCAGAGATATTATTAAACGCTTGCATGGACATGGGTTTAGAAGTAAATGCAGAGAAAACTAAATACATGGAAGTGCGTCGGGACCGTAATACGGCAAATTGTGGAGCCGTTAAAATATTAAATAATACTTTTGATAAAGTGGATACTTTCAAATATTTAGGATCAATATTAACAGACGAAAATCATATTCACGAAGAAATTAAATGTCGACTAAAAGCAGGGAATTCGTGTTACTATTCGGTTCAAAATCTCTTGTCGTCGCGAGTTCTGTCGAGGAATTTGAAGCTTAAAATATATAAAACGATAATCATGCCTGTTGTTCTGTATGGTTGCGAAACATGGTCGCTTACTCTGAGGGAAGAACATAGACTGAAAGTATTTGAGAACAGGATCCTGAGAAGAATATTCGGACCCAAGAGGAACGAGAATGGGGAATGGCGGAAGCTTCATAACGAGGAACTACATAGTTTATACGGTTTACCCAACATTTTTAGGGTCGTCAAGTCTAGGAGGCTTAGGTGGGCAGGTCATGTAGGTAGAATGGAAGAAAGTAGAAACGCTTTCAAAGTCTTGACTGGTAGACCCATAGGAAAACGACCATTAGGAAGACATAGGCGCAGATGGGAGGATAATATTAAGATGGATCTCGCAGAGATAGGAATACAAAGTAGAAACTGGATCCAATTAGCTAAGGATAGAAGTCAGTGGAGAGCTTTTGTGAACGCGGCACTGAACCTCCGTTTTCCATAGGCCATAGAGTTAGTTAGTTAATATATTAACGAAATTTAGTTCGATCAATTATATATATATATATATATATATATATATATATATATATATATATATATATATACAGGGTGGGCCATTTTAATTAATCCACGGAAATATCTGAAAAATGATAAAACATAGAAGAAATTTTTGAAGTACACGTTATATATTGCTAAGGGGGAAAACCAATTCTGCCAAAAGTACCCCTCCCCTCGCCCCGTAAATGGGGGTAACGGGGGATAACTTTGAAATGTCAAATGGGAAGATGGGTCGAGTAATACCTCGTTCGAAAGGTCTTGGAAAACTAAGTAACGCTGTACCAAAAGATGTTTCATATTGTGCACCAGTTTCAAAATGGCCGCCATAAAATGGTTCGGAAACTCCAGTACCCGTAGTGTGAAAACCATAGAAGGTAAATGAATGGAACAAATTTGAAATACGTAAATATCATAGGGCATATCGAACGGTGTGGTCCCTGTTATCCCAGTAGCCTCCCTAAAGGGGTCTTGGGGGCTAACTTCAAAATTTCAAATAGTAACATGAGTCGAGTGGTACCTCGTTCGATAAATCTTGCAAAATCTAACATATTGCAGGAGAAAACGATTGATGTGAAATGGCAGTGTTCTCAAAAGGAAGCCGAAACATAGTATCCGTGTCGGAGAAAGGGTTTAGTACCCGTAGTATGAAAGCGATTGGAGATAAATCAACAAAAGAAAAACTGGAGTAGCTAACTGACGTAAGGCACATCGAGAGGTGTTGTCGGGGTGATTCCAGGGCCAACTGAAAGGTATCCGGGGCCAACTTGAAAATTTCAAATAGCAGCTTGAAGCGAGTAACATCACGTTACATAGACAAATTAATATCAAACAGCTTCTGTAAGAAAATTTTCGACATGAGGCACCGTTTTCAAAATTATCGCAAAGACATGGTGACTGTGTCTAAGAAAACGTCTAGTGCCCATAGTATGAATACGGTTAGACATAAATGAAAATAACGAAAATTAAATAGGAAAACCACGGAGGCGTTCCAAGGCTCGAGAATAATACAACAGAGATAAAAATATTAGAGTAAAATTGCCATAATGTATAAAGAGAAATCCAAGTCCTGCAAAATAATCTCTCCCTGCGCTCTGTATGTGAGTGGGGTGGAAAGTAAAGTGAAAGTTCAAACGAGAACTCTACTTTAATTCGTAAATTAAGGCTAACCTTACAAATAGGTATGGTGTGGTTGAAACATTTGTTTGTAAGGATGACGCTGTAGTGACTAAAAAAACAGAAACTTTTATGCAATGCGTGCTGGTTATTCAGAAAGCATTTCGCGGATATACGTACACACCGTTTCGTCCCTCAAGCTCACAATATGACATGAATGCTAATAGTTAATCAAAATGTAACTGTGGCCATCCGCGTTAACTTAGTGCACCAATTCTCTATGCATGAAGTCTGCCTTCCAAACAGCATTGGGTAGGTCAAGCGTACGCCCGAACCGTTGTCCGGTCGGACATTGAAATTTTGAAGTTAGCCCACAAGACCCCTTCAGGGAGGCCACTGGGATCACTGGGATTACATCATTCGATATGCCCTATGATATTTACGTATTTCAATTTTGTTCCATTCATTTACCTTCCATGGTTTTCATACTACGGGTACTGGAGTTTCCGAACCATTTTATGGCCGCCATTTTGAAACTGGTGCACAATATGAAACATCTTTTGGTACAGCGTTACTTAGTTTTCCAAGACCTTTCGAACGAGGTATTACTCGACCCATCTTCCCATTTGACATTTCAAAATTACCCGTCGTTACCCCCATTTACGGGGGGCGGGTAGGGGTACTTTTTGCGGAATTGGTTTTCCCCCTTAGCAATATATAACGTTTACTTCAAAAATTTCTTCTATGTTTTATCATTTTTCAGATATTTCCGTGGATTAATTAAAATGGCCCAACCTGTATATATATATATATATATATATATATATATATATATATATATATATATATATATATATATATATATATATATATATAGTCCTAACAAATGATGTAAAAATGTAGACACTCACTTTACCTACTAATATATACATATCCTTTTTTATAAGTACAGGCTATCTGTTATATTTTTACAAAATGTTCCTACTCAGAACCATAGAAGCAATATTCTGTGACGAGGATTGCATTAAAGGCATACAGAAAATCAGCCCTTGGCACAAATCCTGCTAATCTCAGTTGAGAGCTTTATAAAGTTAGATACGTTTTGCCTTTAATAATGATGCACCAACACTACTTGCTTGTAAAACGTTGACGAAACTCCTTCATTACCAACTTCTACGATTTTATCAGATTAGGAACGAACATTTGTTCAAACAAGCAATGTCTTTTCTTCAGTATAAATAGCAAAGTTATATCAAATATTACATAATTATTTCATCTGCTTCAAAATATTTCATATGACTCTAGAACAAAATCAATATTCTTTTACCTTCCTAAAACTTGTTAAACATCTATGACACAATAAGCTATCTCATGCGTATATATACACTTAACAAGAGAGTTTCGTTTCACAATCTGAAACTGCAGTAGATTTCCAAATTATGGGAATTGAATACTCAACTTGAAGTAGTACATCTTTAACTAGTTGTTGTAACAAATTGATAAGATCAAACAATGAACTAACTCTTCAGATGCTAAATCCATACGTAAAAGTCATTAATTGGTATGTTTTATTGATTTTGTTCTATGGTGATAAAGGTTGAAACGAGAAATCATTAATTTGAACCACTTCCGGTTAAAGAAAGTGATGGAATCTATTCTTGGAGAGCTGAATCGATTCCAAAATACTGTTTCTTTATATCTCTTACCGTTTTTGGAATACAATATTCATTACCGAAATTGTAAATATTAGTAAATTTCAACCATTTCCAGTTTGCGTAGAGTGTTGCGGGTTGTTGTAATGGTATATTTTATTGAGACCTTGAATAGATTACTGAAAATAGATTGCTGCTTTCAATTGCCGTTTTCGTTCTACAGAAATAAACGTAGAAACTTTAAATAACTAATTTCAACTATTACCGGTTTGAATATAGAGTTAACGGAAGAGGTGTAACCTATTCTTTGGATGCTGAATCAATTAAAAAAAATAACTTGATATCTCTTACCGTTTGTACTCCGATACTTATTGACACACGGGAGGATGGACGAGCAGACAAAGCCGTTCTATAAGACCTCCGACACCTATCAATAGCATAGTTTCCAAGTTCAAATTAGTTTCTTGAGAAAAAGCAATTCCAGAAATATAGCCTAAAGGGAAATATTGTAATAATAAGACCCTGCTTTATCTGTACTCAAGCATTTTAGTTAAACAGAATTGCAAAAGGTTTAGAAGTTAATGATAATGATGATTTTGGAATATAACTGTGTTTATCTATATAAGAAATGACTTTCGTTTCATAGTGTGAAACTACGGTAGACTTCCAAACTATTGTAATATAGTGCGCATACCTGATGTGGTACATCTACAACTACTGAATGCAATAGATTAATAAGATCAAAGAAAGAATTGTCTATCCCGACCCTGAAACCATGTCAGAAAGACACTACTCGTTATGCTTTCCTCTTTTGTTCTATTCTGATAAAAGTTAAAACCAAAAATCATTAGTTTGAAGCACTACTGGTTTAAATAGATGGTTGAAAGAAGGAGATAGAACCTACTCTTGGGTAGGTAAGTCGATGATAAAAAAAACTGCATTTCGATATCTCTTACCGTTTTTCTCTGCTGAAATCAGTATTGAAACAAAAGTAGTAGTACACCCAACCACTTCCCCCATCAAAAAGTCGCGGTCGGAAAGAGGGATTGCCGCCGTCGACGGAGGCAACCGGCATCCGTCCGCGGCGGCACAACGATCTACTTGTTAAAAATAGCCGACCTTTTGCTGAGTCTGCAAGCGGTCGAAAATCGTAAAATAAAATGCCATTTGTCGATCCTTTGCCGACTCCTTAAGCCGGCCCTTGAGACGCTGAAACGATTCCAAGAAAACCCATCGCAATATGTCTTATCGTTTTTGCTCTGATACCTGTCGACAAACAGGTGGACGGAGAAAGCCGTTCTATAAGGTTTTCAACATTATGCATAACATAGCTTAAAGTCGAAAAACTAAGATGTGGTATGCTTTATGTTTTAAGATTATAGTTTACGAGTAGGAAACGTTGCTAGGATGTTTATAAAGAAGCAATGATTCTACACACAAATCAAGGAACACCAGAGGACTGCTCCTAACAAACTTCCAGTTCACCATCCATGCATTATGGAATTATACATTTGCTTATTCAGTCAAGATTAACCTAAGCGATAAGGTACGAGTATTTACAACAATATTTCGTTTTGACTTTACACTTGAAACTATAGCCGTAATGAAATATATTCGAAATTAAGTATTAGAAATAATTCTTGAAGAATCATCCATATTCGTATTTACTGCGATACAATACCAAAGACTATATAATACACGCAAGACCATATATATAGCATTTTAGGTCGTTTATTCTTGTCCTGTATTTAATATATATGTAGGGTATTAATGAAATATGTCGACAAACTCTAACACGTGATTCCTCACATCAAAATAAGAAAGAACTTCATGTAGACCTGGGGAGAAAATTGCATAGTTTCAGAGCTAGGGCTGTCCAAAGTCCCCTAAAAGCTAAATGTAGACACTCACTATTTTGAATTTGAGGTCTATATCAGTGTAAAAGAAAAACATACATATGCAATCCAAAAATGCATATTTCATCAACGTGTAATGGGTCAAGGGATTCCCTAACAGAGAATAACTCTTGGACCTACTCTCGACACAATTCTCAGGTATGCTCTGATTTCAAGAAGGGTCTGAAGTAGGCAAAAGGTAAGGCCTGACAACTGTCGGCACGGAATGCTTCAGTGGAAAGTTGGAAGTTTTAGAGACCGGTACAAATTGGAAATGATACAAAATAGCCTTATTTTGCATGTTTATAGTAGCATGCAAAAACGTATGGAATGTATCTTTTTCTTTCCGACGGACTTGTAAGGTTTCGTTTGAGACGCATATGATAACGCATATAAATTCATATTTTAAGTGAATTTCGATGTGCATGTATATTACGTAAATCTTGCAGTATATTGCAAATTTCCAAATTTTATTGCTGCATACTAACATATTTGAGACTATATCACAAGAAAGTAGGTTGTATTTACAGTAAACTGAATCACTTTGTAAACAAAAAAGAATAAAATGTAGAATAAATGTAGAATAAAATGTTGTATAAAATAATAGAATAAAGTGCTGTATCCTAAACTAGTCCATTTGACTTGTCTTGCACATTGTCTTCATTGCATAGGAGAAACAATCAGATGCCAATATCCGGTAGTAGTAGTATTAAATGTAAAGAAAGTATTTGTGAAAGCTGCATCACGCTTACGCGAAATTCGGAAAAATGTTCTAGTACCTTGGGAAACCAGTTTTAACCCGATGGGGTTCGTGGCTAGAAGCTGTGTCGTATTATGCAAATAACTTAAATCAAGTGAAAACAGTTGTACTCAGTAAATTCCGATGAGGTAGTCTCTATTTATGTGACACAAAAATGTTTCTCTACGAGTGGCAACAGAATCACTTGTCGAGATACCTGAAATTAACAGACAGTTAGAATCCCGTAACAATGCTTTGCAGCATTCACTGTCCTTGTTGGGCGAATGATCACATACTTTGTTCGGTGACACTCACGGTGTTACGAAAACAGTCTCAGATAAACTTCGCCAAATATCAGGCAAAAATCTTGGATAGAAAACAGTCTGTGACATTGCAAATGTACTTAATGTTGAAAATAAGGAAATGGAAGAGGACCTAACACAGTAAGACATTTGTTGTTTTTCACATGTACTACTGACTTCTGCTGATGTAGAAAGGAACTTTTCGATCTACAAAACGTTACTTACTGAGAAACGCAGAAGTTTTATAGAGGAAAAGCGTAAGAAAGGCGTTCACATTTAATTGCAAATAGATGTTACTAAGGTCAGGTATTTTTGTACGAATTTGAGATTTTACTTTCTTAGTGTATATTTCAGCACATATGTGTAATGTTTAATGGATATATTTTAGTGCATATATTTGACGTTTTTCGTGCATATTTGCATGCATATCTCGGGGTTGGTTTGTGCATGGAGATACGATCTCTATTAATGAACATAACTTTAACCTATAGGATATGGCGGGCGAAAGGTTTGAGGGAAGAACTAGTGATATTTCCTTAAAAGTATGTGTGTAACCAAGATGATTGTTACCAGAATTTGATTCTTGAGCTTAGCAATGAACCGCTAGGTACTACAGTTTATCCTATTAAATAAAAAAAGAACAAATATGGTTCTCGGATAAAAAAAAGTTAAATGTTAAAAAGATAAACAGTAATTGTCGGCTATAATTTATGTTAAGTTTTTTGGATTATCATGCTTCAATTTATAAACGACGGATTAACTTAATTCACACATAATTTAATTAACTCTTTCACATTTCGTATGCAAATGTTATAGACGGTAATTGTTACATTAAAACTCTATGTGTGGAATTAACATGTCTCATATATCCATTTCAATCTTTGTAAATTAACTCTCTGTTACGTGTAATAAAGTGTAATTCCATATTATCTTTCTAAAGTGAATGATACATAGGCCTAATATAAACACCACATCTATATGTGGTTCTTACATGTAGAACTGATGTCTAATTTTTTTGGCAGTTAACTTTTTTTTTTTTTTTTTTTTTTTTTACCTTTTAAGGCTTTGTTATGATAGCATCTATGTTGTATTTTCCAGTCGACAATAACAGTTAATTTCTATATATAGATTTTAAATTACTGGGAAATATATCTGTTTTATTTATCTTACATATAATATACGAGTGAATACAAAACCTGATGTGCATTTTATATTACAAAAGTCAATGCGAAATGGAAGTTCGATATAGATAATTAGAAATACGGAAGACAAAACGTAATATATATATATATAGATATATATGTGTGTGTGTGTGTGTGTGTGTGTGTGTGCTTTGAGCTTCGTATTCCATTAAAATAAATGAAATGGATTACTTTCTTTTTCAGTATGGTTTGATCCATTACATATGATGACACTTAAAGCAAAATTACATTTAGGTAGGGATATTTCTTGCTTTCCTACAAAATTGAAGTGCTACATACTTTCAATTTTTCTGGCTAGTCGGACTCGTGGGAGAACACATAAATTCTATGGGTGTATGCTGATTACAATAAATATATTGAAAATAACTGAGTAGAAGATTGAAAGTTCATTCTTTTTTGCATATCCTATACAGTTAGTAATTGACTTGCAACTGACGCGACTTCATCTGCATTTTTACCGATTGTAACAGTTACATAACGTCCGCAAAGCGGTTGTTATTATCAACACCCTATAATAGTAATCATCATCTTCACAGGTCTGGTACGTAAGGTCTCTGGTTTAATTGCAGCTCGTGCCAAATGAGATTTATAGTGGATAAGCACCATTGGGTGCAGGGTCAGACCAAGGCAAAATTTTCACCCGAGCAAAGTGACTTTTTGGCGTCCCCTCTCCTAGCCTATATTTTACAATTTATTATAGTGATTTTAATATTTAAAACCCCCCTTTTCAAAAGAAAAAAGTACTCAAATACCTAGGGTCGTATACAGAATGTACAGGGTGTTTCAAAACAACACCGACAACGTTTGGGAGGTGATTCCTGACACCAAGACAAGACAAAAAGTATATACCAACCTGGGTGCACAAATGTTTCCTTTGGGAATTATAGCCTGCCAAAAACATGAAAAATTAAGTTTAAAGGTACATAGCTTCAAACTATGGAACCTACCATACTCGGGTCAAGACTTTACTTAGGAACTAGTAGTGCTCTATCCAAATATATAAGTTTCAGAATCCTGCGCCACTTCCGCAACAATTTTTATAGAAATAATTGCGAGTATTTCAAATTATGTGTCCGTTGAAAAACTCCCTCTATAAAAATTGTTGTGTAAGTACCTAAGATTCTGAAACATGTGTTTTTGGATAGCGCACATATTAGTTCTTAAGTAAAGTCTTGACCCAACTACGGTACGTCCCATAGCTTTGAAGCTATGGATCTTTAAATTTCATTTTTTCATATTTCCGGTAGCCTATAATTCCGAAAGGAAACATTTGTGCACCCAGGTTGGTGTATACTTTTTGTCTTATCTTGGCGTCAGTAATCACCTCCCATACGTTGTCGGTCTTGTTTTGAAACACCCTGTATAGTGCTTAAAAATTTACACATGGTATCAATTACAATGTGTTTTAAGTAAGTGCTGTATATACTGTTCCCCCTCCACTACAATTTTAAAAGGGCAACATACATAGAATTTAATAACATTCAATGCCTAGGAAAAATTTACAAAGAATATGGACCGCTATAAACAATGCCAAGTCCTCCTCCACTCTTTCTTCTACATGCCATATCTCCATTGGTCGATATAGCTCCCCTAGTACTACGAAACTCTCTTCTTCCATGGTGGAATGGAAAAAGATGATGTAATTGACGCTATTTTACAAGACTATAAACCAAAAAAGTCTGTAGAAAACATGTTATAAAATTTACTTTTTGAGACTGGTTTTGGCGCCCCTCAGGTTGTGTCGCCCTGAGCATTTGTCCGGGTTGCCCGGCCCTTGATCCGCCTTGATTACGTGGGTTTTCTCGCGGTTCTCCTGTTTCCTTCCACTTTCTTCATTCCATCATTTCATTCATTTCTCATTGCCGTCTCCTTTAACCTACACGGCATAGCTGAAGGACGTGAAACTGAAAGATTTCATTACATTTTTTCATAACAGTAATCATCATCACCATCTATTCTTCCATTATTGGCACGTCATCTTTCGCACTTGAGATTCTATACACCATGCCCTTCTGCTAACCTTTTGGTCTTAACGTGTGACTTTTTTCTGTTTTGATACTCTGTATCAACTGCAATTACTAAACATTGTTAGGGTCATCAAGTCTAGGAGCCTCAGGCGTTCATTTTATGTAAACCAGGATGGAAGAAAATAGGAACGTTTTCAAGGTCTTAACTGGAAGACCGACCGGGAAAGGACCATTAGGAAGACCTAGAGGCAGATGGGAGGACAACATTAAGATGAATCTTGCAGAAATAGGAATACAAAATAGAAACTGGACCCAGTTGACTAACGATAGAAGTAGTCAGTGGAGAGGTTTTATGAACGCGGCATTGAATCTCCGGTTCCATACGCCACAGAGATAGTTACTTAGTTTCTATCATCTGTAACCTTCTTCTCCTCTTTCTAGCACATACATCATGATACCATTTCTTTTGAGCCAGTGTCCCAGCCAGTTTCTCATCTTTTCAATTACATGAAAATTGTTCTTCTCTTCTCTATCGTTTCCAACATACTCTTATTCAAATTCCTTTCGAACCAGCTAGTTATAGCGATTCTTCTCTACACCTTCATTAAAAAAAAACTTTCAGTTTTTTTTATCGCCTTTGCGTAACGTCCATATTTTTGCCAAATATGGTGAAATTTTCCACATGAATAATATTATGAGTTTTTCTCTCAACACCTCATTCAGGGACTCACAAAATATGCCTTTCTTCCTCCTAATTGCTTCTTTCGCCATTCCAGCCCTTAATTTTATTCAAATTCGCGTTTCATGTCATCACTAATAATACTATCCAGGTATCGATAATAGTCATCTGTTCTATTTTCTTCTCTCCCATTTGTATTTTTGACACCAACCGCTTTGTTACAATCACTATGTCTATTTCTTTCTAGTATTTATTTTCATCTCATATTCTTCACAGCTCTTCCTTGAGTTTTGTAACATCTTGTTGGTTTCCTTTCAGATTTCTCAACAACCACCATACTATGTGCAAATCAAATCGTATACACCTAATCATTCTACTTCCTACCGAAATACGATCTTCATTATATAGGCTCTCCTTTACTATCTCTTCTAGATATATATTTAATAAAGTCAGCAAGAGACAACATCCTCGTCGAACTCCCCCCGCCAATTGAACCCTTCTCTGTCATTTTCTCCCTATTGTAACACTTACTTGTTGGTTCATATGTAAATATTTTATGGGTACTCGATCGTTCCATTTCAACCCAACTTTCTTTAGAACTCCTATCAATAATTCTCAGTTCACACAGTCAAAAGCTTTATCTAGTACAATATATACAACTTACACTTTTTCTTTTTCCTAGAAACCATTGACCGATTATCCTTAATAAGCCAGTTGCATATGTATGTCGCTGGTTCTCCTAAAGGAGAAACGATTCTCCTCAACGTCTTCATTTGTCGTTCTATACAATCTTCTGTTTAAGTATTTGAAGCATATGTTTTGCAGCATGTGATATGGGACTAATAGTTTACAACGACTCACCAAAGGTAGCCGTTAACCCTGGTTCAGTTATATCTTCAGTGGCAATAATCGTTTTCACCTTAAAATATCTTCTGAAGTTATATTCACTAGTATGCTCACCTTTTCTACTGAAATTACAAGTCCATGATGAATATTAAATAATTTATTCTTTGATTCCTTTTTAATGTATATTCACACTAACTGACTTGCAATCAAACATGTCCACTGCGTATCTATAAACAACGACATAGCAACCCATTAGACAATAATGTATATTTCTTATATATTAAAACATTCTTCTTTTATTATTTTTAATTAACATTATAACAGGTATAGTGCTTGTGTAAAAGCACTTTCTGCCCGAGATATATGTAATTATAGACCGATACAAAGTATCTCGTTATATAAAATGTCGCCCGATAAAGGGACTAAATATAAAAGTTACAAGGGAGCTTGACTTTTATATTTAAGAACCACTGGTCCGTTTATAATAATGACATAAGAATAGTGCTATTCTTTACATTTTGATCGCCCTTCATATATAACTTCATTAAGTTTCCTTCATATAAATACATTTATAATAAAACTTTTATTCCATTATTATTTATCTTTTATCATTAAAAATGTCGTCGCTTACTAATACAATCAACGAAGGATGCGAAATCAAAAGCGTAAGAGATAATTACATTTTAAAACACAAATTACAATGATCAACGATTTCATTCATCATTAAAAACGGTCATGTTAAAAAAAATGTTTGCTCTTTCCAGGGCACATTATATAACAATTACGTAAGATGGTATTTTAGAGTATACATCATATCAACAAGGCGTCATGATACAAAAGAATCTTATCCAAGTATCATATAAGGTGATACATGAGTACAGTCGTCGGATAATTAGCTTAATAGAATGAACCTTCTACTGAATATAATCTTTGACAATAAAGTTTCAACATAAATCAATATAATATAAATAATCTTTGTTTTTAATCAGTAACAACATTAACATCTTCCCGTATGGTAGATATAATAATCTATGTTCAAGTGAACGAAAAGAAGAAATTAAATTTATTTTCACACATAAATATTCATAAGAATCAATAGCTGATATGGGTTTAACCCCTACCACATCAACTGCAATCAGTTTAGATTCGTACTTGTATATGATTCCAATAAAGTACATTGTATCGCACAATCATGATTATGTTCCGCATTATTATTTTGTACATGAATTGCGTCATTATTTTGATTTTGATACGAAGCGCCATCTCTTGAACTACGGTTACGTCTATCAATGTAGTTTACAGTATTTCTAGAATTTCGCCATGTATTTCGTCTATTTTTGAATCTACTTTGGTTAAATGGTCTGACATAATTATTGACACGATTAGTTAGGTTAGGTGTGTTCCCATCATATCTTTGCCTATTCTGATTGTTCTGATTGTTTAAATTTACTCGATTTAGGTTATGTTCCGTATCGTCTACATTACGGATATTTAGATTCCGGACTGGTACTGATCTAAAGTTATCTGAATTGTTTTTAATTTTGCCTATTCCCGCTTGATGATTCTGTGCCTGGTATTGAGTTTCATAACATTGAACAAGCATCAATAGATGATTAAAACTCATGCATTGCGTAGAAAACAGGATTTGTTGTAATTTAAACGGTAGTAGATTTCGAATAGATGCAATCACTCTAGATTCAGATTGCAATGGATTTACGATTTTTAATTCATTATACGTATTCACAACAAAATCAACAACAGATTTGTGCAAGCGAGGATTAAAAGGTTGATTTCTAATCGTAGCGTCTCTGTTTGCAAGTAGAAAGTCATTCTCATAATTTGCAATCAGCGCTGCCTTGAATTCCTCATATGTATTGACGTGTTCACGTACTGCCTTAAACCATAAAGAACACGGTGGAAGTAATAAATGAGGGATTAGTTTCATATATTGAGATTTATCTATACACATTATACTACATTCGTCCTGAAATTTTTCTAGGAAAGAAGTAGCATTTTCATTACATCTACTACTAAACTTACTCATAGCACGTATTTCGCTCATTTTTACACTTAACTTTACATTTCTTTCACCATTTCGTGTTCGTGTTGAGTGAAAATTTCTACCTACTGCGTTATGTGTGGTTCCACCATCTCTTTTCCGCCCATCTGTATTCCTTGGTTGAATTCTTTCCAAAATAATATCCTCATCGAATGGGTTGCTTGAGGAAGAGATAACGCAAGGTCCTTGTCGATCTGCTTCGGGTGAATGCGAGGTCATCTCTTGTGAATGAGGGAACTCCAAACGATCATTAACCATGTTGTTGTTGTATGCGTTGTCTTTAATCTGTAACGTCCTAATTTCCTCCTGTAAGGTAGATATCAATTGTGTATTTGCACGTATTTGGTTAGAATTATCTGTCACCTGAATCTTTTGCTGACAAGTAATTGAACAGAAGATTCGATTACTTCAAAATCTTTTTTTACAATATTAACTTCTTGGATTACATGATTGTAATTATCCTTGCAATCTTCAGATAATCTTTTTAACTTCTCGTCGAATTGTAACGTGATGTCTGTCACAGCTTGTATTACAGATTGTTTCGCTGCTTCGGACTTTTGATCTATTTGTTCTAACTGCCTACCCAATTCTTCATGCTGTCTCTCTAATCGTCCATTCAATTCTTCATACTGTCTTTCTAATCGTCCATTCACTTCTTCATACCGTCTACTTAATTCTTCAGATTTTTGCTGTACTGTTTGTTTTAACTCTTTGGACATCTGAGTTAAATTTTGTTCTAGTCGTTGTTCCTGTCGCTGTAATGCTAGTAGAATTCTGTCTTCTAATGTCAACATTTCGGGTGCAATAGGAGCTATATTCTGCTCGTTGTTAGCACTGTCAACAGTTTCATTCTCTACTGTCTCACCAATCATGATTTTTCTTGTGATTACTCTGCCACTTCTAAGAACGGTTGAGTTCGTATTCATGAACCTTCTTACTAAGGTAAATTCACCCTTACTTTAGACTTCGGGATATGAATTTACAAGAATCCCGGGTGAGGTAAACCAAAAATTTTACAACGACTCACCAAAGGTAGCCGTTAACCCTGGTTCAGTTATATCTTCAGTGGCAATAATCGTTTTCACCTTAAAATATCTTCTGAAGTTATATTCACTAGTATGCTCACCTTTTCTACTGAAATTACAAGTCCATGATGAATATTAAATAATTTATTCTTTGATTCCTTTTTAATGTATATTCACACTAACTGACTTGCAATCAAACATGTCCACTGCGTATCTATAAACAACGACATAGCAACCCATTAGACAATAATGTATATTTCTTATATATTAAAACATTCTTCTTTTATTATTTTTAATTAACATTATAACAGGTATAGTGCTTGTGTAAAAGCACTTTCTGCCCGAGATATATGTAATTATAGACCGATACAAAGTATCTCGTTATAAGTTCTGTAGTCGTTTCATCTATCTGGGTTCGATTTCTTAACCAACGGTATCATGACCGCTTCAAGAACTCTTTTGGTCAGTCTCCTGTCTCATATATTTCACTGCAAAGCTGAAACAATTCTTTTTGCTCTTGTCACTCACAGTCTTAACGAATTCGATCTACACCACTGGAATAAAAATGTTTTCCTAAACAAATTAGTGACTATGGATATATGCTGGGTGTTTTTATTCGACCCCAAGAACAATGAAATGATTAAAACATAGAAACAAACCTCATTCACCATTTTCCAAGAGTTTAAAGTGCAATATTCATTCAGCAAGGTCATGTTGTCCGAGTTTTAGAATAATGAAGGTGTGGTCTTGATTGATTACTAAGACAAAAGGGGTTTCTTTCACAAGCCATGAAACACCTACTACGTCAAAGCAAAGAGATGGGGTTTGCACTCGAAAGATGTGTTAGAATAAGCGGATAATGCACTGGCAACCGGAGCAGCAGAAATAAGGAAGAGAATTTACACAACAACGTAGCTACGAAAGTTTGCCCCACTCAACATGGCTCAGTTTGTTCATTTCCTCTTCCCAAATATTAGGAATGTAGTGTTTTGAGTATGATGAAGGTATTACTGCGGTGAAAACCTGGCTTACCTCTAGTTTCATAGATTGTTATGCATATGGTATTAACTAACTGAACCATAAATCAGAAAAGCATAAGGCAATACGAGATTAGTATATAGAGAAAGACGCATTCGGGGACCAAATAGCAGATGTCTAGCTCATCTCGATCATGGTGAGGATAGGAACTTTCTGGGATCCCCTAGTTCTTAGTGGCCCGGTCGTGAAGTTGTTAGCAGTTGTGGTGTCCACCACAAATTCACATGGGCTGGGATTGAACCAGGGACTTCACCAATAGCAGTGATGAGCGCTATGAAACTGATCCGAAACACAATTAATGTATTTTTTTTACTAATAACAAACCACAGAAATATCACAACATATAATTTTTATTTACTGAAGCAACACCACATTGATAGAATGTTATTATCTGCTAACAAGGATTCAATTAATATAATTGATTCTCACAGTTCGCTATCTCTCACGAGATCACGCCTCGCCAGAAATAGCTTTGTATTAACATTTAGCACTTAATGCATTAGACAAGAAACCAATCACACACAATATCTACAGCAGACAAACATTTATAGAAACGAATGACTTGCACCGTTAACATACAGTGTATAGCCTATATTGAGAATGTACAATGTGTATAATCCAATGGCAAAAAGTAATTGTTTGTTAATTTATTCGTTAAAAAATGACGTTTATTATGTGTAGAAGAACGCATGCTTTTCACTTTAAATTTGCACAGTAAACATGTATTTATGTTTCCAGGTACACTAATCACAAAGATTACAAAACAAAAGAGAATAACCATCAGGTGCAGAATGTATAGAATAAAGAAATAAATAACTTTTCCATACCAATTTGACCATAGATTGCGTTCGATAGTGCTTGTTTTCTCAGCCAGGACGCAAATGAAGAAAACAATATAAAATAAACTTAACGTGTTATTAAACATTGACTTGCGGCATAAGAAACTCCACCTACTATTAAACATCGATTTGAGGCATAAGAAACTCAAGCTGTTATTAAACATTGAATTGAGGTATAAGAAACTCAAGCTGGTATTAAACATTGGTTTCAGGCATAAGAAACTCAACCTATTATTAACCATTGATTTGAGGCATAAGAAAATGAATGATAACACAGTTCATTAGCTATGTTGTATTAATAAATGTAATTTATATTTATAACAATAAAGGTATGCTTAAGAAATGAACGCAGAACGTAATTCTTCTCAATAAACAAACTTTACTAGTCAAACTCATTTAAATGAAACTGCAAGAAACAAAATAACATTTTAATATAATCCGGCACATTTCGACAAAAATGAAGATACACATGTCATTACATTCCTTCGTTTTTTGTTTTTTGTTTTTGTATTAACGACATTCATTTGTATTTATAAAACAATAACAGGATTCTATTTTAGTTCTTTTAGAAATATTTGTCGTTATCTGCTGTTTTTAATATTCCGTAACAGGAAATTGTATACAATTATTTGTCTGGTAATTTTTGTCCATATTGTACCGTAGGGAAATTATTGGTAATTTATTGACAATCCCTCTCTTATTTACAATTCAATTAAACAATGTTGTTACATTTTGTTGCTATATCACAGATTTTAATTTTCTTTATCGAATATACGTATATTGAAATCTCTCAGCAACACGAGATGGAAAAACCAACTGTTGTGATTACCTATAAACTATAAACAATGTGTATAGTTGTATATGTTTACAGTTGCATTTTGAAAACAACAGAGGAAATAAGTGTTGAATGCCTTATTTGTAAGCTGTGCTGATTTATTATAACAGTTAAAAGTATGAGTACACAAATCTTCAAACAAACAAAAAAAAGCTATATTATTAGCGTTAGGGGTAAAAAAAAGTGGATCTGAAAAGGTAGTGACTATGTTTAATGATTGTGATTTTTTTAGGAAGTAGAGGGAAGCCATATAACTTTTAGGAGTGGGAAACAACATTCCCGCGTACCCCCTCAGTTTTATCCCCTGATTAGCGTTAAAACAAAGAAAGTCCTATATATTAACCGATAGATCACTCTGAATTGAAAATCTTTGAGTTTTACGTCCTACGGTTATGCCGACTAGGCTAAAGGAGACGGTGATGATGAGTAATGAATGAAATGGTGGAATGAAGAAAGTGGGAGGAAACGGGAGAACCCCGAGAAAACCCACGCACACAGTGTTTGTCCGCCCCAAAGTTCACTTGGCGGGGGCTGGGATCGAACCCTGGACCCCAAGCACCAGAGGTAAACACTCTACTACTGAGCCACCGCGACCCCATCACTCTGAGTTGAATAAAATATTGTGTGCAGTGTTCGTAGGTTTACTTAAGAAAATTTCCATCGACTGACACATTTTTTCCCCTTTTATTATCCAATTTTCCCTAGTCTTTTAAGTGTCCAATTCCTACGACAGAAATCATGTGATAAGATTAAATTAGTTATATTGAAGGAAGTGTCAACCACTTTTGTTTTGTTCATTTGCTTTTTCTTAAAGTGTTTTTTATCTTTAGTTTTCTTTTTACAAAAAATACACAAATGCGTCCAAAAAACAATAGATGTAAATTATGCTACTTAGAACACACAAACTCTTGCTGTTGTATTGTTTTATTTCTAAAGATCAAAGAAAAATTTAAGAATTTATATTGGTCAACCACTCACCTGGATTTTCCTGGATTTTCACGTTTTATAAAAAAAATATTTTTTTTTTCTTTTTGCTAAATTTACCTACGTAATTTCCCTAGATTAAGAAAATTTCCTCCAACTACAAACACTGGTTATGAATTATAATATTGTCATTGGTAAATTTTTGTGAACATCTAGAAATATAAATAAAAACTATAATAATGGCACTTATTAAGAATAAAACGAAAACTAATACTGAAGTATACCTTATGAAGTTATAACATTAGTAAGATTGACAGTATACAGCATGATTAATGACGTAATGCTCGAATTATCATTAAATCTAATTTAAACTTTAATTTTTGTTTGACTTTTGATTTGGACTCTTAAAACGGTACCTACTTCATTGCCCTCAATGCTTGTGCAAAATTTGCAGGGAGGAATGGCATGAAATTTCTACGCTTGGGCACCGATGTAGTTCATTGTAATGGAAATTGCGATGTCTTGCGATAATCCATAATGCTGGTAGTATATAACAGTATTGCAGTATATAACAGAATGGAATTACATTGCACACGTGCAGTCTAGTTGATGTTATAACATGGTCCTTCAGAGTTGCATAAACGTCAATTATTATCAACAGAAAAACTGACCGTGGCATCGAATGCGGAGAGATTAATTTTGCTCACGAAACAAGAAGTGCATCTTCAAATTCGAAACAAAACGAGAAATTTCTTGAGTCTCGCGATCAGCACTAGTTTACCGAAGTTTCAGATCTCAAACACTGATTTAGTATTACATGATTTTTATACTTCTAAATGGATGAAGCGATTGCATGAATACAAGGAAGAGCATATATCAACGTTTAAATTTACACAAGTCAAATCACAATATACTTCATTAATAAATATAGTTTAAATGTTATATCACAGTCCTCGTGGACCTCTCAGAATGTGCTAAGATTCTGGCAACTTTTAGATAAAACTAAAACCAAAATATCGTTACATAAATTTTCAATACGAGAAGAGTATAATTTCGAGTCGAGAAGACAATTGGTTTCCGAAAATCGAGGCAAAATGAGAAAGAATTCTTCAAAAGCCGAGGTGGCACGAGAACTAGACAAAAGGCTACGAAATGACACGAGGAAGTCTTATTTCTCTACTCGTCTCGTGGACAACATTAAGAACGACCAAGCTGGGCTAGTATGAAGATTGGTCGGAGTTGTTTGAGAGTTTAGATAGTTTGGTTAGGACCATCAATATTGTTACTATTGGGCATAGAGATATCATTTTGCGGGTCTACATAGTTTGGTTAGAACCATCAATATTGTTACTATTGGGCATAGAGATACCATTTTGCGAGTCTATATAGTTTGTTTAAAACCATCAACATTGTTACTGTAGGGCACAGAGATATCATTTTGAAAGTCTAGATAGTTTGGTTAGAACCATCAATATTGTTACTATTGGGCATAGAGATACCATTTTGCGAGTCTACATAGTTTGGTTAGAACCATCAATATTGTTACTATTGGGCATAGAGATATCATTTTGCGAGTCTACATAGTTTGGTTAGAACCATCAATATTGTTAATATTGGGCATAGAGATACCATTTTGCGAGTCTATATAGTTTGTTTAAAACCATCAACATTGTTACTGTAGGGCACAGACAAGTCATTTTGAGAGTCTAGATAGTTTGGTTAGAACCATCAACATTGTTACTATTGGGCATAGAGATACCATTTTGAGAGTCTACGTAGTTTGGTTAGAACCATCACTATTGTTACTATTGGGCATAGAATTATCATTTTGCGAGTCTAGATAGTTTGGTTACAACCATCAACATTGTTACTGTTGGGCACAGAGATATCATTTTGCTAGTCTAGATAGTTTGGTTAGAAATTAAAGAAATATCATGACATAAATTTACAAAACGAGTGGAGGCTATTTTCAAGTCGAGACGTGAATAGGTTTCCGAGAATCGAGACAAAACGAGAAAGAATTCTTTAAGAATCGAGATAAGATGAGAACTGGACAAATGGTTACGAAATGAGTCGAGGAAGCCTTGTTTCTTGACTCGTCTCGTGAATCAATACTAGGAGCGATCAAGCTGAGTTAGCACAGAGATTGGTGAAAGTTGTTTGAGATATCATTTGCAAATTTGTTTGCGAGCCTATATAGTTTGGTCAGAACCATTAACATTGTTTTTGCTGGACACAAGAGGCCGATGAATTACTGAAGATAAACAGAAAATCGACCGAACATCATAATGTAATGTAGTACGAAATGTAACCAGGTTGTGGTTCTGGTTTTACTTAGGGAAACAATAAGCGCAGACCTGTTGGTTCAAACGCTGATAAAAGAGATATGGCCTTCTTTCTTCCTTTTTGGGATAACGTCCATATTCTAATTTATATAAAAATGGTGCGCCAAGTCATTTTGTTCTTGATGTGTATTCCCGACTTGATGAACTACTTCGAGGGCATTGATTGGGTCGTCCTGGTACTCGTGAGTGGTCAGTATTGAGCCCTGATCTTACTACTTGATATTTCATTGTTGAGTATGGACTAAAGAAAAAGCGTGTCTCACCAAATCACTTTTTAGAAAGAACATTATTGGTACTTGATATTTACGGTTGGCTCCCTCTATTTCTTGTTGGCCATTTAGAAGAAAGACTACTTTGATCCTAATCTGTAGGTTGTTATAGGAATTCATCTTTGCCTGATATTATCGATATTTGAATGTTTTAAAAATAGAGTGGTTTCTCATAATCCTCTTGTGAAAAGGCCTCTTGTGTAGAATCACCCATAAGATGAATGTATTCTACATGCAACAGTCTCGTTGATTGCGTTCTCCGATTTAAAATCTGTAATAAATACGTTTGATACGTGAGCTGTTATTGTATGATTTAGAAATCGGTAATAACATTGTGGCAGCAAACCAAACCATTTCTCTCATGGGAAAAGGGAGAACTAATGAACCATAGTACATCAACTCATTAATTTCGGACATTTCGTACAGGTTATAAAAATGTCAAAGATTAGCTAAGGTCAGGCCGCACCAAGGTCATACAACACCCCATTTTGAAAACTCCACCCACCAGAACGTCAAACCAACTCGACATGACCAGTCCACTGTAGTGCGTCACCATTACGAACTCGGAAATACAATCAGGGGCTGCCACATTGTGCCATATACGTTGATCCCAACTCAGGTCTAAAGGAGAGAGTGGGAACGCGCCCACAACTCTGAATGCGTTCCTGAAATGGGTTGTCACATGTGAAGTAAGTCTTTTTCGAAATCCGAATTCCCAAAACAGTGGTTGAGCAAAAGCCCATTTCCAGAACGATCGTTAAACACGACCATTTTGAGCAAAAAAGTGATTCTCTGTGTATGGTGAAACTGCGAGAGGGTCATTCACTTCGAGTTTGTTCCTAACGTTCGTATCATACATACAGACTTTTATTCCGAAAAGATGAAGCGGAACGCAAGAACAAATGCGAAAACTTGATGGCAGAAAATTGATGCCACATCTGGCATATAGTCCTGACCTTCCTCGTTCGTATTACTGTTTATTTCGGTCCTTGGTCCATTTCCTGATAGCACTATGCTTCATCAACCAGCAGAAGGTGGTAACAGCAGTGACTGAGTACTTTGCCTCTAACATGGTATCGACGTGGAATCAAGAAACAGAAAGGAAGGTGATTACAGACAATCCAACTCGAAGGTCTGTTCTCTGAATATTTATCTTGTTTCGTTGTGCAGTAATAAATATCAGTATGTTTAAAACCAGAATATTACCTTGTGCAGTTCAGTCCTTCAATTACAGTGCTACATATTTCACCTAACGTTTCTGAAACAGGAGTGCAGATATTCTAAAGCAAATTATAAATTTCCTTGTCTCTACGTTTCTCTGCAAAACCTTTAGATTATCTTGTGCCCTACAGAAATGCTAGTGCGTATATTGCATTGAAATACAAGTGCAGAAGAAAATAATGGTACCGACATGAACAATATACATCCACTATCTATTTACTTCATACAAAATATTGTAAGAGCTCCTCCAAATAGAAATATTTTCTCGATATTAATAACTTTTTATCCTTTCTTTCAGTTGTTCATTACATCATGAAGCTTGCAAATAGCATTTTGAAACAATTCTAAAAATAACCCAAAGAAATGAATACAATTGTTAAATTTGGAAAGTATATTGCTTTGCTCAAATGTTATGAATCTCAATCGTTAGATCTTCCCAATATTCATGAATGGTGCCCCACAGGAACAAATGTTACCAACAACTGTTACTTCGTTAGTTTAATCAGGATCTTTATAATGATGCATCAAATACGAGGGTCATCGAGAAAGTAAAGAACGTTTTGGCATAGTTAAATAAAAACAAAATATATCAGCACACAATTTTATTTACAAAGCCATAGGACCTTACTCTACTCTTCTATGTAATCGCCATAGTTGTCAAGGCACTTGCTGTAATGTGGGATCAGTTTTTTAATGTTGATGTTATACTCATCTGCCGCCAAAGATTTGAGCCACGCTGTCATTGCTTGCTTGAGTAGCAAAGGTTTACTGGTACTACTTCATGAGGAAGCGATCGTGAAATTTGTGGAAAAGATTTGTGTAATGTATTCAAAGTGAAACGTCGATATTCCTGAAACCGTAACAAGTGATGGCTTCCCGCTGTGATCTTCATCATGCACGCTGATCCTCCCTTGATTAACATAATGCACAATTTCCTCAGTGATGACTCGTTCGTTGCACTATCACCATAAACATTATTTATTTGCCTATAAATTTCAATAGGCTTAACATTTTGCGCGTTCAGAAAACGAACGACACACAGTACCGGTACTTCACATTTGGCGGGATTTTCGATTGATGCTGAAAAAAAAGTAGCTTGACTGCACAGCATTGAGATTCGGCGTACACTGAGTTGAAGGAAGGAGTTAACGCAATCGTTCTGTACTTTCTGGACGGCCTTCGTAACATATTCCATATAAAAGTTTCGAGTATCCCTCCCCCTAGTGCTCCACACAAAAAGTTTTAATTACAAAAGTTGTTTTTTATGATCTTTCCAATGCAATATTAAACAACATATCATCCCATTTAAAATTTTCGAGTGATTCTAATCCCCCATGATAGGAAGTACTATGAGAAAGATTGTACTCTACATTCAATTTGGTCTATAACATTTAACTATCTCCCTTTTTCTTTCATCTTTTTATCTTAAGTCGTTTGTTATTTAGAATCATTGGACCTTTTAGGTGACTGTACAAAATCGCATATTTAAATGGTGACTATTGCAGAAACAATGCTCCATACAAAAGTTTTTCGTACAAAAGTTGTTTTTTTCATGATTTTTTCTGTGACACATCAAATAACATAACATTGTACCGTTGTTGTGGGTGGGCAATGTTGCCATTACCAGCCCCCTTCCAGAAAAGCCAACTTTTACAAAAAGTAATATTTAGAAAAAGTTCACCAATATCAGCACGATCCTTTCCTCCTTCGCAAAAATGAAAGTTGGTCCCCCCGAGAAAGGTATCCCTAACAGGCACTTATCTTACAACGTTGCTTAATGCAGATAAAAATGAAAATATACATTGACTGAAAAAAATAGTTATTAAGCACATATAAATATTCAGTTTCATTGGTTGCAGGATAGAGCAAATATTTGACTTAACGAACACCACTTGGAATTAAGTTAACGTAACAAAATTTTATTAACAAAAACAAAAATAAAGAAAATCCAACAAGAATAAATATCTATAACTGGCAAGTAGAATTAAATCTTAGATTGCCTTTGATTATCGTCTTCATATATACACATACTTTTCCCACACCTTTATAGTACACCACATATTCTAACTTGAAATTTTGTTCCAATATGGCTACTGCCTTAATTACAAATTGGAATATTTCAAAAATACTTTTTTTTATTTAAACAGGTCTCCTCCTATTTAATCAACAAAATTTTTTGACTTACTATTCTACATTACATATACTCACATACAGTAATAACGCGGATAATAACACCAAAAATCAAACATTTTTTTTACACTAGTTATAAGACGTATGTTCAACGTACCATTGTAGAGGACAAATGATGGACCCTTTCACTGGTCCCTACATATCGCTGAGAGACGGCTTATTAATCAATCAGAATGCAAAACTGCGATCACTTGACTTCTCACCAATAACTATGGTATCAGACCTCACAATTCAAAAAATAACCATTCATAGCTATGTACACATTCATAGTTATATATTATTTACTGCAGTTCGACGAGCAAAGAAAATATAGATCACGGGAAATATGACGGAAAAATGAAGGATGAACAGCGCTGTTCTACGATTTATCAAATATCCCTTCTAACCATGGTATAATACATCTAATACAAATAAATACAGAGAAGTGAGGGGGTCACTTCCCCACAACATCTTATTTAAAATGTTCGAGTGACCCCGCAATGCCCCGAGATAGAGGCTCGGTAGGGAAAAAATAGTAATTTCTATTCAATTCGCCTTATGACCTTTCCGTATTTCACCTTTTGTTTCATGTTTCTATCTTTAGCCATTTTGTGGATCATAAGCGCTAAACGTTTTATCTGAAATCTTCATATGTGTGGGTAGTGATGGGAATTAATCTGAACATTGAGCGCTTTATTCGGAGAGAGAGAGAAAGAAAGAGAAAAAATATATATAAATGAATATTTCGTTTCATTAATTTTTCCTGGAAAGATGAAAGTGAAATTGAACAGACCATTTTTACACACGACCTTTTGATAAATTGCTGAAGAGATGTAGTAGAACTAACGGTTTATGACTGCAAAGATAATTTTTGATATATATGAGAATGTGTATTTGTAATTCAGAAACTAATTGGGACTATTGTTTTAAATTAAGATTAAAGAATAATAATATAGGACATTTCTCTTTTAAATTTTCATTATAAATATCGGGAAGTGTTGTTTCATGACCTGAGCGACTCTATATTGTAAAAAGGAATGGTTTATACAGGGTGTTTCAGAACAACACCGACAACATTTGGGAAGTAATTCCTGACACCAAGATAAGGCAGAAAGTATAGAGTAACTTGGGTGCATGAATGATTCTTTTCTGAGTTATAGGCTGTCGAAAACATGATAAAATGAACTTTAAAGGTCCATAGCTCCAAAACTATGGGACATACAGTAGTCGGGCCAAGACTTCACTTAGGAACTAATTTGTCCATTATCCGAAAATACATGTTTCAGTATCCTAATGTACTCACGAAACAATTTTATAGAGGGAGTTTGGCTACGGGCATATAATTTGAAGTACTCACTCACTATCTCTATAAAAATTGTTGCGGAATTAGCGGGGGATTCTGAAACTTAGATATTTGGATAGGGTGCATACTAGTTCCTAAGTAAAGTCTTGACCCGAATTAAGTAAGTCCCATAGTTTTCGAACTAAGGACCTTTAAAGCTTTTTTTCATCTTTTCGGCAGCCTATAAGTCCGAAAGAAAGCATTTGTGCACCTAGGTTGGTCTATACCTTTTGTCTTATCTTGGCGTCAAAAATCACCTCTCAAACGTTGTTGGTGTTGTTTTGAAACGACCTGTATATTTTTTTAATCTAATGAAGTCATTAGTGCAAATGATAGCATGTAAAGTTATAAAGTGATCAATTCAAGAAAGCATATACCCTAGTTACTGTTGCAAACAAAATCCACAAACACACATTTCATATGTGACATATGATGCAATAATAAGCATTATTCTTGAGTGATTCCTTAACATAGGGGGGAGGGGAAACGTAGTTGAATGCAATTGCTCTCCTCATAATTTTTAAAAGAAGTTCTATTCTTCAAAATACATGTCAAAAGATAATAGTTTTGCTTATTTACACACTACAGTACTTAATATAATATACTTACCGTAGTTAATAAAGTTATGCCCATCACAAAGAAATACTTTAATTATATACATTAAAGAACCCGACGGTACAACGATATGTTGTATATTTTTACTTGTAACCATTATTATTTTACTTGTAATTTTGGGCTACAATGTATTTCAAATATATACTGGGCAGATTCTACTAATAGAAGAAGAGAAAGAAAGAGAAATAATATACTTATAGTATTAATATATAAAAAGATTATTCAAATGTTTTTATATAATTTGATCTCGGTGTCGTCGTCATGACGACCAAAAATAAATAGAATTATGGAGAGTTAGTAAAGGAGACATCTTAGAAGATTTGTGTATAAAGTAATTGTACGCTTCTCCTTCATATTCATTAAACCGTGTGTGCAACAAAAAGGTAAATTGGTGTTTTATGGCTCAATATTTAATGTTAAAGAACCAGAGAGAAGACTTATCGTTATAAATTTGGTGCCGGAACACCGAGAGGAAAAGTTGTATCGTCCGAAAGAATAGTAAAACGAGCAACATTGAGCCAAACATCAATCTTACAGTTTTAAGAAGTGGCAAGACAATATATAGGACGGATAATCCAACTATACACACTGACATGAATTCTTCAGAAAACATGGTGGACGTATTAAGGGAAATATCACAAGAAATCAAGGATCAAGGTCATCAAGCTCAGGATCAAGCTCGACGAAATGATGAACAGTTTGAAAAAATGAATCAGCAATTTGAAAAATTACACCAAAAGATGAATCAACAAATTAGGAAACAAGCTCAACATTTTGACGAAAGGTTAGAGCAATTGCAGCAATGTAACGATGGCAAATAGGATCAAGTACAACAACAATTAAGTCAAATGAATCAACACATTGCAGCTAAGTTCGAGCGCTATGATGAAGAAATGGGCAAGATGGTACAGAGGTTCACCGAAGTTGAGGACTCTGTAGATATTATAGAGACAGCGGTAAATGAACATGGCAATCAAATTAAGCAGTTGCAAGATGAAGTGAACTTCATTAAAGAAAAGTGTATTCACGAAAGTACAGTGCAAGATGATGGGCACATGAATGCTGTGCATCCCACATCTATCGGTTGGGAATCTACACGTCATCCCAGAACAACTTTTGAAGATAATCAATCCTCGAGCTGTAATGAAGATAGTACCGAAGGAGAAAGAAGAGTGAGGCGATCATCCCATCAGAAGCATAACCGCTACAGGTATTTAAAGGCTAATACAGGAAAATCATTACGGTTTAGTGAAGTGAAATCACTTACAAAATTTAGTGGTGTACCCGAAGACATACTAGCGAGGGGGTTCCTCGAAAAATTTGAGGATGAGTGCAAACTAATGGGCGTAGACGAATCTCAATATTTAAAGTTACTACTACATATATTATTGCCACCTTGTCTAACATGGTTTAAGGCAATAAGGAATAACCTACGTACTTATTCAGACCTTAAGAATGCCTTGCTATCCAATTACGAGAACGATTTTATGATAGCGAATAGGTATGCATGTTGAGAACGAAACCATTCGATCCAAAAATCCATAGGAACGTTACTGAATTTGTGGTTTCTACATATAACGAATTAAGATCATTAAATCCGAGTCATCCAGAATCAAGAATCATTGCTTCTATTAGAATTTTATTACCTTTTAGATTACAGCAATTATTAATGTCTGCGCAGTGTATCAATTTTAACCATCTGATTATGCTTGTTCAAAATTATGAGAGTCAATCTGCAGCGGAAAGTTGTAATAGAGGTCGAGGCAATTTTGGTCGTAACCATATACAATATGCTCCTGTTCATAACCTAAATACACAATCTGAAAATACCTCTAACTCGTATTGTTTAAATAGCAGAGCAAATGGTCACAATGTTACCGGTAATCAGATGCAACCTAATCGTAGAAATGGAAACAAGAATTTTAGAAATAGTAACCGGAATTTCAACAGGAACAGTAATCATCGCACGGTTACTCAAAATCGACTTACAGATGGCAGGAATTACAGTAACAGAAATCCGAATGCCATAACAGTGCATAATCGATCAGAAAGTACTCAAGATTGTGGAATACAGTGTAATTTAACTGAAGTTACAAGTCAACGTAATTTAAACTAGATTGTGCTGATGTGGAAGGGGTTGAACCCATGTCAGCGTTAAATACTTCTAATCAATCAGCGTTAAATACTTCTAATCAATTTTCTGATTATGAAACTGATTTAAAAACTTTAGATACAAATTCCGTTTATTAATACGAATATAATCGTATAGTGTTTGGATTGATAAATAGAAGTTATGTTTTATTCGATATTTGTATGTCATACTATTCATGTGTTTTCCTATGATTTGCAAAACGCAATATTAATCGCATTATTAGTGTTTGTAACGCGAGAGAATATATATTGAAGTTCATAATTTATGTTTCTTTAAGGACTTCATACTTTAAGCAATTCTTGCTTTTATGTTACTGTTCTATTCGAATTTTACGCAAATAAGATAAATATTAAGTAATAAAAGAAGATATTTTTAATATAAATGGGTAAAAGTAATGACCGTTATACAAAAATTGATGCCAAGCATTTCATGGAAGAATTACGAGTAATGACAGTCAAATTTAGATGTTTTCCAAAGAATTTTGTTTAAAATATTGAAATTCTGTGCATTTTGACTTTCTCTGATTACAATTGCCTAGAGTTAATATATATTAACATTTTCATTTATTTCATGTATATTAACATCATGTATATTATTTATTATGCCCAAAATTAACGATTTAAATTTGCTATTAATTAACATCTTTATGGCCCATAATGGACTTGAATTGAAATATTGACCGTATTTTTTTAACGTGCCTTGTAATCGACGATTATGAAGTTAATTATGAAGAAACATAATTAACATTATATTTTGTGTAAAAATGAGGGATATTTGAGAATTATGAAATATGTTATATATACAAGGGGCACCTAAAGAGTTTGTTAAGGTTAACGGTCCAGAGTTCTTTTCCTTTTATTGAAAAAATAAATAAATGTCCGACGAGCGCCATAATATACAACGGTATGTTGTATATTTTTACTTGCAATCATTATTGTATATTTTTACTTGTAACCATTATTAATTTACTTGTAATTTTGGGCTACAATGTATTTCAAATATATACTAGGCAGATTCTACTAATAGAAGAAGAGAAAGAAAGAGAAATAATATACTTATAGTATTAATATATAAAAAGATTATTCAAATGTTTTTATATAATTTGATCTCGGTGTCGTCGTCATGACGACCAAAAATAAATAGAATTATGGAGAGTTAGTAAAGGAGACATCTTAGAAGATTTGTGTATAAAGTAATTGTACGCTTCTCCATCATATTCATTAAACCGTTTGTGCAACAAAAAGGTAAATTGGTGTTTTTATGGCTCAATATTTAATGTTAAAGAACCAGAGAGAAGACTTATCGTTATAAGGGAAATGCCTAGCAAGGATTTAAATTATTAAGAGCTACAGAAATAGCAACACGGGCTTCCGAAGTAACCTAAACTAGCCCTGTAACCAAGAAATTATGTTTCAGATTTACAGAAACATAGATATAGTGTAAGGGAGAGGTGGACCCAGGACGGACTTCTGGGGGAGCGATGGGTTGTAATACTGCTACTTAGAGCTACATTTAAGAGCTCCAAACTATGGGATGGGTTTTATTTATATATAAAGTAAGAAAGTTTCCTTCTCTGGAGGGGCGATCGCGAAAGAAAACGAAGTCGCATTATATATATATATATATATATATATATATATATATATATATATATATATATATATATATATATATATATATATATATATATATATAGAGAGAGAGAGAGAGAGAGAGAGAGAGTGCTTAATTATAATGCATTTTAATAATATGCTTAAAGTAATGATTTACCTAGATAAATTACTCATGTTCATAATAATTATCCATTCTTGTGGGGATATACACAAGCACCTTGAGCTATTGGAAATAAACTTGAACTGTAACCTATTAAAACTTGTATCTCCTATTGACAATAGCAATCTTTTGCGGTACTACTTTTGTCCGTTTACATCATAGTCTTGTCCACCGGTGCGTAAATCAGGCTCTTAAGCAATGTCCCTTTCCACTAATATTTAAAATCACTGATGATCGATGTGATAAAACCAGGTGTTTTAGTAAAACAAGTGTTTTTGCAGTGGTCGAAGTGAGACGATTTGCGGTGGTATGCCATACTGCCTCTGTTTTGTCAGTGATGAAGGCAAACCGCCTCTGGTTTTTCAGTGTCCAAGACATACCTTCACTGGAGAGTAGTTGCTAAATACCTTTAATAAATCCATTTTGATACAAAGTAATTCATGAAAAGCTTCGCAAGTAAAAATATTTTATTTCTAGTGTAGAAATAATTTCTAAGTTGACAACATGAACGTTTTTGTTACCTTTTGCCTAACTAACTAACTAACTAACTCTATGGCCTATGGAACCCGGAGGTTCAATGCCGCGTTCACAAAAGCTCTCCACTGACTTCTATCCTTAGCTAACTGCATCCAGTTTCTACTCTGTATTCCAATCTCTGCGAGATTCATCTTAATATTGTCCTCCCATCTGAGCCTAAGTCTTTCTAATGGTCGTTTTCCGATTGGTCTTCCAGTCAAGACTTTGAAAGCGTTTCTACTTTCTTCCATTCTAGTTACATGACCCGCCCACCTAAGCCTCCTAGACTTTTTCTCAAATACTTTCAATCTATGTTCTTCCCTCAGAGTAAGTGACCATGTTTCGCAGCCATACAAAACAACAGACATGATTATCGTTTTGTGTATTTTAAGTTTCAAATTCCTCGACAGAATTCCCGACGACAAGAGATTTTGAACCGAATAGTAACACGAATTTCCTGCTTTTAGTCGACATTTAATTTCTCCGTGAATATGATTTTCCTCTGTTAATATTGATCCTAGATATTTGAAACTATCCACTTTATCAAAAGTATTATTTAATATTTTAACGCATTCATAATTTGATGTATTCCGGTCCCGACGCACTTCCATGTATTTAGTTTTCTCTGCATTTACTTCTAAACCCATGTCCCTGCAAGCGTTTAATAAGATCTCTGCATTTCTTTCTATTGTTTTCATATCATCTCCTATTAAATTTACATCATCAGCATATGCCATAACCTGGCGAATACCGTTCAACTGCAGGCCCTGGTTGCTATATTTGATTTTCCTTATAGCGTATTTCAGAACGAAGTTAAATAATAATGGCGACAACGCATCTCCTTGTTTCAGGCCATTCTCGACGTGAAAGCTCGTGGAGAAAAATTTTCCTACCCGGACTTTACTTTGGGATTCATTTAAACATATCTTAATTAATCTAATTAGCTTTCTCGGTATTCCAAGTTCTGCAAGCACGTTGTATAATGTTTCTCTCCTAACCGAGTCGTACGCCTTTCTAAAATCAATAAATAGTTGATATACCGGGGTATTGTATTCCCACATTTTTTCGAGTATTTGGCGAATGGTAAATATTTGGTCGATAGTTGATAGATTTCGTCTAAATCCGCACTGATAATCTCCAATAATTTCATCTGCGTACGGGGTCAGTCTTGCTAACAGAATATTTGAAAGGATTTTATAGGATGTTGACAGAAGAGAAATTATTACAGTCAGTTTTGTCGCCGTAGAATTTTACTTAAGTCTAATTTGTAAATTATTATTTAAGTGTAATTTCGTCAGAAACAATAAATATTTATTACTATTATTATTACATGTATACATTCATGTATATTATATAATCAGTGTTATACAATGGAGCAGTATTTACTTAGATATAAACTATAAAACTATTAAAATGCATGTATATAATTATATTTATATTAATGTAATATTATACAGCTATATATATTTTAATTTTTGACATTTATTACATATAGCTTCAAATTGACGTACGTAACATACATTACGTCGAAGTGTTACTGTATTAAAGATTTCCGAATGAATTAAATATGCAACATTTGTACTATTGATTTCATAACACAGGAAAGACAATTCGTATACTTTTTCCTATATGGTGAGCTAGTTGTATCAAGAAGAAGTTCCAAACCACAAATTATTTGATTCCAATAAGATTTATTTCCATGGAGAAATATATTTATTATGAGTGATTCTTTGGTTCTGTTCGTACATACATATAAAACAAGATATTATAAGATAAACCAATATTAATTTCCGTAGTGATTCCGTAGTAGTAAACAAGTATGAATTTCCGCATCATTAATATTAAACTAGATTTGGTGGTGTGTCTAGAAATGTACACTTATTATTCTATTTGAAAACTATGATACACTGTATATCTTTCACAAGTTGTCTTTTACGAAAGTTATTAGCGTAAGAATGCAGCAAAAGATATCTATATCACAAGTTATTCAGATGACTAGTATGTTTTAAGTTCCCTGATTGAGAAAAAAGTCCTCTTGTTCTGTAAGTAATGAACGGTATGAGAAGCGACTATTGAATGAAATGTGTCAGTTACAGTCCATGTAGCAATTTGTAGCACAATGAAAAGTTTCTGTATAAATATCTGTCGGTAATTGTGAAGTAGTTTATCGTTAAAAAAAGTCATTCTTTTTTAAAAAGTTCTAACCAAATATAACGTATACAGAAAGAAGAAGTACCAACCACTCGACTTCTGTTTAAATTTTAAATGTAATTTTTACTCCTGAGCCTATACTAAACATGGATGTGGATCTCTAAAGAAGAATTAGAAACAACACGTACTCCAAACTAGTATCGAATCAGAATTTACTGCGAAATATTAAATATACTGCTTTTCTTTGTTATTATTTCATGGCGGTACATACTACCAACATTTTTCGTTGAACTTTTTTTAAAAAAACTTTCAATTTTTCTAGCCGTAAAAAATTTTTGACATAGAAGTCTTTAAGAAACTACTGGAAAGAACCTGCTTGAAAGACATAATACTGTTGTAACTCCATATGCTAAGACTTTTCATTTCAAATATTGGACAGAGAATCATAGACTGACATTTGGCGAAGCTTAAGTTACAAAAGTTCTAATGCAAATTTTGTTTAGACAGAAGAAAATCAGCTCGTGGTTTTCATGCATATCTAGAAGAAAATAAAATCTTGGACATGTTGCATTATGCAAATTACAATTTAAACTCAACTGCAATTTTTTCCAGCGAATGTAAAAGAGGGTTTTCTCAGATGGATTTCATAGTAACTTCATGTAGGTCGTCTCTTTGCTTATATTTTTTCACAATTGTTTATCAGGACAGTAGAACCGTCCCTCACAAAGTTTAATCCTTGGAAAATTGTGAATTCACTATTGTGAGGTTCTCATTCTAAAGTTTATATATATATATATATATATATATATATATATATATATATATATATATATATATATATATATATATATATATATATATATATAAAAGAAGCAATTTAGAGACGACGATGTTAAAAGTGAGGGAGTAATTGTAACAACAATTTCTTGCTAAGAACCAGAATTTTTTTCTCCTGAGAGATATGAAGCTTTGAATACTCCTATACAAAAAATAAATTATATGTTGATCTAAATTTGGCGAGATCAGACTAAAAGTAGAAAATAATTTAAAATGTGATCAGAAGTTTGTTTCAAAATTATTTCATTGAAGAATGCTTGAAGGAGGTTTCATATTATTAACGGAATTACTTAATATATATATATATATATATATATATATATATATATATATATATATATATATATATATATATATATATACGAGTTACACTATGAAGAATGTAAAGCAATTATTGTCCCTAATATAGAAGGAAATTTATTTTTCCACAGAAGTCAAACATTACAAACATGCACATCATCCATTTACAGTATGTTCTAGAGCTGTTATACCCTGTAGAAAATATGGGAAGTGATCAGCAAGCAATTGTTTTACAGCATATGTAACTTCCACATGATTTTCCAACCATTATCCGAGGCTAGTTTTTATGCCTTGATAGGAGGGGGCACTATCACCCAACACACTAACCATATCAGCGTGCATTTACGTCAGTATTGAACTTTTCGTTTGGAAATGTTTCATCATGGCACACAGAACAAAGAGAATACGACCAGTATCAATGGTATCGCCCTGTACTTTGACACACATATTACTAAGCTTTAGAGTACAACATATTACAAGCACAATACTTTTGTTCATCTACTTCTCTATCAAGAACAATAATTGACGTGCACACCTCGTACATCCTATTCTTCAACACTCGCTTTATGTGGAGATTATTTATGTAAGAATAGTCTTCTAATATTTTTCTTCTCAAGAAAGTAAGTAGGTTGAAAAAATGGATTCGTCTGGTTGCAGGTATATGATATACATATTGTTACTGAAAAAGAAGTTCCCAACGTAATACAGATGAACCAAACTAATATTTAATTCATTTTTGCATTTTCCAAGGCTTTCTACTCTTTTTCTTTTTTATGTTTAGTGCACACTGTCTCGAATATTGTCGATCTCAGTCATCAAAAATTTAAAGAAAATTCATGAAAAAGAAAAAGTATCACACAGTCCTCCATCTTTTGTTACCTAGAAAGGTGAGAGAATAGTGCTGGTTATTAGCAGGAAAGTGACAAAAGTGGCTGAACTAGAATATGGATGTACTGAGCAACTTATACTTCTTGAAACTTCATATATCGTGAGTACTTAGAGGATACAATGTATTTCTTCCACTTTTTGTTTAATATTATCCCAAAACTTAAAGCCTTCTCTCATTACAATAGTGTATTTTTTTATAGAGGTTTAAACTTTATAAATACACGTGTAACTTTAATTTACAATTCAATATTCTTGAGAAATTCGTCTAATAGAATGTGTTAAAAAAAAACTCCCCTCAACTCTGACTGTCAACTCATAAAAGATATACTACATTATTCATTTTTGATATAATATTTGGTGGAAACTGACATTTCAAGTGCAGAGAAAACATTGATAAGTTCGGTATCTTCATTCCGGACCGTAGGTTGGAAATATCAGATTGAGCTATATGCTATAATAGGTAAGGCTCACCGCACTAATTCCAATTGCTTAAACCAAATCACGTTCTGATGAAGTTATTACTGAACCATTTTCTTGTGAAATACGAACAAAATTATAAGCATTTTCGAAAAACTTCACCGAAAGAAAATTCACCTTTGTACATTTTCTCATATGAAATAATTTATGCCAAATGTAACGGTTAATAATATTTGTTTATAAAATATTAGTAAAATAGCATGAGTTGTATTTGACAAAACTAAACTAAAAAAAAAAAACTGACTCCCAAGAGTAAACTATCTCTTGTATAAGGGAAGTTCAATAATTATCTACCTAGAGGAAGCAGGGGCGGAGCATAAGGATGCCTGATACGCACGCCAAAGCCACTGTGGGGCAGTGATGCTATTTTGTGGAAAATTTCCCGCGGCGTAGAGGGATTTATCAGAGAAAGGGAGATTTTACGAATATGAAATAAAATGTAGAGAAATTTACCTTTTCAACAAATGCTGACTAAACACTGCGGCAGTATGACGAAAGACGGTGGTATTCTTTCCAGAATCCTACACGCAAAGTGACAAACTGTCTTTTTCTATAAGTCTTCCGTGGCCTGCCTTCAGGATATCATTATATAAGATAACATTGAAGTAATAACATAAGATCAAAAGCACAAATGTCCGTTGTTGAAATATGAGCACAGTATAATAAACCTTAGATATATGCAATAATGCTCTCTTTCAATAATTATATATATATATATATATATATATATATATATATATATATATACGGGGGTAGACAAAAAATCTAAAAACACTTCACAAACTCTACAGAACCCGGTTTCATCGAAAACAGTGCGACGGGAACTTCATAACATGAAAATTCATGGCAGAGCCGCTATCGCCAAACCCCTGGTCACAGCAGTAAATGCGAAGAGGCGTATCCAGTGATGCAAGGACCACCAGGCGTGGACTCATGAGCAGTGGAAACACGTAATGTGGTCCGATGAATATACCTTCGCCTTGTTTCCAACAACCGATCGTGTTTACGTATGGAGAACACCGTCGCAGACCTATGATACAGACTGTCTGCTCCTAACTGTAAAGCCTGAGGGTGGTTCTGTTACAGTATGGGCAGTGATATCGTAGTTTTCTGCAAGTCCCTTCATAGCCCTGCATGGAATGATGAATGCTAAGGCGTATGAGGCCATTTTGCGGGACCAGGTTCTACCCATGGCCCAAATATTGTTCCCTGATGGTGATGGCATCTATCAAGATGATTTGGCACCCTGTCAAGCTGCAAAAACAATAAAATCATAGTTTCAGGAACATGGCCAAAAGCTATCACATCTCCCCTGGGTCTCACAATCACCACATCTGAACATCAATGAGCCATTGTGGTCTGAGTTAGAAAGGCGTGTTCGGTCTCATTACCCTCCACCAGCATCCCTTAAGGAACTGGAGCATGTTTTGGAGAAACAATGGTACAAAATTCCACACACCACGATTCAGGAGCTGTATACGAACATTCCACGTCGATTCCAATCTGTTTTGGACGCAAAAGGAAGCCCCACACCATACTAGGTATGAATTTCACACTTTTGCAAACGTTTTAGATTTTTTGTTCAACTCCTGTATATATATATATATATATATATATATATATATATATATATATATATATATATATATGTGTTTGTGTGTGTGTGTGTGTGTGTGTGTGTTGAACAGTACCTACGTGGACAAACTTGGACGGATAATAGTACATCTAAAAAAGAAGCAAAAACGTCCTAGTGAACATGGGGAAATTGCGTCCCGTGAGAGTGACAAAGTGTCGAAAGCGTGAAAACATGAACTTCAGAGGCCAACAGCTTAAAAACAATACATTAAAGAGAGTGCGGTTAAAAACGTCACTTTGAAAGTCATACCTACTCTATTGAAAAATTCATGTTTGAAAACGTGTCTATGCATGCGCACGAGGTTCCCCAAAGGAATGGAGGGATTCCCGGACATGCTGTAAAGGAAAGAAGTGTCACATGTTGTTAATCCCGTATGCACACGTAACTGCGTTTTCAAACGCATTTTTGAATAGAGTTGGTATGACTTTCTAAGTGACGTTTTAAACCGCACTCTCTACGATGCGTTGTTTTCAAACTGTTGGTCTGAGGTTCATGTTCCCACGCTTTCGATACTCTGTCACTCCTAAACAGGACGGAATTTACCCCATGTTTACTAGGACTGTGTTTTGCTTTTTCTTACATGTATTATCACCCGTCCAAGTTTGTCCACGTAGTTACCGTTCCCCCTATATATATATATATATATATATATATATATATAGGGGAAATTAGGGAAAATATATATCGAAAATTAGGGAAATTTTGTCTTAAAAAGGGAATTTTTGAGCATTCCTGATTGAAATTTTAAGTTGAGAACATGGAACTACTGCTGTGGAAAATCCCGCTCCGCGATTTGGGGTCAGTCGGAGCAACGCAGTGGCTGTGAACAGAGTGTTTGTGTTACGCCGCGTAGCGAATGTTTGCCGGATGCAGCTATTCCAAGACTTATTGGATTTCTTTGAGGAGGACCTGGACAAACTCTTGCTTCAATAGTGACAGAGGAAGAAACCTTGATCCACCATTGGGATCCTGAGAGCAAGCAGGAGTCCATCCAGGTCCACCAATGAGGTCCAACTGAGTGTTTCCCAGTGGTTTGCAGGCCATGACAAAAACTATATTTTCCCGGGATTTCTACGCTGCACACAAAGTGGCGACGGTGCATACACCTCTATGGGGACTACATCGAAAAACAATGATGACCAGGTGGACCTATCTGCATTCCTTCCTGTCTAGGTATACAACTTATTGGACACCCCTCGTATATATTCTCATAGACGTGATTTACACAATTTCACTTTTATTTGTTATGAGTCTCTAACTTTTTGAATACTCAATGCATTATAACGTTAACTTAAACATAGCAATTTTTAAGGTTTGAGTATCACACGAACTTTTGCTTTCTTATATTTTTAAACTCTGGCGTTATAAGGTAGATGTGTGAAATTTCACCATGTTTGCAATTCTGCCAGGTACATGTATTTCCGAACACGTTGGCATAAGTCGGTAGATGGGGCTAGTGTATAGGTAGATACCCCATGGTGAACATGTTTTGTCCCATTTCGATGGGTAGGAGCTAGACACGATAGACATGTAACACTGTTCTGCATCAAAATGATGCTTTCGAATGAATGAGTGTTCCTAAACGAATTTTTTGCTCTGAGTTCAACGGTGCAATCCGTTTAGTCCTAGCACGTCAGGTTTCTGAGTAATTGAAAGATTTGTGTTTAATATAAGTCCCGTTTCTATGCTATAGAACGTCAAGGAATGTTTCCGATCATCTTTATTTCTAGTGATAAATCTAAAGGGAAATTGTGAATACCGCAGAGTATCTGGTTTGGTAACACTATTTACGTGCTCTTTACTTCACAGGTAGTCTGCTAACACGGATTGGAGTGAGCTGGACTGTGTCGTAAAACGTCGATTTGTGTATTAAGAAAACAATGTCTTCACGTGGCTGCAGATACGACCCGAACACTTTCTGTTATATATGTGGAAAGTACATGTTGTGTAAACAAAGACTAACTATAACACCATTTGTGGAAGAAGTATATTTTGTCTATTTCGGACTTGTACTTGGTGACGAAAATAAACCATGTGCACCCCAGAAGGTATGTAAGACGTGCGTGGAAGGATTGCGGTTGTGGATGAACGGACAAAGAGAGAAATTTTATTTTTCTCTTCCAATGGTATGGAGGGAACAATTAAACCACACGTATAATTGTTATTTTTGTCAGGTGAAAGTGCAAGGTTTCAGTGCCAAGAACAAACGTGATATAGTGTATCCTCATTTGAGATCTTGTAACATACCATCCTTCTGGATCTGGGAAGAAGAAGAATGGATGGTTACATGAAGGAAAATTGTATATGGAGCGTTATATTTTCTATTAATACTACTATTGTTAATCATTTTCAGTATTTAAAACGACTTTATTCACTTTGTAAAAAGTCTTCTTTTTACAAAAAGAAAAAAAAGTATGTAAAAATGTTTGAAAGGAATAATGTAAGGAGGAATTGACTTAGAAATGCTATGCTATGACAACTAGAGGGGAAAAAAGGTGTTTGCGCGTGTTTGTTCGGTGGGCGTGGTTTGTCCCGCTGATTCTATCTGGCTCGGTGACTCAAGGACCCGTTATCTTGTTCCCTGAGTTACCCCAGAGAGGATGGAGTTGTTTCGTGGTTGCGTGTTCTTGGCTTGCTTGTGTGTTAAGTAGGACATGTTCTTGAGTGTGAATACGTGGGCAAATCTAAGTTCCGTGCCGGAAAAGCTTTTGCTATTATATATTCTTTGCGAGTTAAGTGAAGTAAAGTATCACGATTTGTGGAATAAGTTCACAGAGTTAGTGGAAAAAGTTGACAAAGAAATAGGCTGTTTTTGTGTCTGTGAAGTTACAGAGTCAGAGAGGGAAAGAGTGAATGCTATAAGTGAACCTCATTTCACTCTATTAATTGTAATTAGTGAGTGAAGATACAGTGCGTTTTGTGCCTGTCATTAATCTCTGTAACAACGTGATAGCATAGTTTCTGGCACAGAGCAAAGAATTGCGTACGTGGCTAGTCAACCGAAAGTCAAAGAGGCCAAATACCAGACGAGAGGAATGAAGACAGTAGGTAAACCATTGAGTTTTTCCGATACTTGGTGAGTTAATACTATTATATTTACCTATAGTAATTGTGTTCGTTAAAAGTGTGGATTGTGAGGTCGTCTGTAGTTTGTTTTCCAAAGGGTTTAAAACTCGCGGACCTTTGCTTTCCAATAGTAGTTATTTTCCTCCCAGAAATTGTGGCGATTATTCTTTCTGCTTTGACCTTAATCGTTGAAATAAGATTTAAACCACCTGCGGATCCGATATTTCCTTTAAATTAAGTATTTTCTTTTTCAGCTGTTTAGCCATATGTTAAAAGGAGAGCGTGTTTTAGATATTTTTTTTCTCGAAAGAAAAATATAGATATATTTTTTCTCGAAAGTTGTCATAAGCTTGAAAGTAAAGATTTTGATTCAGAAGTAAATTTGACTGTTTTTATTTGGATGAATTAACTAATTAAGATCTGAAACTATTGTCAGAATTATATTTGGAAATATTTTTCATGTTTGAAAGAATTTATCAATGAGTAGTAGATGTTCGTAAAAGTCGACAGGAGATTCGTAACTGTTAAAGTCAAGTTTTGATGAGAATAGTAATTATTGATTGTAGATATTATTTGAAATATAATTGAAATTGAATTTAAAGAAGATTAGAATCAGCTAGTAAAGTTAAAATTGAAATTTCTGAGATTTAATCAAAATTATCGACAGATAATTATTGTTAGGATAGTTGTATATTGCACATTTCATCCGAGTGTATATGCGCTATTCAAACGATTTAGTGCATATACACCACCTTCCATTGGCAATAAAGTTGTTATCTTTAAAATTGAAACACTGTTGTACCTGTTCATTAAGTTTATGTTTGATATGTTTCCTTTTCCAAAATAGAAATATTGGATCTGCAATTCCAGCTAATACTAGTTAAGTTGATTACGCGATACTGCTCGACTCTCCTCTCCCAAGCTCTCTCTGCCAGGCTTTGTGATCTGAGCCCCTATTGACAGTTTGTTTAATTTTTTTTTTTGTAAACTCTCAATGTGGATTCGATTAGGCGAGGCTAGGCGGAAGGGGGCGTTACAATCTGCAATGCGACCAATCAAACATGACGAAACTTTGCCTGTACCCTCTCGTTCATTAAGCAAGTACATCGTTGCGAAAGGAAATGTTAAGTGATACAACAGACAACAGTGAGTCAAATATCCAGTACAACAGACGACTACGTACCCAGTACAAGTGACAATAACCACACGTATTTAGTCAGACAGCACTGAATGACTTGGTACGTGATCTTGCGTTACCAAAGGAGCATGCCGAACTGTTAGGGTCTATACTGAATGCCAGACATTTATTGTTACCTAGAACAAAAATCGCACATTACAGATCCCGGAAACAAGAAATAGTGCCTTTATTTTCAGAAGAAAGGTCTATGATCTACTGTAATGATATACCACAAGTTATTACGTGGCTTGGTGTACAGTATGAAGCTTCAGACTGGAGACTTTTCATAGATCCGTCTGTAACCAGCCTGTAGGGTATTTTACTCCACAATGGGAATATTCTTGGTTCTGTATCAATTTCTTATTCTACTACTGTGAAAGAATCATATGAAAGTTTGCAATTTTTGTTGCAGTGCGTAAAGTTCTCTGAGCATGAGTGGGTTTTATGTGGTGATCTCAAGGTTATCAACATTTTACTTGGACTACAGCTCTGCCGTGTCGTGACAAAACGCTGTAACTTTGGCGAAGAAGTTTTGCGAAAATGAGCCTTCAAGTTTTCATCCGAAAATGTGATCTGTATCGTGTAGAAAAAGTGTATCTTGACTTTGGAAACACGTGGTTACATGTAATGTTACGTAAATGCATGTTGTGTGATTAAATTTGGTGAAAATTGATTGGTTGACCATTATTGCCTAGTTACACTGGTTCTACACGATACAGATCACATTTTCAGATGAAAACTTTAAGGCTCATTTTTGCAAAACTTCTTCGCCAAAGTTACAGCGTTTTGTCACGACACGGCAGAGCTGGGTAACACAAAAATGCCTAGCTTCTTGTGCGAATGGGACTGTCACGACAGAAGAAATCACTGGCAAAGGCGGGAGTGGTCAACCAAAGGACCGTTCACATCCGGAACCAAGAACGTTCAACATGCGCCGCTTGTAGAACCCACAAAAGTTCTTCTCCCTCCCCTTCATATAAAGTTGGGTATCATGCACCAGTTTGTTCGTGCTATGGATAAGGCGGTACATGTTTTAAGTACATATGTAATGATTTTCCCAGAATAACCCTGGAGAAACTGGAAGCAGGTGTTTCTACTGGACCACATATCAAGAAACTAACGTGTGACCCGAGTTTTGACCTTACAATGAACCAAACAGACTGGCACAGCTACAAGGATGTTATAGAAACTTCCTAGAAAATACAAGGAGACCAGATTACAAACGCATTATGAACGCCATGTTGGACAATTTCAGGGAACTAGTATGTAACATGAGTGTAAAGTTACACTTTCTATTTTCGAATCTGTACTATTTCCCACACAATTTTGGCTTTTACAGCGAAGAACATGGTGAACGTTTTCACCAAGATTTAAAGGACATGGAACGAAGATATCATGTGAGTGGACTACGAACACAATGGCAGACTTTTGTTGGTCCCTCAAAAGGGAAAATACAGCTGATGATCATTGGCGCAAATCCCGGGGGGACGAGGGGGACATGTCCCCCCCCAATGTTGGCCTTGGGGGGGACTGTCCCCCTCAATATTCTGATTTAAAAAGTGCTTTTTGTGATAAGTGTGATGATTTGTGTCCGACAGCCACATAGGAATGTAAGATGCAATTGATTTCTCTTGGCTTTTCCATTTTTTAAAAAAAGAATCGTATTCTGTAGTATTTCAAACTGAACTTCGTGCTGTAGTGCGTTTAGTACTCTCATCAACATGTATTAATTCCACTTCCGCTACTTGGGCACAAATTGCAATAAATACCAAAAAAGGATATGCCCCTCTCCTCATGCTGCAAAGTTGTCTCAGCTGTAGGTACGGGCATAAATTCCGGGGAAATGGGGAGACATGCCGCCCTCCTCAACATTGGAACGGAAGCTCTCCCAATAATCCGATTTGAAAAGTGCTTTTTGCAGATAAGTGTGATGATTTGTGTCCGACTGCCACAAAGGAAAGTGAGATAAAATTGTTTTTTCTTGGCTTTTACATTTTTAATGAAAATGAAGGCGTGCGACTGTACGTGAGGTAACCAGATGTGAAATCTTTTCTCCTCCTCTCCCCTAGGTCCTAGCACACGAAGAGTGTATAGACTACCCAATGTCAGTAGAACCCATTTCATTAAATGCGCACTTCATCTGTTTTGTAATATCAGCCTAGGCATCTACTCATGCTTCGTAAACTAACTAACTCTATAGCCTATGGAGCCCCGAGGTTCAATACCGCATTCACAAAAACTCTCCACTGATTTCTATCCTTAGCCTACTGGATCCAGTTTCTGCTTTGTATTCCTATTTTTGCGAAATCCATCTTAATATTGTTTTCCCATCTGCGCCTAGGTCTGCCTAATGGTCGTTTTCCGACTGGTTTTACCGCTAACACTTTGAAAGCGTTCCTACTTTCTTTCATCCTCGGTATATGTCTTACCCACCTAAGCCTCCTAGACTTGATGACCCTAACAATGTTTGTAAGCCGTATTAGTTATGTAGTTCCTCGTTATGAAGTTTCCGCCATTCTCCATTCCCGTTCCTCTTGGGTCCGAATATTCGTCTGAGGATCTTGTTCTCAAATACTTTCAGTATATGTTCTTCCCTCAGAGTAAGGGACCATGTTTCGAAACCATACAGAACAACAGACATGATTATAGTTTTATATATTTTAAGCTTCAAATTCCTCGACAGAATTCGCGTCGACGTGTTCAGAGATTTTGAACTGAATAATAACACGAATTCCCTGTTTTTAGTCGACCTTTAATTTCTTCGTGAATATGATTTTCGACTGTTAATATTGATCCTAGATATTTGAAAGTATCCACTTTATCAAAAGTATTATTTAATATTTTAACACATTCATAATTTGCCGTATTACGGTCCCGACGCACTTCCATGTATTTAGTTCTCTCTTTCTATTTACTTCTAAACCCATGTCCTTGCAAGCTTTTAATAAGACCTCTGCATTTCTTTCTATTGTTCTCCTATTATCCCCTATTAACTTTACATTATCGGCGTACGCCATAACCTGGTGAACACCGTTCAACTCTAGGCTCTGGTTGCTAAGTTTGATTTTCCTTATAGCGTATTTCAGCACAAACTTAAATAATAATGGCGACAACGCATCTCCTTGTTTCAGGCCATTATCGACGTGAAAGCTCGTGGCCAAAATTTTCCTGCCCGGACTTTACTTTGGGATTCATTTAAATATGCCTTAATTAATCTAATTAGTTTTTTCGGTATTCCAAATTCTATAAGGACGCTGTACAATATTTCTCTCCTAACCGAGTTGTAAGCCTTTCTAAAATCAATAAATAGTTTATATACCGGGCTACTGTATTCCCATTTCTTTTCAAGTATTTGGCGAATGTTAAATATTTGGTCGATAGTTGATCGATTTCGTCTAAATCCACACTGATAATCTCCAATAATTTCATCTGCGTATGTGGTCACGCTAATAGAATGTTTGAAAGGATTTTATAAGATGTTGACAGAAGAGAGATGCCTCGATAATTATTACAATCAGTTGTGTCGCCTTTCTTGTGAATTGGAACAATAATTGATTCTTTCCACTCGTGTGGCAATTCTTCCTTGTTCCAGATAAGGAGGATGAGTTTGTGTATCTTGTTGCACAATTTTTCTTCTCCAGGTAAAATTAACTCAGCCGGAATTTCGTTTAGACGCGGAGATTTGTGTTTCTTTAATTTCTTTACAGCGATTTCTACTTCTATTCGGTTAGGTTCTGGAATATAGGGTTCTGGAGTGTGTATCTCCCTTTCTTCACGCACATTAGTTTTTGGCTGCGTGTTAAGCAAATCGTCAAAGAAATCTTTCCATCTATTTAAAATGCTATCTGTATCAGTGAGAACTGTTCTATGAACTTTCTTTAATATAAGCACGAGGTTGATAACCTTTCTTAAATTCGTTGATCCCTTTATAAATGTTTTTATTTTTACTGTTATCTTCAAGTTCCTTTATTTTAGCTTTTAAAAAAATCGCGTTTTTTTGTTCTAAAAGTTTTGGACGTTTCCCGCCTGATGTCTACGAAATTTTGTGAAGTTATTTCATTCGGATTTTGTAGCTAACGTAATTTTGCCTGTTTTCTCTTCTCTGCTAGTTCGAACCATGGTTTGTTCCTACGTATTTCTGCGGGTTTTTTTTTTTTTTTTTTTTTTTTAAAGAAGAAAGAATGCTTCGTAAGCAAAGAAAATAATTCAGTTGCTGGAATATTTTTCTCCATAATCTTAGGTTACATCTGTTAATTAAATAGTATATGACATGCGTCAGATTTCTGTAACGATTCCTGTAATGTTATTGAGATTATCAAATAAGAGTATTGTTGCGTCATACATAATTGATATTCTTTCTTCATAGTTTTGGGGAAGTCATTATTTATATTATTATATTATTTTAAAACGATTTTAACGTGGATCTTTTTGGATGCCTAATTAGAAACATACCAATTATAAATATGCATATATTCAGATTTCAGAATGTGTTCACGGCAGTGATTTGTAACACTGATATGTATTACTACTTCATCTACATCGCCTGATATAGCCTATAATATACAAGAGGTTCACCTCAGAAATTAGATTTATCTACCGTAATATGAGTTTCATCTCCCTTCTCTAGAATAAGCCTCAAATCTGCCCACCTCCCAGTGTTGAAGACAACCAATGGCGTATTTAGGATTTTGTTTCGAGGGGCTATGCCCAACACAAGGAAGGAAGTTGGCAATTGCCCACCTGACTTTGACAATTAAATATATTTTAATTTATGCATAAATTGAAGTTATAATGGCAAGAATTGTAGACCGGTAAATCCTATATGATATACAAAAAATTAGGAGTGAATCTAACCCTTTATTCTATTCATACAAGAAAAAGGAAGCATCCTCTTGCCCTTCCTAATTTCCCGGGCTAATTATTCCTCTGTTTTGATTTTCTTTAATTCAAACATTTCCTTCTTTTAAAGATAACTAAACGATATAATTTTTCCTTTGTTATAATAACTAAAGTCCTGTCATATTGATATCCTCGCAAGTTAGTGTGGAACACCAGTTTCGCTTATCAATTCCTCTTAGTTTTGGTGTTACTGATGACGGTCGACTTGGATCACAACTGGCAACCGTCGATAAAGTATGATAGGCGAAATGAAGGAAGGTAACATCAAGAAAATAAACAGAGAAGTAGAAAGGATGAAAGAAAGACCAGAAGGACACAGTTCTTATATGGAATGAAATTTGACAAAACAGTATTATTTCTGAACAAAGAGCATAAGAATATGGAAAGTCAATGACATTCTTAGAAATGGTAAGGATTATTGTTGTACGTGAAATGCAAAAACTAACAAATTTATGTCGGGGGAACTTGAGCCCGATAGCCCCCTAAATACGCCACTGAAGACAATTCTGCTCCCTGATCCTCCATAGCATTGTTTTCAACTTCACAAATATGTTATTTTGAACATATATATACATATTTTGGACATATTTTGGCTTATATATATATATATATATATATATATATATATATATGGGAACGGTCTTACCTGTCCCCCCCCCCCCCAATGTTGAAGACAGATTTGCGCCGATGCTGATGATACGTACCAACGAAGTGCGAAGCGAAGGAGATTTCTTCCTGATTAATAGGAGTATCATTGTCAGTGGTTGTAAGCAATTTTGGTAATTACATACCTGTCTTAAGCATGATAATGGTCTTTTCATATAGGCTAGTCTACAAATATAAATATATTGTGTAAATGCGACATATTGGTTTTCGTTTTTTGCGAACAAACTAGACGTGATAGAAGAGAAACGACTACATATTTGGAATCAGCGTGTCAAAATTAGAGGGAAACAACATTCAAAATCAAAACATTAATTTTTTTTTTCAGATTGGAGAGTGGTGATAATAGACGTAGTGCTGTTATAAGATCGAGACCAACGAAGTGCTGTCCATTGTTCCATAAGGAAGGTTCGTAGCTTTGTGGTAAGTATTACATTGTGAAGACGAATGCTTTATGTCTACAATTATAAGTGTAACGCTGTATGTTGTATATTGGGAGTCATATTGTCACCCCATTTGTGCAGTCTTTGGAAATGCTTGCAATTTCGTCATTCAGAACAAAGGGTGGCGAAATTGGAACCTATGCTAATGTGCATGACGTAATGGAGCAACGGCAGTGATATCTCCTTTAATTGGAATTAGTTGCAGATAATGTCAAACAGACGAAATAAACGGAAGTATTGCAAGTGGTTATACCCAGAATCAGCTATCTGTCAACGCTGAAAGTAAAAAAAAAAAAAAAAAAAAAAAAAAATCAAACATACCACGTCGAACATTAGGTACACCTTGTCTCAAAAAGGTTGAGCGCATTCTTTATTGGTGTTTTGAGGCAAAAATTTTCTAAGTCCAGCTTCGGGTATCTTCGGGAAAAAGTAAGCCAGGTTCGAACCTCCAAGCCAGCCTTTGCAATCGGGAAAAAGTTTGCAGATGTGTTTTTCTTCTTTTAAATATAATAAGACTTGTTACCAAGTGTTTAAAAAAGCAACATTGATTGAAATACTTAATGATACAATATTTCGAAACCTTGCACGTGCTTGTTTGTCATTTAGCTCTCTATACGTAATGGAGCATTTAAATACGTTAAAGAATCTTTCCATATGTAAAAGAATGCTCAAAGTTAAGAAATAGAACATAATTATCGCCTGAGTACTAAAATAAAAGTCAAAGTAGAACAGAAACAGCGTTTGTAATGGATATGAATGTCATAATTATCTTGAGATCCGTTATACATCACTAGAAGCTTAATTCTAGAAGTCGTTGTGTTGGCTCATTGGTAAGCTGTCGGATTTCAAATCATAAGGTTGTGAGTTCGAATCCTGTCTGGGTCAATACTCTTTTTAAAATTATATTTTCCGCAATGCATGAAAAATTATATAAAATAATTATATTAAAATACATAAGTTGTTTATATATAACATAATAATTGCAGAACATAGTAATTATTATGTTTAAAATATAACATCTGAGATAATTTTCACAGTAGGTCGGTATTATATATGGGGATGTAAATACAAGTTAAGAAACTCGTTCAATAGCAATAAATAAATCATGTAGTGTATTTATTTGCAGCTATTTGTCATATAGAGAGTAATTCTCAACATTCATAATATAGAATGTCATTTATGTTCTTGAAAAGTTATTCGATGCATAAACAGAGGGTATAAACAGAGAATCCAAAGTCGGAACGCTCGCAAAAAAATTCATGAACCCCAAAGGTCACGTGAGCAGACTGGAATTGTCCTTATGAAGCATGCCACAGCAGAAAGTCTTTACATAGATTTTCAATTCAATTCCTGATATATGCTTTTGCAATGTGGAAGTGGTGATGCCTTGAGTCGCCCTCTCTCGCTCGCTCGCTCGCTCACTCTCTCTCTATTTATACAGAATATAAAAGTGGATTTATGTGTGTGTTTCAACATAATTCTGATATATCTAGAGCAATTTTAACTATATTTCTTACAGTCTGGAAAAAGAGTACTGTCGGGATACATATCAAAAATGCTAGAAACGGGTCGATATTATTATTGAATCCATAGTTTCGTGGTCGCTTAGGTGAATACCTCTACTTTCAATTCAAGTCCAATTAAGCTCCCATTAGCACCCAGGGTGGTTACGTAGCGACATAAAGATATCGAAATCAACCGATATTAGAATCGAATCATAAGTTTTCAGCGCCGCTAACAGTGCAGCATTTCCCATTAGTCCACATTAGTCCCATTGCCTAGAGGGCAAAATATTTGCAGAGTGCAAATTTTAAAACTTGAATAATATTTTAATTTTTTCCGTGTGAAAAAGTTAAAAATCATGAGCAAATATACTATTTCACGAGCAATCCTCTTTTACTATTCTAATATGTTTAATAATAGCGTAAGAAATGTAATAGTAATTCAGAACATGTTTCACAGTTGTTATTTTTTCTTACATAGTTGTAGCTGTAGCATGTAGTGAGTGGAATTTAACTGTAATTAATTCACTAATTAACCATATTCGAATTAAGTTTTATTTTTAAGTTCGGAATGAGGGGGCGGAGAAATATGGAGTTATTGGGGGCACCGAGCTTTTCTACATTTTATTTTCAAGATCTCCATTTTTCTTTTGTCATTTGTTCCTAATAAAAAAAGTTCAGTGACTTTTGGATTGTCATAGGATAGTAGGAGTTGGATTTTGGGATGCAGCCTGTGAGATTCTAGAGGAGCTAACTGCTTGAAAAAGTATTTTTGAATCATCTGTAACATATGAAATAAGGATATGTATCATAAAAAATTGAAAGTAACTATGTCTGCGTAATCATCACGGTCAAATTGCAAAGGCAAATGAATTGACGTTTGGTATATAATCAGGCTCCAATCCCAACTGGGAAGTTATCATACGCGTGTCACTTTCATTATAATACATATCCTTAGGGGGAGTAGAAGTCCGAATTTTTGCGAAAAATTTAGTATCTCACAAGCCGTTCAACTGAGAGCTGAAATTCAGCATATAACTCTTTATTAAAAATAAAGAGAATATGCCCTGGCATTTTTTAAAATTGTCTTTTATGAGCGGGGGGACGGGGGTGCATTTTCTATATATTGGAAATTGGTAGTGGGTTGATTTGTAAAAATAATCGAAAACGATTGATATTAGTTGAAAAAAAAATTGAGTAATGCAAACTAAAGTTCTTTTTGAATTTTATACCCACTGCTTTCTATTTATAATTGCTGAAGCTGGTGTTTAATATATGGAGCGTTCCGAGCATAAGGCAATCAAGCCATAAAGTTAGAGAAAAATGACTATAAAATTTGTATTCTAAACTTAATTACATGGGCATTTCCAATTAGTACGGCATGCTTAATTTAATAGAAAATTAGTTTCTCTCTCTCTCTCTCTTTTTTTTTTTTTTTTTTTACGTTGGTCTACTTTTCCTTGATTCGAAACTTTTAAATTTCACCCTATTTTCTACTGAAATGTGTCTGTAAGGCAACAAAGAAATAATTACATATGATAAATTTAAATTCATTTTAATTCGGAAGATGAGAAACACTTTGCCATTATATATCGTAAAGGTCAGACCCACCAGTATTGTAACAAAGAGGTGCTTGAGCCAATGACGGTAGAAATTCAAACTCCGATAAGTGATAATTTCACAGTCTTGTTTTATTACAAGTGTAATCTCTTTAGTCAATGGAGAGGAGGACGTGGGTCATCGGTCAGAGTTGATGTCGATGGGTGTTGGTGGGTCGGAGTTGGTCGCAATGGTTCAGAGTGGTTCATAGTTGGTGGTGGGCCAGAGTGGATCACGATGGTTGATGGGTCAGAGTGGGCCAATGGGTCATTTGGGTGGTGGGTCATAGTGGGTCATGGTGGGTCGTGGATCAAATTTTCATTGACCCACACCATCTCTGGTTAAAATTGTACTAAAGATAAGAGGCACCGAAGATGCATGTCGGCTATTATGCTCAAATTTTGCGCATGGATAGTACTCCACCAGAAAGCAATAAATCTGAAACGGTTCACGGTATGACCTCCTAGAACTCGAGATGTAGGGGTTTGTCTGATTGGCTAAATTAAGACGTCAATGATTTATCCTTCAACAACCAAGCTTTTTATGATCGTTTCCGTGGGGAAGTCAGAACAACACGTGCCTAGTAATCGTAATATTGATAGTTCGCGTTCACCCCGGGGTATTTGTTTTGTGTTTTTTTGTTTCACCTAAATATAAACAAATCACACATATAGGCATTTTAACATATTTTGGGAGAGTAATTTTGTGGTTCGTTGGCGTTTCATCGCGTCTCTGCCGCTGGTAGTAAAGTTTTCAATATGGAACTTGGGCCATCACGGATCGTCGCTGCGGGGCCACCAATTTCTGGCGAGGGGTTAATAGTTGACCATCTGTAGTCCACCGACGCTTACAGCTTAGGGTAATGAACGATGTCCTTGCCTTATAGACTTCATGACTACCGACGTCGGCAGTCAACTAGCTTTTAGTATTCCTTTACTAACCATCTATCGTTCATGTTTGTACACGGTGTTGTCATAATAATAATAATAATAATAATAATAATAATAATAATAATAATAATAATAATAATAATAATAATAATTATTATTATTATTATTATTATTATTATTATTATTATTATTATTATTATTATTATTATTATTATTATTATTATTATTATTATTATTATTATTTGTAGTAACAGTAGTATAATTGATGATAGAATAATTATTGTCTATGTATTGTCTAGGTAGGACTACACACAGGATTTGGCTCGTTTTGGTTCGATTTGACTCTAATCCGAGTCGAGTTGGAAGATATTTTTCGCGCCGAGTCCAAGAGTAGTCCTCAAAGATGTCTGTTTCGAGTCGAGTCGAGTTTCAAAGAAAAGTCGTTCGTGCCCATCCCTACTAATGAGAGCTTAATCGGAGTTAAGCGAAATTGAAAGTCTCACTATTTATCTAAGCGACCCCGAAAACTATGAATCTAATATCGATCATTTTCTAGCAATCTTTTATATGTATCCCCCTCCCATTCACCATAGATAACCCGACAGCACTCTTTTTGAAACTATAAGAAATGTGGTTAAAATTACTCTAGGCCAGTGGTTCTCAATCTAATTCCTATCACGATCCCCTTTTATCACACGCTCTTGCCAGCGACCCTTTTATAATTTGTTTTATAATAAGCTTGTGTGGGATTTTTAACATACCTATTTCTATAATAGTAGAATCCATTTTTTTGTTTATAGTGAACAGTGCCATGGAAAATCATTGCCCGGGGCGAGAGTATAGTACGATGTCACCGTATATATGAGTGACGTCGACAGACTAGCTACGAAGCGCCACCATGGTTGGCACGAAGCTCAATAACATTTTCAAAATAAACCCTACCTTTCCTTAATTTTGAGCACATTTTATTACGTTTTTCCTTCTATTTTACACATGTGCACATGCACTTTCCTAACTTGAGTAACACACTTCCTCCGAAATGTGTGGCCCCTCTTCGGCGCCCGGCACTGACAGTGGATACAGTAACTGTAATATCTATATTCCCAACGACGAAGGTGCTGGTTCAAGATGGATGTTAAACTCCTTCATTGAAGAGGCCATTAACGTATCCGATCTAAACCCACAACTTCTTGACCAAATAATAGAATGATCATGCGACAAGTCTTTGCAACTGGTTTTCTGTAACGAAGACTTGGACAAGTTCTGCCTGATGAGGAGAGAAGAATATCCTGGTCTGGTGATTGCTGCTTTAAAAGTAATAATTCCATTTGCTATATCGTACTTGTGCGAAAGTGTTTTTTTTTTTTTATTTTTTTTATGGTAAACATTAAAACAAATATAAGAAATCGCTTATCAGTTGAAAACGGCTTGATAATATTCGTCATGAAGATTGAACCGGGAATTGCTGCACTAAATTACACCATGCTTAGGTATCTCATTAGGTTTTAATTTTAATTGTATTTCAATGTGCAGGTTTTGTTTCATGTGTATTTTTCTAGTATTTCTATATACAGTTCTCATTAGTTTTATATCATACCTCTTTGATTTAAATTCATTTTTAAACAACTCTACCAACTAACTAACTCTGTGGCCATATATCGTATAAATGAATGCAAAGTTTTTGTTTACATATTTTGAAAGAAAATTACTTCGCAGCATAAGCGGAGTTGGGAATCGTCTGCTGGGGGAGGGGGCAGATTTTTGGTCGGTCTCGGAGCTGTCATTTCAGGAATAAATGTGATCAGAAGTAAAGATGGTGAAGTTGTCAAAAAGTTGGGGGGAGAATGGCCCCCATAGCTCCGCCCATGCCTCGGAGTTAAAGGATTAGAAAACCCTGGGTGGAGCCACAAAAAAAAAAAAAAAAAAAAAAAAAGCCCAAAGCCGTTCCGAACTTACTTAGGAAAATAAGACTGCCTGTATGGTTTACCGAGTGTATGAATCAATGGAAGAGGATACATTTCTGCCGTTCTTTTTCTTCCCACGACCAACTTCTCCAGGTTTTACGGCTTTTTGATAACTTGCTGAAATTGTGCTAGATTTGGGCAGGATGCTAAAAGCAAGATGCTAGGTGCTAGAGACATGCAAATTATGTTAGATCTAGCATCATTATGCTAGATCTGGCAACGCTGTTCCCCACAATAGGCGTGTCGTGCAAGTAACCAATCACACGTCAGGTACTAGCTTTTACCTATTGCTTTCTTCTCATAGCTCAGAACATTGGTAACTATGGATAGACGTACAGCAGTAATTACTTTATGGGAGTTGGAAGGTTATTCTGCAACTGCAGCTAGCAGGCGAGTAGGTGTCCCGGCCTCTACAGGAAGGCAATGGATTCGGAAATATGGTGCTACAGGTCAGACTGGTAATTTACGATCTCCTGGTCGTCCGCATGTGTCAACCGAAGCCCAAGATGCGAGATTAGTAAACGAAGCCCGGTTAGACCCACTAAGGACGTCTAGACAGATAAGGGAAGCTTCTCTCTTTCCTGGTAGTAAGCATACAGCTCTGCGAAGGCTTCGTCATGCTGGGTTACGTGGCCATGTTGCTGCCGTGAAGGAAAAACTCTAAGACGACCACAAAATTTACCGTCTCGAGTTTGCACAGGCGAATGTGGGTCTCAATTGGGAAAACGTAGTTTTCTCAGATGAATCCATATTCACAACATCAAAGGAGGGACGCCGTTTTGTGTATCGTCCGAGAGGCACCCGATATGACCATGGATATGTGGCTGCTTGCAATCGCTGAGATTGATTTAATCGACTGGCCGCCTCGTGGAGCAGACCTCAATCTCATGGAAAATATGTGAGCAGAAGTGAAGCGTACTCTAAGGGAAAGTTGGCCTGAGGCAGATCCACCAAGAACTCAGGATGACCTGTGGCATCTTGTTTCCGAAGCATGGCTGGAGGTAGGGGAAGGAGATGGATTTGTCACCCATGTAATAGATTCCATGCCCAGAAGAATGGAGCGTGTAATAAATTCAGAAGGGTCTTGGACACAATATTAATGACCCCGCCTTAACTCCCGAAAACAGCCCTTTTCAGGGCTACCTAAACGCTTCTGAAAATATTTCTAGAAGTAAACCACTCCTTGTATCCGATTTCTGTGCAATCCTACTAACAAAAGAATGATAATTAGCTGTAGGCTTTGAACTCAAGACCTCTTCAGTGGCAAGTCCGTACTCTACCAGTGAGCTAACATGAACACGCAAACCTAACCTGAAGAAACACGACTTTCAATTTCTGGTATTCGATGACAATGATGCTCATATACTTTGCAAATGTTGTATTCAACTTGGGATATTCTGCAACACACACACACACACATAAACAAAGCGAAAGAGAGAGAGAGAGAGAGAGACAGAAAGAAAGAGAGAGAGAGAGAGAGATGAGTACACAAAAGCATATTCAACGTATTCGAATGAGACTCTAAGTAACGACATTCCGTTCTAAAGAGAATTTGTGTTTCTTCCCGTGACGTTAAGGGGATCGGGAAAAGCTATGTGTCTTGAAGCAGGATACGACTTTGGATACTCTGTTTATACACTTTCTATATCCGTAGGAATATACTGTATTTCACGAATATAAATAACATACTGTAATGAGAATATTGAGAAGTTAAATCTGTATGACAAATAGCTGCAAATAAATACACTACATAACTTATTTATTGCTATTAAACGATTTTCCTAACTTGTATTTAACATTCTCATATATAATAACGACCTACTGTGAAAATTATCTCAGATGTTATATTTTAAACATAATAATTACTATGTTCTGCAATTATTATGTTATATATAAACAACTTATGTATTTTAATATAATTATTTTATATAATTTTTCATGCATTGCGGAAAATATAATTTTAAAAAGAGTATTGACCCAGACAGGATTCGAACTCACAACCTTATGATTTGAAATCCAACAGCTTACCAATGAGCCAACACAACGACTTCTAGAATTAAGCTTCTAGCGATGTATAACGGATCTCAAGATAATTATGACATTCATATCCATTACAAACGCTGTTTCTGTTCTACTTTGACTTTTATTTTAGTACTCAGGCGATAATTATGTTCTATTTCTTAACTTTGAGCATTCTTTTACATATGGAAAGATTCTTTAACGTATTTAAATGCTCCATTACGTATAGAGAGCTAAATGACAAACAAGCACGTGCAAGGTTTCGAAATATTGTATCATTAAGTATTTCAATCAATGTTGCTTTTTTAAACACTTGGTAACAAGTCTTATTATATTTAAAAGAAGAAAAACACATCTGCAAACTTTTTCCCGATTGCAAAGGCTGGCTTGGAGGTTCGAACCTGGCTTACTTTTTCCCGAAGATACCCGAAGCTGGACTTAGAAAATTTTTGCCTCAAAACACCAATAAAGAATGCGCTCAACCTTTTTGAGACAAGGTGTACCTATGTACAAGTACGAAAGACACAAGGTACACTTCCTGATATAAAAGCTATGTTAAATATAGCAGAGGAAAAGGTCTCAGTTCAGAGGATTGTGCGGCTAGTGGACGTAGGATTTCCTCTCACACCTCGTCTGTTGAAAAATGTGTCTATAAATTTTGTACACAAAATAAAGTGCCACATCCTTTCAACAATGTGCAAGGTCCTGCAAGTCGAACATGACTTCGTGGATTTTGTTACGGCACCCTGAAGTAGCAAAAAGAAAAGCTCAGCATTTCAATGAAGCCAGGACCCAAAAGTTAAATAAATAAATATTTACCAATGATTATGTATTATGTTTATCATGATATTTATGGGGTGAAAATATGTACTCCAGTATTTGTTTTGTTCAGCGGTTTGACTTGTCATCTTTGTTTACAGTAGGGGTAGCGAAATTGTAGAAAGGATGTATGCAATTTCGCCAATTGCACACTTTTTTCTTTTGTATTTTGGAAGAAATATACTATTAGCGTACGGATGTTATTTTTGTCCCACATGTACTATCCATTTCCAGCATGTTCGTACTCCCAAACCTATCAGGAATTTGCAACAGTCGTTCAAAAATTGCGCATACGTACCTTTTTCTGTTCACCTTTATTTCTCCAGTGTTAGTTCATAATATAGTATTGTCTCTAAAATTCGAATAACTTGGAATACGAACGGAACATTCGAACAAATTTTGCCCCTTAATTTTGCGAACGTTCCTTTGGATTGGTTGCTTAAATTGAAGTTTTCGTCTCTTTCAGCATCGAGAATATATAAGACGTACACCTACAATTTAACATGGGATTCACATTAATTTCAACTGGGAATTAAACCCGAATCTCCTATGCCCAACACCCGTATAATAACCGTGTTGCCACGACAGGACACGAACGCTGCTTTGGAATTGGAAAGCCCAGAATATTTTTCATGCGTGGTTTTCCGCGTGTTTGCCCTCGCTTGGGCCACCTACGAGATTTGTCGTTCAGTTCTAGGGTTGCCAGATCTTAACGTTTTTCTGAGACGTTTTGTTATGTGAGAACATATACGTGTACCATATATCGCTAAAAGCTTTCCTTCTCCTCTCAAAAAAAAAAAAAAAAAAAAAAAAATCTGGTAAACTTATTCAGTTCGTTCTCCGAAGCTGCAGCGAAAACATCTCGTGTGAATTAGATCACATTATGGAAGTGATTCTGTATTCATATGGAAACAGCTCTGCTACGTAATTTATCTATATTCAGTGTGAACAAAAGTCTGCAATTTTCTTACAAGTAACACTTCCCAAGTGCAACACTCCGATTTTCATAAAATTTGGCAGGTAGATACTACACATGAAATAAACAAATACATGTTGTCTTTTTCTACGGAAAAACGGTTTTAGGGGGAAAAAACCTCCACCCAAAATTTTGAAAGTTGACGCCAGAAAGGTAAGAAGAAGTGAAGCGAAGTCAACGAAATTGTACACACATATTGTAGACATAAAATGAGAGAATACGTCTTTCGTATTTTCCTGGAAAAAATGGTTAGGTGGGGCACGAGCCCCTCCAAAACTTTGATGACGAAATATCAAAAGTGCAAATAACAGTAAGTCAGATGTGTGTAAAGAACATGAAGAATTGCAACGAAATTTTGTGTATTCACAATACGCAAAAAATAAACGAATACGTTTTTTTTATTTTCTGCGGGAAAACGGTTTTAGGAGGCAAAAGCCCCCGTCCAAAGTTTAGGAATTTGACGACCGAAAGACAAAAACAAGTGGACCGAAGTGAACAAAATTGTGTATGGATATTGTAGATGTAAAATGGGGAAATACGGGTTTCATATTTTCCTGGAAAAAACAGTTAGGTGGGGCACGGACGTCTCCAAACTTTTGATCATGAAATATCAAAAGTGCTAATAACTGTGCTACATGCGTGTAAAGGTCATGAAGAATTGCAACGAAACTTTGTGTAGGGACAATACGCAAAAAATAAACGAATGCGTTTTTTTTTTAATTTTCTGCGGAAAAACTGTTTTACGGGCCCCATCCAAAAATGTTGAAAGTTGAGGCCCAAAAGGCAAGAAGAAGTGCACCGGATTGAACGAAATTGTGCACAGATGTTGTAGATGTAAAATGAGGTAATTGGGTTTCGTATTTTTCTGAAAAAAAGAAAAAAAATGGTTGAGTGGAACACGGACATTCTAAACCGTTGATTACGAAATATCAAAATGGCAAATAAGTATACGTCAGAAGTTCCTACAAATATGGAGAATAACAACGAAACTTCGTATAGGGACAATGTGCAAAACAACTAATGAAACGTGTTTTTATTTGTGCCGAAAAACAGTATTGGGGCCTAGGCCCCCTCCGAAAGAAAAGTAGATGTTACCGTAATAGCGCAGGAAGACGTGGACCCAAGCAAATGAAATTGTGTATAAATATTGTATAGACCATATATAAAATAAGGCCTTTCGTGTTTCTCAAGTGACCCTATCCGTTTTGCTTCAAATTTGGCACATCAACAGCAAACAGGATATTAGTCGACACCTGTTTTGTTCATACGCAAGAACATTCTTAGGCTTAAAGGTGCCTCCTGAAATACTATAAAATACTTTATACTGTTTGTGCATGTTGTTGATTTGTGCACAATTTTGTTCATTTCGGTCCACTTGTTTTTGCCTTTCGGGCGTTAACTTTCAAAATTTTGAGTGGGGGATTTTGCCTCCTAAAACAGTTTTTCCGCAGAAAATAAAGAATTCGTTTATTTTATGTGTGCTAAATTTGATCAAAATCGGAGTGTTACAGTTGAGAAGTGTTACTTATTAGTGATAGCATTACGAAATAAAATTGAGAATCAAACTGATATCTATTTCATCTTTCTTACTAGCCACAGAATTGTATGCGTATAGACATTGTAAGAATTTTTCATTATAGAAAGTTGTTCTTAATTTAGACTACTGATACGAAGTTTTCATCTTTCTTCTAGTATGTAAAATATTCACTGAATATGTATTTTATTGTATTTTAGATACTGACATCATGGCAGAGAAAACGTACATTCTCTATTACTCCACGTCTTCCTAATATAATTCCGACTATCTGTTATATCTCAATATCATGGTTTTACACACTTTTAAAAACAGTTCAGTGTTAACAGTGGTAGAAAGGTGCTATATATTTAGCTTATTCGTTTATAAGTTTGTTAGTGCAATGCTCAATTTTATATTAAACTGAATTATAAGCACACAATCAATATAATTTGCAAGTCATTGTTTAAACTGAAGGCCCGAGTCAAAACATTTTAAGTCAAAAAGGTCCGGATCAAAAGGACCACGCGACAGAAGGGCCTCAGTCAAAAGGACCAGAGTAAAAATGGCCTCACAGGCAAAAAGTTTGATCATCTGAGCAGGAGGGAAATGAGCCGTGCTCGAGACGGCACGACGTCCCCTTAGGAAACTGAAGTGTTTGTTGGAAAGAAGGAAGTATATAAATGGTTATTAGTAACAAATAAAAAACGTGAATAGTGATCTTGATTTTGGTTACCGTTTATTCAACAACAATCGTTAACACTTAAGTCGGTTCTCCATGAAAATTTTACTTGGTGGGATTGTATTCACATGACTTAGCCCGATCGAACTATTGCCATTAATGACTATTCTCTTAGTTCTGGAATTCCATTTCCACCTCTGGATCAAACTATAAAAGTACTTTTTAGTCTGAAAGTTGTCTGTGAATGGCACCTTTCTAATTGTGTTATAGGAACATACACGCGAATCTGTATACAAGGTTAGTCTGAGGTATTGGGACAGGCAAATAATGAGACACATGGACAGAGGAAAAATAAATGTTGCAATTGTTATTGGTTGCGAAAACTTCATTGATTCGGGTTGTGGTCATCATGGAAGCCACCTTGAATTCCATCATGTTGCAAATCAGAATATTTTTCAAGCTTAAAGGAGTATAATTTTACACTTTAATATACGCTTGAATATTCTCATAAACCAGCATCTGAATTCATTTTTGACTTATCGTTATCCGTTTATGAGATAGGTTGTGCTATGTCTGACATTTGTGTCTAATAGAAAAACAAAGTATCGGGTATCGGGACAGACTACTAACTAAGGAACCCGTGAACGGAGAAAAAACAAATGTTGCAACTTAGTATAGGTGAAAAACCACATTGAATAATTGTGAGTAAATCATGGAAGTTATTTTGAACTTCGCATATTATATATCATACAATATTTTTAAGTAAAAAGAGGTATGAGTCACACCAATTTAGGCTAGAATGTTCCAACAAATACGGGAAGCGTATAATAGCAGAATAGCTAGAAAGAAACCATATATTATCCAAATTAAGAAACACAACTTATTTCAATATGCTAGAACCTTCGTACACAAGCATATATATATATATATATATATATATATATATATATATATATATATATATATATATATATATATATATATAGAGAGAGAGAGAGAGAGAGAGAGAGAGAGAGACAATCACCTTCATGAATGCTTCACCTTTTGGATGCTTGTAAGTGCTCCTCTTTTAGCGTATTGCTCATTTCTGTTTAGTTCTTATACACAATAAAAGTATCGGCATAAATGCTCTGTTCTCTCTTTCTTTTCACCGTAGATCTGAACAAACATACACGTTTACATAAACACTTATATGTATTAATAAGATGTTATGCCCTTTTTGACTACTACTCAATAGTTATAGTATCCTAAAGAGAAAGAAAGAAAAAGGGACATAGAGAGAGAGAGAGAGAGAGAGAGAGAGAGAGAGAAGAGAGCGAAGGAAATAAGTCTGTTGATTCGATTAGGGTTTAACGTCTCTTTTAGCACTAAGACTATACGAGACATGTGCGGCCACTCACAAAAGTATCTCTTCCCCTAAGTGCTCTAATTCCATTAGTTTGGGTTCAGGTCATTTGCAGTTGTGAGAACACCTAGACAGATACAACCCAACTTACACGTAACTTTTCTCGGCACTGACAGCAGTTAATAGCACTGAGTCAAGTCTTTATGCAAGTAAAATTGTGAGTAGATGACGTTCGAAACATTTCTCCATTCTGAGATCAATCTCTCTGGTTCAGAGCGTGTTGTCCAATGAACATCATATGTTAATGTCAATATTGCTGTTTATGTAATGTATTATTTCATTATATACTGTATATTCAAAGAAATAAAAACACTGATCACACATTAATCAGAAAATGCTTGAAAGTAGACGAAAATATCAAATCAAGAACAACTCCTATAATAGAAATAATTTTGTAAATCCCTGCCTCCATTTACAGACCTTCTCCAATTCTCCTTATTCCAACATATTTTTCTTTCTAGAGAAGAGGAGATCTTGCTTGTCACACTGAGTATGTATTGAAATTGAAATTGAAACGGGAACACTTGAAAAAGTTTCAGCCTGGCCGGGATTCGAACCCGTGTCTACCGAATAGAAGTTCAATGAGCTAACTACTCACCTCCCGCACCACTTAAGTTTCCACCCTAACTAATACCTAGTTAAAACCGTTTCAGGAAAAATATAAACAAGATACTCAAATATAACAATGAAAAAAAATATAAACAAAATATAAATAAAAACATAAACAAGAAAATATAAACAACTTGTGTGAATGTCTTAATGACTTACTCGAGATTTTCTTGCTTAACTCAAAAACAAGTTATATAGACGTTCCTCAATGAGGAAAATATCACGAAACGTTCTTCAAGTTGAGGCTACGTCATGGGCAGAGCCTTAACTTGAGGGGGCAGGGGGCAACTGATCCCCAGAGAAGCTCCCTGCCGTTCGAGGGGCCCCATTTTGAGACAAACGTTTCTTACGAAAATGAAATTAGAAATGAAGCATCAAATACGGTCGCTACATTACTTAAACAAAACACCACACAAAAGGTAAACAGAACAAAACAGAGTCGTGGACCCATTTCAGTAAAAAATGTCTATTATTAGGGGCTCTAGAAAAATATTTATTCGTATGGCTTTGAGATTTATCAATATTTTCCCCTTCATAATTTTGTCATGTATGGAATGGGCCCAGGGAGTACCTAACGGAACCGCAGACCTTGCAGTGCGGGAGGGCCCACAGGCTCCGGGTGAACATGAAGATTAAGAGAAAGTTGGAAAGAGGGGGCCATGGAATTAGAAAATCAACTTTTTCTAGGAGGCCCAAATAAGCTTATTAATGCTTCCCCCCAGAAAAATCTAAGTTACCGTTGCAGGGATGGTTATCGGTTCCAGGGATGGTTCCGATTTACATTACATTTCGTCTTTACCATAACTTCTAATTTCCAATGAAGAAAAGACGACAGAAATTATTTTCACATTCTTTGAATTGTGGGTAGAAATAGACATTCCTATGTCTATGTTGCATAACTACTAGTTTATTTTCTAATATTCATATGAGGAATTTGTGGCAAATTGAGCCGGTGGCACTAGCCGAGTGATCTCTTGAGTTCGGCTTCTGATTATGAGGCTCAATCCACTAGGAGTTCCAATTCCTTTGAAGAGCAAGGTCGGAATTTTAACTCTCCTCAGTATTTCTGTGTTCGTGTCTTTGTAGTGTTTGAAATACGTCGAAAGAACATGAGCTGCCAGTGGTGAACAATACTCCGGTTGGGGCGATTTGTTTAAAGAAATATTGTGAAAGCAGGGAACTCCCATTGCAGCTACCTGGGTTCAAATCCCGTCGCGGCACTTATTAATTTTTCTGAATGGGAAGATAATTTTATGTAATTGGTATTGTAATTATGTTATTCCTTTATTATTATTATTATTATTATTATTATTATTATTATTATTATTATTATTATTATTATTATTATTATTATTACGACAGAAAGAAAGAAAAAGTAACATAGTCGAAGGTATTCATAGGAACAGAAAAGATATAGAGTATGTTAGATGTTTCTTAGGTCTACACATGAACGCAATAATATTATTACGTTTATAGATTTACAGATAGAATTATCAGTTTATGACAACAAGAAATGGAATATAACGATTTGTTACTTGATAACGGTAATGCATTTTGTTTTGCCCAGATAAGTCAACTTTAAATTGACAATTCATATGTAGGGAGGCGCTGCCGTATGCTCTCGCCTTGGGCCCTGATTATTCACGCCACGGCATTTGACATATACTTATATTGATTCGAATCTGGTGTTTCATGATAGTGGATTATTTCTTTAAGTTAATTAATTTAACGAACGTTCCTCAGTACCTTGTTTCCTATTTTTACGCGTTTTACTAATTTTTACAGTTTCTCCGCTAACTCTTTAAGAACAGGGACAAAAACAGAAACATTGAGGACAGTAAAAAACACAAACATTATTCGCGCGTTCTTCCCTTGCCTGAAGGAAAACAAAATGTGGTGAACATGTAATTTTTGGTCTTCCATCTTCTATGTAGTGTCAAATGCAGAGTTGGAGTGGGTCAGTGCGTTAAATGGATCGAGTTTGCTGATTGCGTCAGTGGGTCGTGGGTCAACAGCATGTAATCCACTGCAACCAACCACCCACAGTGACCCACTCTGACCCACCGAGCCACTGCTCACTGCATTGTAGACAGCATCTTCTGAACATCATATTTTTTCACCCTCGACCCTAGTCATAGAAACTAAAAACACGTTTCTTGATTGGTTGCAGCTTGCGATTGTCCAAACCTTCTGGTGTATGTATTATGTATTACAGTTGTAATAAAAGAAAATTGTCACTTTGTTGGCATTGAAGAAGAAGAAGAAAATTGAAGAAGCAGTTGAGGTTAGATTTACATCATGGCAGTCAAGATGGAACATAACGAGCCCTGCGGGGCTTCTAACCCGCTCCTCCTCCTACTGCTACTACTACTTATACTATGGATTCGTATAGCAAAACTGCACACGTAACGTAATCATTTTTTGAGTATTGTTTTCATCTTATTTTAATGAAAAATTGTGTTTTGATAATTTTAAAAATAGAATATAAAAATAAAAAATGTCTCCTTGGCCCGGGTTTCAACCCACACCAAAATCAATTATAATTACTAGCCCATTGCACTTGTACTTGCGGCCACAAAGACTGCCAGTAACAGACACTTCATTTTTGCGATAGTTCTGCTAGGTGGCGAGAAACGGATAATTCCAACTTACCAGAACCGCGTATTTAGCTCCTATGAGTAGGGCCAAGCGTGATTTAAAAATATGCTTCTGAACACTGGTGAATTTGTCTACGTTTTACTTTCAAGGCCTTCATTTCCATTTTTCATTTGTTTCTGTTTATTTACCCGAGTTGACTCTCTCTAAGTGAAAAAAGAACTTCAGGCATTTTGGGATATTGATATTTGTAATTGTAATAATAGCAATAGGACGTATACTACTACCTTGGTATCGAGACACAGCCTGTGAGTTTTAGAGAAGCTAACTACTGGAAATAATACATTTTTGAATCGCTGTAATATATAAATTATTAAATAAAAAATAAATGTAACTATGTGTGCCTAATCATCGCGGCCAAATTTCAGTCAAATAAATTGGCTTTAGGTATATACTTAGGCCTTAATCCAAAGTGTTATGTTACCATATTGCATTTCTTGTAATAATATACTAAGGGATGGTGGGGATCCGAATATTTGCGAAAGAAATGAGAAAAAAATAACATCTTACAAGACGTTAAACTTACGGAGCTGAAATGCAGTATATTAACTCTTTATTGAAAATGAACAGAACGTCTGCTAGCAATTTTTAACATTCTCCTTTATGGGGAGAGGTGCACTTTCCACATATGGTAAATAGATAGTGGATTAGTTTGTAAAAATGATCAAAAACGATCGATATTAGTTGAGAAGCAAGTTGAGAAAGAAGGAATAAGCCGGGTTCGATTCTCGGCGGGAGCTCATGTGGTTCGGATTCACGTTAATCTGTACTTCATGCCGTAAGCATCGGTGGACCACCGATAGGCAACTAGCGATATCTCGCCAAAAATTGGCGGCTCCGCAGCGATGATCCACGTGGCCCCTCTTCCGTTTTAAAAATTATAACACCAGCGACCCACCAGTGGCAGAGACGCGACAAAACGCCAATGAACCACAAAATTACTCCCCCAAAATATGTTAAATCGCCTATATGCTTAATTTGTTTACATTAAGGAGAGTCTGAAAAAACACTTAATAAGTTTAAAAAAAGTGTCCCGGGCTGGGCGCGAACCACCAACCTCTGGATTTCTTGGCCCGTGCTCTTCCAACTTGGCCACGAAGGTGATGACGAAAAATGTCACTTGTAGAGGCATAAATCATTGAGGTTTTTGAGTTTTTTTTAATTTGGCTAATCAGAGTGCTCCCGTAACCATGTATATTCGACGATAACCGTTTGAGATCAGATGAAGTCCGTTCGCCATATAATTTTATAACAAAATGATGCGCGTCTATTTATTTCATGGTTCTCCCATATTCACTTTCAAATGATCGTCTACAGTTGTCATCTAAATTCATACAATTATACACACTTATCTCAAGATTTTTCACTTGATGATGTAGAGCCAGGAGTTAGTCTTGACCCCCGTAGCTCACTTTAGGAACAATTGGTCAGGAAAAAATAATATATAATAACAACCGCATGCACATGACTGGCGATAGTTCGTGTTGGTCCCTTCGCGATTCTCCGCGACAAATCGAAGAAGCACGAACCAAAATGAAATCCTCGCTGCTATGCGGTGATAACTTCAATACCCCGACTCTAGATGTCTCTTTCGATTCGACGAAACCCTACCGCAAGTGCCACACTAGCGGCAGTCCTTCGACGCGTCGCTATAGCGACGATCGACATTAATCGGCAAGTGGGCAACTAGGTTTTGGCGATTTTTACGGAATGGGGTTTCTATGCGAAATTCAAACTTCACATTTTAATTTTAATTTTTCAATTGTTACTTTTTATTTTACAGGTTTTTTCAGTATGATACAACTTGTAGAGCAATATTTAAACTTTCTAATGGTGTTTGTTCCACGTCTCTAGTGCACACATTAACCATTTTATGACATTTTTAATAATCACTGCCCTTTTTTGACATTTTTGAACACCCTGTATGGGGACACTTTCAGGAGGAGAGAGGTGATATTTGGGATTTTTTCATCTCGCACTTTAATAAAGCTGTGCATCATTATTTTTACAAAAATCTGAGATGGTGAAGTCTGATGACTTGTTGATTTTATAAGGAATGTCCCTATACTCACTTTCCAGTTTTTCCAGTAACTCTTCAAGAACAGAGATAAAAACACAGAAACATTGAGGACAGTAAAAAGCAGAAACACTATTCGCGCGTTCTTTCCTTCCCTGAAGTAAAACAATAAAATATGGACAACGTGCAATTTCTGGTCTTCCACCTTCTATGTGTTGTCACAAACCAAACAAACGACAATATTAATATACAAAGCGCTCAACATCTTAGTTATTCATGACATAACTATTGCATGATCCGAATAACTCCAGTATATCCATAAATCATCATTTGTCATATTTTACCGAAATACGTCATGACTTTTCAGACAACCTTATACTTTAAATGTTTTTAATACGCAAAGTTCATTGATCTCAGCACTTATTCACTTACTCTCTTATGATCATCAAAAACTTTAGGGTACTTCCCGTAGATATAGAAAGGTAAAATGCAGTATCCAGGCTCGGTATAGCATGCAAGTAAACAAATAAAAAGCAACAGGATGATATTTCTCTCCGCCAAGTCCCCTTCAATGGAGAATGTGTTGATTATTCAACAAAAAGACGTGAAATCTAATCACAAAATTCATAAAATATAAAATATGTAGCCTCGACTTTGCAATAATAATAATAATAATAATATAGGAATAACAGAATTACAATATCAATTGCGTAAACAATGACTTCCAATAAAGAGAAACTAATAAATGCCGCGCCAGGATTCGAACCCGGGTCACTGTAATAGCAGTTCTCTGCTCTCACACTTTGCCATCAATTCCTCAGAAAAAAAAATAAGAAAATAAACTAGTAGTTATGTTAGATAATCATAGCACACACTATTTCTACACGTGTTGATATAATTCAAAGAATGTGAAAATAATTCCTATCGTCTTTTCTTCTTTGGAAACTAGAAATTAAAGAATTGTAGGGATGGCCACGAGCGAGTTCGAGCGAGTTTTCACTCAAACTCGACTCGACTCGACTCAAAACAGACATCTTTGAGCTCGACTCGAAAAATTTCCTCCAACTCGACTCGAATTTGACTCGAGTTTCAAAACGAAGAAAATCGAGCCAAATGCTGTGTGTAGTTTCAAATACTTTCTTCAAGTATCCTACATCATTATTGTCAATGATGCTACTACCACTACTACTACTACTACTGCTTATTATTATTATTATTATTATTATTATTATTATTATTATTATTATTATTATTATTATTATTATTATTATTATTATTATTATAACAACACCATGTATAAACATGAAAGATAGGTATACCTGAATACTAAACACTAGCTGACTGCTGACCTCGTGAAATCAGCAGTCTAGGAGGCAAGGCTGGAAGGCAGGGAGATCGTTCACGAGGTTCTGGATTTGAGTTCCGGAGAAGCAAGCATCCGGGCTCAAACCAAAAATCGTTACAAATTAGAGGCCGCCGGCCAAACTTGTTCAAAACTGCTTGACCCGGGTTTAAGGTTCTCAACGGCTCGAACGGATCGGCTCACAGCTCATTCCCTATCAATCCGAGCCAGTAGCTCGCCCACCCAAGCCGGCTTGAGCCGAACCAAACCGAGCTGATGGCCTACCCCAACCAAGCTGGCTCGAGCCGATGGCTCACCTGAGCCGAGTAGGTGCCTCATCTCAACCGAGTCGGCTCGAGCTGTTCGCTCTGGTGAGCCGAGCTGAGTCGGTTAACACCACTACCCGAGTTGCACTGCTTCGGCTCAAATCTTCGACCGTGCAGGTCTTAGCCTTGGTGGTTGGAAATACAGTATATACTTATGTGAGTGCTTACGACATTTGAGGCTGTCTCGTTATAAAAATCCATTGTCGTCTTGTTAATCGAGACGAGACGAAATGCGAACAATGTCCCATCTCAAGAGCAACACTAAAAATATTTCACATTACTGCTTACACTTCTCATAGCTTTCGCTTCCCAGTCTAATCATGTAATGATTTCAAAACGAGTTAAAACGAGCTAAACGAACGAGCCATTTATCAAACTCGACTCGACTGAAACTCGATCTCAGAACAGTGACTCGACTTGAAACTCGACTCGAGAAAATTTCCTTTGACTCGACTCGAAACTCGACTTGAATTCACTTCGAGTTTCGAGTAGAGTCGAATTTTAGCTCGACTCCTGTCCATACCTAAATAATTGTAATGTAAATCGGGACCATCGCTGAAAACTATGACGTAGCTTTAACTTAAAGAACATTTCGTGATATGATCCTCATTGAGGAACGTCTATATAAGTTTTTTTGGTTTAAAGAAAGAAATCTCGAGTAAGTTACTGTGAAGCTCACATAAGCAACGTCTCCTTATAGAGGGATAAATAGTTGTCCTTTTAATTTGACCAACAGAGTGCTCCTTTAACCGTGTATATTCGACGATAACGGTTTGGGGTGAGATAAAATGCGTTCACCATATAATTTTATAATAAAATTACGCGCATCTATTTACTTTATTTCATAGTTCTCTCATATTCACTTTCTAATATTCGGCGGCAGTCTCCATCGAAATTCATACAATTATACGCATAATAATAATAATAATAATAATAATAATAATAATAATAATAATAATAATAATAATAATAATAATAATAATAAAGTAAATGTCGCGCCGAGATTTGAACCCGGATCAGTGAATTGGCATTTCTCTGCTTTCACACTTTGCCATCGATTCTCCATAGAAAGATAAGAAAATAAACTAGTAGTTATGTTAGATAAACATAGCACACACTATTTCTACACGTGTTGATGCAATTCAAAGAATGCGAAAATAATGTCTGCCGTCTTTTCTTCTTTAGAAATTAGAAGTTACGGTGAGGAAGAATTGCAGTAATGTAAATCGACACCAGTTAAAAACGACGAGGTAGCCTCATCTTGAAGAACGTTTCGTGATATTTTCCTCATTGACAAAGGTCTATATCACTTGTTTTTGAGTTAAAGGAGGAAACCTCGAGTAAGTTATTGTGACACTCATAAGGAACGTCTCCTTATACGGATATTAGTACGAGTATTTTGTGTATAGCCTTACATGCAATGCTTTTAACTAGCTAATAGTTTAATTGGAAGATGAAGTGATGCGGTAGTTAAGTGGTTAGCGCTTTGAACTTCTATTCGGTGAACCTGGATTCAAATCCCGCTGTTGTTCTAGATTTGATATTTTCAGCTACTTTCAAGCATTTTCTGATTCATGCGTGGTCAGTATTTTTATTTCTCTAAGCATACAGTATATAAAGAAATAATACATCACACACACAGCAATATTAAGATAAATATATGGTGTTCTTTGGAAAAAACGATCCGAACCATAGAGATTCATCTTAGAATGGAGAACTGTTTCGCTAGTCACCTACTTTACAATTTTACCTGGATAAACACCTGGATCAGGGCTACCAACTGCTGTCAGCGCCTAGAAAAGTTACGTGTAAGTTGGGTTGCATCTGTCTAGACGTTCTTACAACTGCAAATTACCTGGACCCCAAGTAATGGAATTAGAGCACTTAGGGTGGAGGGGGGGGCGGAGATACTTTTGTGGTTGGGTGTACACTCATGTCCAAAATGATTGTGACATATCTAAAACTGTCTTCTTGTAAGAATATAATTTTATAATGATTTTGCAGGGAACTTTTAATATTGATACTATGGGTATAATCGGGTAATGTATATTTGTGGTGAATTTCATAGGAAAAGAATTATAAATACGAAAATTAGAATGGGTAAAACAAATTGTTGCTAAATGGACAAGAAAGGTTTTGGTTTCGTTATATTGTTCTTATTTACTGTTATTTTGACATGGAATTTACCTTATACAGGTCTTTGCCGATTATACACATACTAACATTATAAGAAATACCGGACGAATTCGTTATCAAACTGTATTCGTGAAATGAAATGAAATCCTTGAGTTTTACGTCCCACGTTATGCCGGTTAGGCTAAAGGAGACAGTGATGATGAGAGATGAGTGAAATGGTGGAATGAAGAAAGTGGGAGGAAACGGGAGAACCCCGAGAAAACCCATGAGCACGGTGTTTGTCCACCACAAAGTCCACACGGCGCAAATTGTATTCATTCAACAACATATTTATAGACATTCGAAAATAATTTTGGACATAAGTGTACCTACAGTTTAACGTAGTATTGAATATGAGCTCGAACTACATAGGTTCGCCAGCAATCAAACTCGGTAGAAAGAAAGACTTTGGTATTACTTTAGATCAACAGAAAAGAATAGTGAACACAACAGTTTGTTACTAAAGCACCAGAATCATTAGATTATGATAGCATAGGAAAATGCTCAAAAATATATACCATCAATAATTTCACTAATTTCAAACTTTCATTCCCGGATAATACGTTCGTTTTCAAGCTTTCGACATTCTTGTAGAGCATAAGAGCAACACGTATTCTCGAATGTGCAAGTTTAACGAACAATGCTGCTTTCTATCCTGCACGGAAGCCAGAAAAGTTGCCTATCGAACGTGTCCGGAATATGAATGGTCGACATTTTGTTTGTCGCTGTCCTCGAACAAATGACAATGGATTTCGAACTCATCTTCTAATACTGTGGAAGGAGATTCCGCATCTCACAAAGTTTGGTCAAGCTTGTACGAGTTTAATCAATCGCTTAATATCATTCTTGTGATTCTTCAAAACAAACAAACAAACAAACAAAAAAAAAAAAAACGAAAGGACGAAAGGACGAATATTACAAATAGATACAAGAAACACAATTCTGGTGCTTTTTGTAGATGAATGTTTCACCACGGTTTCCTGGTTTGTGTAACGAACCACAATAACTCTCGCAGTACACTCTGAATATGAATCTATTCTCCGACATTATTTCAATATGAGTGTGTAGGAGAAACGAGCATTGAAATGGGCAAAGCTACTTTCAAACATATTCTCGTCAAACCCACGCCATCTCTCCGACTGTAAACCTCACTCATCTTTTTCTTATCCCATTTTACAAGCACTTTAATAAGTACAAAATGTGAATCATAGTACTTACTATAGCTTTTACTGTTCTATCTTCAAAAGAATTTCATAAGTAAAGAAAACGTGGACTTATGAAGGTTACGCCTTCTTTAGGTACCGAGTTTTTTTTTGTTTGTTTTTTAAAGCGTGGTTTCTTGTATTTGAGATTTTATATCTTTCCAACACGTCTCCAATATGTCGTTTTTTCCAACATGACATGTATAAAAAAAATTTGAACCAGTAGCATGAACAAAAAACAAACAACGGATATCAGAAAAACTTAAAAGCAAAAAGCGGCTTTAGTAACTTTCTGACTGGGGGAAAACTGTGCTTCCATCTAACGGCCACTGATTACGTGAGAAAAATGCGCGCGCAACAGCCACTCTCTCGCTGTCGTCTTCTTCCATCCAAACTAACTCACTAAACATACGTTTGGTGGAAGTGGTGCGGCGTTTCGCGCGCTTTGGAAATCCTTTTCCATGCTAAATCGCAGTGTCTCGGAAGCTTTCGGTCGGGAAAGTTGGAGCGCACAATACACTCTGGCTTTATCTCTCCCTGTGAGGAAATTATTTCGCGCGCGCTTGCGAAACTTTTTTCATTTTTCTTTTGTTTATTATATATAAGAATTGGAAAGAAAGAAAAGGTGATTTGCTGTAAGCAAATAAGGGAAGAAAAAAAAAGTTTATTTTTTTACTTATTTTTTTAACGTGTTACGTTAACAATGTGTTTATTTTCTTTCGGACTTAGTAGCATGTGATAAAATATTCGAATCTGATTACAAAGTCAAAAACTACAGGCGCGCGGTCGCGAACTGAATAAATATCTCAAAAGAAAAATTTAAAATTACTTGTTTAATATTTTTGTTCCTATATTGTTAAGTTTTAAAACTTTTTAAAACTATAAAAAAAGTGGTAGAAAATGGGTTGATATTGAGGAAGACCAATTGACAACTTTTTCTCTGATTTTTGTTCAAGAAAGGTAAGTGCAACGTGAAGACTTAACTAAAGATAGCTTTTGTTTTTCTACATGTTTGGTCTTGCTTCATTAGGATTTTGTGCTGTTAAAAATAATGTCCTTGTTTGTTTATATGTTTCGTATACTTGTTAAATCGTGCTGAACAGAAAAATGTAAGCGCTCCTTTTATATTGAAATAAAAATATATATATTACCGAAAATACTTAAAGAATATGAAGAATACAAACATTGGGCTTAGGCAACTTCTGAGAGGGGGAGGCGTAATCCATTTTTAAACTACAGAGAGTGATTACTTTTTATGGTTATTTAACCCTTATTCGCGGTAAACCATCGATGCAAGTTCTCGAATTTTAGAAGTAAAATTCCATTTACCCTTACACAGAAAGTATAAACTTTTACGGACCTAACCTTTCTCGCTTGTCTAGTGGCTGTCGCGCTTGTCACGGGTTCATGACGTTCTGGCTTCAATTCCCGAAGGGAGAGCATTGAGCACATCATAATGCTTCTGGTTCCATCTTGAACTATAGGGCAGGCATGTGCAAATTGGAACAGTGATTGGACCAATCTCAGATGATAATTGGCGTCGAGGGCCTTATGAGACAACGTATAACATTTCTCACAAGAATTAAATAGCCATATTCAATTTATAAAAGCATTCGTCGTACACTAATATCATAAGAATATAAAAACTGTTATAAAGGTAACCAAAATATTTACATACTAAAGAGAAGCAAAATAAATCTATTTATTTACTATTTTAGTGGAACACTCAACCAGTCTGTCAATGCTCGGTACAATCTACGCTGGATGTTCCAACGCGGAGGATATTTCCAAGGCTGACATCAGTTATCCAAGAAATACTTTCAGTTCAGTTTAAGAGTTATCGCAAGAAATTCATTTTGAATAGCGTGTCAGGCGGGCCGGATTAAAAGAATAAGTGCACTGAGGGCAGATCGAGGGCCGGCTGTTGCACATGGCTACTGTAGGACCACGCCTCATAGATGCTGAAAAGATGCTAACTTCAAGAAACAAAGTTTTCCGGACTGCTCGTCACGAACGGGAAAGAAGGTGGACATTTAAAAATATTTTACACCATTGAGTGCAAATAATGGTGGGTTTTATGTCACTTCATGTATCTGAACAATATTCCATAGTTTTCATATTTTATAAAAATGTTGTTATTAAAATTATAAAGTATAGAGATGTTGATGCATTACTGTGTGGCATTTCAATCTATAGTATCATTTTGACAAATACCGAGATAAAACGTTCTTTTAATGCTTAACATACACTTGGAAGTTATTCTCTGATATTTGTCAGAAAAGTTATGAGAATGTAACGTACATGCTTTGCTTTTCCTTATGATAAAAGTAATTCTTTCAATATATTGTCTGTTGTAAATATATTCTATATTGATTGAGGAACATTAGGCTGAACAAACGTAGCATGTATAAATACCTTACTTTTATGTGACTGCAGTTCAACGTTCATGTTCAGATTCACGAACCTGACAATTCCACTAACACATTTACTACAAATGAGATGAAATTTCATAATTAAGATGAATTTGGGAAACTATGTAAGAGCTAAAAATAGTTTCCAGTAAGAAACAGAGAAAGTATCGGAGTGAAGAGTCGGCGTCAATGAAAAGTGACAGAAAACTTCATGTTGTCTCTCCTTGAGCTACATACGTTTAATAAGGTTTCGTTAAGTTTTAACGATATTAACTATTGATCCAAGACAGCAGACTTTAAAGAAATACAAAATCTGTCAGAACTAAGAAAGTTGTAAGCTGTATACAAGGTTATTGTAAATTTCTACGATAATTTTTCCTCTTCGGCTTGGAGATAAATCAGATTAGAATTACGATTTAGATTTCTGGGCTTTCAGCATCTATGGCCATGTTAGCCTGTCACGTATGAGGGATGATGTCCCTTGGCGATCACACTATCCGAGGAAAGGGAAGGAAGAAAGGAAGCGGCCTAGGACCTGTATGTTAGGTACCATCCCGGCATTTACCTTGTGTTAATGAGGAAAACCCAGACAAACCTCACTCAGGATGGCTGTCCTGAAAACGCTTTTACACTTTTTCGACCGAGTGTCCCCATCGGGAATCAAAAACCCGAGACCGCTCACACCAAAGGCGACAGCGTTAGTTCTGCACGCGGAGCCACTGGAGATAAATAAGTAAGGTCCCACTTTTTCGAGCGTACAACCTACAATTTGAAAATTTCTTCCACTTCCTTTTTCGTATCGTGTAGAAACTTTGGTTATAGCATTTAAGCTTCTTCTGACCTTGTTCTTCCTTCAGTTGTCCTACTTCATAAACGTATCATGATCGTTTGATATTCTGAGCTTTATCATAGATAAACTACTAATGATTTCGTCTTTGGAGCGAAAGGCTCATGTTTCGAATCTCGTATTAAATTAGAGGTCCATGTATTATATTCCCAACAATAGACAGAAACATTACGCTTTAATGAATGATACAATTTATAATATCTATATATTATTAATTTTAGTCGTAAACTACGAAAGATAGATAGAACTTTCCTTTAAGAATATAATTGGAATATGACATTATTCGTCTAGTAATATCGTATTAGGTTAATATCGAATATCTTAAATTCTTGGTAAATTCTCCAATTGTGAAAATCTTATGTCCCTTTCATCTGTCACATTTTGGCACTATATTACTACCGTAGTTTTAATTTATCAACATATTTAGGGTTCAAATTACGTTGTCTTCTTCCTTGATGGAATTTATGAGACATCGATTGGACAAGAAATAAATACACTTCATATCATGTAACTGAATTGAGAAATAATATATTAAAGAAAAATTCATTATGCTTTTCTTCAACGATTATAATTTTGAAAACGCAAGATGAATTCAAATACATTATTAGTACTCACAAGTGATTGGAGATACATTTCAAATTAAATTGCAATGGACAAACACCCTGTGCATGGGTTTTCTCGAGGATCTGCTGTTTCTTCACACTTTCTTCATTCAATCATTATCATCCATCTCCCTTAGCCTCGGTGCAAAACCGTGGGACGTAAAACTAAAGAGAAAATATACTACAGTGTTGCTTTCGGTGATAATGATTTCGAAATAATTTTTTAACTAATTGCGGTTTCAGAATATCAGTCCAATTCTTTCATTATTTCTCAAAGAACTTTCCTTTTCCGTCTACTTTCTATAATAATAGTGTTCATAATATTACTTACATCTTATTTAAAGTGATGAGGAAAAAAAGTTTAATGGCATGCCGTTTCGTCAACCGAAATTTTATATATACAACTTTTGTTAAAAGTAAAGGAACATGCAAATTAATAGTCAATCTTGCAATGATGATCTTATAATTTGAATGTAATATGGTCAGTAAAAACATACTTCCTCGTATGGGAAATTCACTAGAATTATATAAAGTTCTAAAATAAAATAAAAAGATTCTTAGAGAAGTTAGAAGTAATATAATACTGGCTAGTTACCTTAGCATAAGATGGGATTTATTGACGGGCTTCATTTCGGCATTGATTGATTACCATGATCGCATAGTTAGTAATATAATGGCTTTCTTATATCTCGTTTCATTCAAGCTACGAAATAAAGGTAAAGAAAGGATACGCTCTGAATGTAAATTTTAATTAATGACATGTCGCTTTAAGCGCCTCCTAGGAAAAAAGGTTATTCTTTATATTTTGCTGTTGTCTATCCGTCATGATATGTGTAATATATTTATCGTCTTTATAAAGAAAATTAAAAGCATAATCGAGGAACGGTCTTCAGATACAAGTTCTGAATCCTTTGTTTTACTTAACTGTTCTGTGTCTGAGTCGTGCGTCCGTTGTGTCGCCTTGATGTATAGATGAAGGAGGGATTTTGACTTTCATTTTATGTTAAGATAAAGAGAACTATCGAAAAACGAACTTCAAATCGGGAATCAGGATATTCGATTTTCCAAATATCATAACGTATCTGTCAGTGGCATTACCACAATTTATTTCATAGGGTTCTGCCTTATTTCGTGAATGAAAGAGTTATTAGAAAACAAATTTCAGTTTCGAATTCAACTCTGTCTATGGGAGCTCGGTTGCCGTGGCTAAACGGAAGGCGCCAGAAACACTTATTCGGTTCCACGGGAGTTTATGCACTTCAAAGATTCTACATTAAGCCGTAAATCTACGACTCATATAGACAGACTATAGGAAGGGTATCTAACTGCTAATTGTCGCGGAGCTAAGCCATCAAGGCTTTTGTTAACAGTACTGCCTTCTTAATTTGCGTCACATAGGACTGCTCGGCGAGAGTTAACTATAACCATATAAACATGTCATGTAATTTTGTGCTATGTTCTGGTGAAGATTACGTTTCCTCAGCCCTTAATGTAATAATAGTACGTGAAGTAAAAGCGATAGAAACAAATTGCATCATCTGCGTCTGTGCTTGAGGTGGTTCATTGTTCTTTCTCTCTCTATTTTCATTTTCATTTCGCCTTTACGTTCTGACCAAAGAAACTTGTGCGTTGTGAGTAACTTGCTGAAATACCTATCCTATGTACGGAAAATAAGCTTCGGAAGATATTTGGGCCTCCTTTGCTGGCCCGCCCAACCCCTTTGGATATGCATTTCAATGAAACTGTAATGATAAAAATCCATAATATACTTTATTATTGAGATAAATTTTTTATGCTTCTATTCTCTTAGCATGCACCCTTTAATCAAATTGGCGTGATAAAAATTTAACTTGAGGTAGGTAAACATTATGATCTAAAACTAATTTCAGGTGGTTTATCCATTTTCCTGTGATGTGATTACAAGCAATAGATGAATTCAATTTCAATGTGGCGAAAGTCATTACAATATTTGCCTTCTCCCTCCCTCCCCCCCCCACTTAAAAGCAGAATTTTTCGAGAACTCCAGAACAACTATCCGCTTATCGTTCTATTCGGTTAAAGTTAGGCTTAAATGTTACCGGAACTAGCACTAATCAGATTAGCTATTCGGATGGACTCGATAGTAATCTCGATCATTTTTGATGTCTTACACACACCTATATAATACATACATGTATATATTTTAATATGTATATAGAATAGATGAGATTTGAAAGGTAAATACATGTGTTCTGACGTTATTTAACACGATATCACCAAATTGACAATCTTCTCATCAGAAACATACATTAGAGAAGACTTTACAAAGTGGTGTGCTGTTCCCCCCCCCCCACCATTAATTTCGTAATGTGTCTCAATAAGGACTCAGGAGAGTATAAAATTAGCTTTTGTTTGATTGATCTCTTATAGATTCAGGAGACTGCAAAGAAAATATTTAAAATTATGATGTTAAAAAACATATTTGAATCCATAACTGTTATAAGAGAAAATGAACTGTATGTACCTGTTTTCTCATTTTGCGAGGATGTGGCCAGAGATGTCGCGAAATCGTCTGCGTATTGGATAAAAATGGACCACACAGATAATTTGTTATTCTTATGACACTCGATCATCTTTTACAACGGATAAAATGACACATGAACGTGTATAGCCTGTACTTTATACCAAATCTTACATTTCCGGATATGTAAAATAATAATAATAAAAATAGAAAACACTCTCATGGTTAGGCAGATTGATTGGTTTAGAATGGAATAAGTGCAGTATTTAAGCAACATCAAGTTATATATTTAAATTTACGACAGCAACAAAAGCATGGTTAGCGTACATGACTTTGGAGCGGGAGACCCTATATTCGATTCCCGTGGAACTCATGTGTTTTGGATCCCACAGTAAGCTACAGGTCTATATATCATATAGCCTTACTGCTGAAACGAACACTAAACTTAAAAATCATGATTCAATAACAAAACTTCTAATTTATTTATTGATCCGGAGATAATGCACTGTGGAAAGTACATGAATGACAATAAACTTAATGTACCATACAAAACTATAGTAAGTTGGTTGATTTGTGGATTAACGTCCATTTTAAGTACCGTAGCTATACGGGGTATAGAATATATCTCAACTTGAGATTGAAAACGTATGAGCTCGCGTCGAAGATCGAAACAGTATCTCTTACTCCGGAGGCGCTTTGCTAACATGCACAGGAGAGTCTCAGAGCAGAAGTAATGAGTCACACTTGACTTCGCATAACAAAGAATAATCACACTTCAACAGCGTTCATTACCTAGAATTTACATGATTAATGCTTTAGGCTGGGAGACGCAAATCGAAAAACCATGGATCGAGTCTCGTCTCATCCCCCCTTTGTGGTCAAGTAGCTAAAGTGTTCATTTTCTATACACGTGATCCTTAGTTCAATCCCCAATTTAGTTTTGCCTCGGATACAAATTCCGGTATGGTCCGCGGTGGCTCAGTGATAGAGCGTTCGTTTCTGGTGCATGGGGTCCTTGGTTGGATCCGAGCTCGTACCAAGTGAGCTTTGTGGTGGGCAGACACTGTGTGCGTGGGTTTTCTCAGGGTTCTCTCGTTTCCTCCCACTTTCTTCCTCCCACCATTTCATTTATTTCTCATAGTCACAGTCTCCTTTAGCCTAGCCGGCATAACCTTAGGATATTAAATTTAAAAAAAATCATTTCGTTTACAAATTCCAGTAGTACTCGGATACAACTTTAAGCAGTAACTCCGTCTCCTGTAGTCTCGGTACTGAAATCAGGCATGAAATTCAAATCAATTAATTAATCTAGCACCCTCACCGTTTGCCACAATTGTTCATTATCGTCGCGTTTGTGATTCTTACCTTCTAAATCTGTACAACTTAACCTTTGGACATAAAATTCAATGAGGCAAAAAATGAATTTATTGGACATTCATATGATTTTATTTTCTGGCAAACCTGCAGTAAATATAGAAGACTAGCTGCATTAGACTATTGCTTTGCCTCTTCTTGATAAGGCGATAGTTATGACTCAGAGCGAGAAATATCACCCAGAGCTGTAATTCGACAGGTATGGATATAGGGTCCGAGCTAGTGGTGTACGGAAGGAGTGTTACTAGATTTTAACATTCTTCTACAAAACTCTACAGAAAAATAAAAATTACTTACAGTGAGATATTAATACAAAATTCCCACATATCCCTAACGAACGATATGAATATATATATAATGTTTTTCATTCTGATGTTTAACCGAAGGGAAGCCTCCAGGAAGGAAAATAAAGCTCATAATATGGGACAAATGTTATGTGTGTCAAGGTCGTCGAACTTTAATAAGGCTCATTTTGCAGTTATTAACAATTCTTTTACACAAAAAAGTATTTCGATAAAGCAATGTTTATGCAATTTTTTCATCAGACCTAGTGCATTTGTTTCACAATGGATTGGTCACTGTAGAGTTCCATTAAATAGAAACTTCCTTAAAAAGTAACTCATATTGGAAAGAAACTAATCTAGTTTTCTTGTTTATTTCGTAGAATTTCTCGGAAGCTGATTGTTACCAGCATCCAATCTAATACTTTTGTTTTTCTTGATAAACAGCTAAATTTTACTGCAGTTGTAAAGTACTTTGCTCATTTTAATAGGATTTTAAATTTTAATAGGATTGCCCATTGTTCATATACTTTGTGGAAACTTAATTTGCATTAACAACTTCCTCTGAATATACAACAAATTCCAACTACATTTATAGAAATATTACCTTCGTTACGTTAAACATGCAGAATCTCTAGGACTTTAAAATAATTTACAGAAGTTTAAACACTAAAATATACTGTGGATAAAAATATTATGTTACGACATGATGTAGAATTAATATAGTAAATATTAATAATTTACTTATATGAGAATATCTGATGAGAATGTATGATTGTGTGGATATCCCCCATATATATATATATATATATATATATATACAGTGGCGTATTTAGGGGGGCTTCCGGGCTTAAGCCCCCCGAAATCTTACTTACTATAGTAAAGTATATGAAATATCTTGCAGAATTTTCACATTTTCAGGCAAAGCCCCCCCCCCCCGAAAGTTAGCAAAGCCTTCCCCGAAACAAAATCGTACATACGCCACTGTATATATATATATAATTTGGTCATGTTATTAACTTTGAATCACCTATATAAGTAACCGATTCGACTAGTTTCTATTCTAAATCTCTTAGTGGTGAAGAAAATTCTAATGGATCAATTTATTCCAAAGATAGTAAAAAATAATGGAAGAATTTTGAAGTGGTTTGGCAACTGACTATCTTTTGTGCATCAAAAACTGGAACAAACTACATGGAGTAGTATATTTGCCATCTCTGGTTATATGCATATCACATAATGACGGAATGAATTCTTTCAGTTTAACGTCCCACGACTATGCCCTTTAGGCTAAGAGAGTCTAATGATTGAGGCAAGTGATTGACGACTGAAAAATTGATGTAATGATAACGTAGGAGGAAACTGGAGCACCCTGAGAAAATCCACGGACACAATGTTGTCCACTACAAACTTACTTGGCCGGGGATCGAACCAAGGAAGCCATACACCAGAGATAACCACGCTACCAATGAGCCACCGTGCCGTCCTCCATATTACATAAAAATTGCCAATATTGAAACCGTTCAGAATTACCTTTGGTTGCCTGGAGTGGAAATCAGGCAATTAATAAAATGATACATCACATTGAGGTAGTCTTTTGTTGTTTTGCATCCATATTTAGAAGAAATATGACCACTTGGAGACAATTTAATTTCAAACTTACACAAGACAAGCAAGATTTTATTGCTTATGTGTTTGTATGTAGTCAAAAACGAAGGATTGCATATGGTTATACAAGTAGACAATCAATAACAGATATTTGGTTAGTATGGAGTTTAACAAATCTTTCTACGCCAAGACTATGTGAAACTGGACCTACAGCTTAAGGCCGACCGAACCTCGACCAGAGTACAGAACGACTGCGGCGAAGTACAAGTACTGTGAGCAATGCAATAAATTTACGTAACGCATATTCACTGAAGCACATACTATTCTCTGTTTCACATAAAAGGATAGGAAAAAGAAGAAGTTTTTTCCCCCACCACGCTCAAGTACAGGTGAATGTTGGTGTTCCGTCTTCCACCATCAGCCCCCGCACACGAAGGTATAGAGTGTATTTAAATATGTCTAGGCCTAAATAATAAATTACAACTTTCATAATAACATTGAGTATTTTAAAACACTTAATGACATTTACCTGCATTAGTGAGTAAGTAGCACATGTGTCATTTTAATGGAAATTTTATTGAACAGTTGTATTGTTTATTTTCCTTCTTTTTTGGCAGTCGGGGTTATGACATAATGTTGGAATGGCAAGGGATGTCAGGGTTGGTAATTGAATTGGTATTTACTGCTTTGATACATGAATTTCATAATATAAAATCGGAAACCAAGTACAATACGTATGTATGGGTAAATTATCAGTGCGTTAAGATAATAACAATAGAACCTGAAATAATAATAATAATAATAATAATAATAATAATAATAATAATAATAATAATAATAATAATAATAATAATAATAATAATAATCTATATATATAAAAGAGAACGTACAAAATCCTTTGTCCGCTCATCACGCTAATACGGCTGAACCAATTTCTTTCATTTTTGGGGGGTTATTAGGATTTGGACCCTAGATGGTTTTTATCATATCACTTTAATTTTTAATTACCAGTGTCTTGAGATAATTGACCATTCAAGTGTCCATAACGTACAAATCCTTTGTTATTAGTTCATCATAGGTAAAAATAAACGTATTTATATGCAACCCGCATGACCGTGTCACTCGGCGGGTTAACATAAATGACAGGCGATATACAGCGGAAAATAGCTTGAATCTTCTGTTTAAAATTTTTTAATTGATTTGCTTATTTTTACAGACACTTTTACAATATGCCAGCACCGGGATGACCGCAGCGAAGCGGGGCGGGTTAACATAAATGACAGGCGATATAATGTTAAAATTTACTGCAATCTTCTATGGTTTTTATCATATCACTTGAAAGCGAAAAAGTAAAAATTATCTAAGTAACAAAGTTTATTGCGTTCCGGGGTGACCGGAGCGAAGCGGGGTGAACGCTGCTAGTAATAATAATAATAATAATAATACACTTCTTGTTTCCTCTCTTATATACATGTGTTCTTACATTAAAAAGAACCAGAAGAAAAATAACCATATGTATACACATTGATAATAGTGAATAAATGCGTCTCGCCCCGGGCGCCTCAACTCAGGCAAATGCCCTGGTTTCTATTGATTATTTTTCAATGAAATCATTTTCCTACGTTTTTCTCTTCGTACGTACACCTGATGTGATGGTGGCAAAGTATCTTTTTTTGTTTGTTGTTTATTAATACGCGGCGATAAATTTACGGTAAAGCATCATACATACAAGATTCATCAACATTGAAGTCTTCTGAGTTTATTAAGGGGGAAAATTTGTTATGGTGGACTTAGAAAAACAATCCCAGATTGATTGAAGCCTGACACGAAATAGTAACTACAGATGCTACGTAATTTGAACAGGACCATGTCTGAGTCTGTCGTTTCAAGCAAAATTATAATATTGGAGCTTAACCATCATAGTGAATTTGACGCCCCTAAAATCCCCTAAAATTTGGCACCTTGTGTGGTTGCAATCTTCACCCGGCCCTTTCGTTGGCCTTGCGTTTAGCCAATTGATAATAGAGGAAACTGACTTTTGAATTGTTACTTGACTATTTTAATAAAAACAGAGTTGTCAACAGTCCTGACGACCGTTGAGGGGGAGGGAGAGTAACAGATGTTTGGAAATGAAATTAAATCTTTGAGTTTTACGTATCGCAGTTATGCCGGGTAGGCTAAAGGAGACTGTGATGAGAATGAATGAAACAGTGCAAAGAAAAAAGTATGAGGAAACAGGAGAACTCCGAGAAAATCTGCAAAAACAGTGCTTGTCCACCACAAAGCCCACTAAGCACGAGCTGGGATCGAACCAGGGCCTTATGCCCCAGAGGTGAACGCTCTACCACGGAGCCACCACGGCCCCAACAAAACTTTTTAGTTCTCACAGAACTCTTGTCTGGAGATCAGTGCAATTAATGGGTGCTATACATACTTGAATTTCATTATTTTCAACAGTCTATGGAGAGTTGAGTGAGAAAAGCAGGGCAGTTCATCATCGGTATTTATAGCTATCAGAATTTTATTTAACGTTGGCAATTCATTATGGGAAAAGACCTGATGAACCTTTGATCGAATTGCCGATTTCGTGAAGTCGTCATAGTTTTCCGAGAGGGGAAATACTTGTACGCGTATTTTTGGGACTTCTTAATTTATTTTCATTAAATTTAGCCTCCCGCCTACTTCTATAAACAGTTGCCTTTCCTAAACTTGTCTGTTTCCCAGCCATGTCGGCGAATTCTTCAACAGTTAAATTAGGGTGTTGTTCTCTTAAAGCATGGAAGATATTCAAAATGCAACGCTTCTCACCACTTCGTAACGCTGTCCCGGGCTCATGTTTTATCGCAGAACTACTGCAAGCATCATGAATTGTCGCTTCACAAAGCACTAAATACGCAATTATTTACAATTTAATATGCACTAAAATTTGTTTCAGATAATATGAACTATACAAAACATAATGGATACAGAATACAATTTAATATGCACTAATTTCACACGACACTATATATAATATAGTTACCACACACGCTAAATTCATACAATATTTGCACAGGTCGATAGTCTGCGCACTCGATACTCAGACAGCCAGAAGATTACCTTCCTTGAAATTGTAAATAAAGACAGAATGTCGACAGGATTGGTTTGCTTTCTCTCCCGATTCTTAAGTGAAACAATGATGGAAATTAACTTTATAACGAATTAGTTCTTATTTCTAGAAATGCAATTTAATAAATAGGACTAAAGCCAAAACTTTAATACATAAATAGTAAAAAATACTTTTCTTAAAGACAACAATTAAAAACAGTAATTGTTTGTTTTTCGGGGTTGACAGGTAAAAACAGCAGTCAGCGCTTTCTCACCATCAGGTGCGAGCGAATTGACGTACGAATTTAGTGTGTACACGATTTTGTTTATTAGAAAAGCTTCCCTCCCTGTGAAGGTCAACGGCTTGATTTCCCCTCCGTACTGGAGAGTGGTGGGAGGAAGGGGAGTTTCCTATCAGGTTGCCTGGAATAGATCTTAGACAAATGCCTCTCGACTGAGGATTCTCTTTCTGCACTCTTCCCTGCTCCTTCTCCCTCTGCTTGGCTGTACTACATCTGGGCAATGTGCAGTCCACTTCGCGTTAGATCTGGATCTGGACCACATAAGCTCATACAGTGAATTGTATCCTGGTATCTCGCGCCAAGTCAAATACAGTAACCGTATAGCCATGAAGGAGACTTGCCACACAATATAGTTTATTAGTGCTTAGCAGAGTTGGATGCTCTAAACCTTAGTTGAAACTAGTTGTTAAAAAACAAATGATTTACTACTACTACTACTACTACTACTACTACTACTACTACTACTACTACTACTACTACTACTACTAATAATAATAATAATAATAATAATAATAATAATAATAATAATAATAACAATAATAATAATGTCACAAATATTGTAAGGTTCATGGTGAAATTTCCTCTTATCTCGAACTACTTAGGTCTTTTCATACATTACGATCCCAGGAAACATAAATGAAAGAGGCATTTTCTACACACACACACACACACATATATATATATATATATATATATATATATATATATATATATATATATATATATATATATATATATATATATATATATATATATGAATGGCTCAGAGCCAGATTGAACTCAAATGATTCGCATCTTTCTTCACTTCTTATTTCATTGATATGTAAATCGAATTAAGGCGCTGTATTTCTCACTCAGTGAACTAACTTGGACTAAATTAGATCTTCTGCACTCTGCAGTCCTTTGAAATTGCTCATCTGTTTTAATAGATGTGAATAACTCTGTGCACAGTGATTTCACTTGTGCAATTCTGTGTCGTTATGTCCTTCTAAAGTGACTCTTAAAATATTTCTAAGTATGGAAGACAGAAGGAATACAACTTAAGATCATTTCTATCAGATGTCGTACGTGGGTAAGTTGGTAGAATTGTCGCCTTTGTAATCAAGGGGTACTGCGTTCGAGTCCGTATAAAATATAATTTCTCTCGAGTGCAACGAGTAGTAGTTCATCTTAGTGGTGGGTATAAAAACCAGTTTTTCGGTTTCCGGTTTTCGGTTTTTAGAAAACCGGTTCAATTTTCATCGGACCCAGTTTCGGTTTTCTTCGAAACCGATTCCTGTTTTTTTTTTTTTTTTTCAGAATTTGTTCTATTTCTGACCAGAATAGTGTTACGTTGTTCTCCGGAAACCGAATGTAGTTTTGTTTTACAAACGTTTTCACCGAAACCAGTTTCGGCGAAAACTGAACCGATTTTGAAGAAAACCGAAACCAGTTTTGGAGAATACCGAAACAGGTTTCGGTGAAAAACGAACTGGTTTTGGAGAAAACCGAAATGTCGGTTTTTTGGGTCTCGTTTTTTCTAGAAACCAGTTTCCGTTTTTTTTAACGGTTTTGCCGATCCCTAGTTCATATCCCAATTTAAGCTTAGAGTTGCTAGATTTTTTCAGAGAGAAAAAAGGAAGATTTTACAATTTTTAGGGAAATAATTTCAAGAAAAACCAGAACATACGTGATGATGAAAAATTACATACTATACCCCTTTTATATTATTTCATATAGTAACGCAGAAAAATGTTGGTTAGAAACAGGTAATTTCATTAAAATAATTGGAATACATAAAACAAAAAAAATGTATACCACAATTTCCGGTGGGAGATCATGTGGCTCGGAATCCAGATTAAGACATTAGCCATCGTCTGATATTACCTCATAAAAGAGACACTACGCTCAAATCCAACCAACCTCGTATATTGCAGAAATCTTTGTTCCCTTTTTGCTGTATTTTGATGAAAATGTCACCACATGACAGTCCCATATTCTATTTGTATATGTTCAAAAATACAATGAGAAAAAAATTATAGGTGGAGTACTTTAAAAAAGGTAGATTACATGCGTAATTCCTGTAGTTTTTGTACTTAACGTACAGCAGACGTATAACTGGAAACGCATGTTTTACAATACTTTCCGTATAAGTGTTCTATCTATACGTACTTCCGTATGAAACTATATAGGCGGTCAGGATCTCACATACAAATGGACGTATATAACATGTAACTGACGAAAGTAACATAGATATATGCATGTGATATACGGAAAACTGTTAGATGTGAGACATCGTGCAAAGGTATGTTGTAACATCTGAGGGCAGTGCATATGCAGCATATGGATAACGTATACTCCATACTGATTTCTGTAGTAAGCAAGAAGATTCCGTATACCCCTGTCCGGAGAACAGATTTTTTCTCAGTGTACTTTCAGGACATATCGAAATTTACAAACGCTTGCAGTTGTACTTTATTAATTCATAGTGGCTCCTGTTCCTGACGTCAGTATATCACGATCTATTGAAACTGCGATATGATCGACAAAGTATTGACAGACGAACACTGAGATGTTAGATCTAAATTATACTTAATCATGAGGTTAGGGTGTGAGCTAGGTAGTACGTAAAAACGCAAAATATTGTAATTTTTGTTGGAACACTAAGTTACACCATTTGGTTGCGTTGTTAACAGTATGTGAGAAATCAGCTCCTGTTTTTTTCTTTTTTATATCCCACTGACAAAATCGTCATATAATAAAAACATAAATTTAAACATTACGTCCCGTCGTTCATAATCCCGTTATTGCATAAATATGTCAAGGCTAAACAAACTTATTACAAATCTATTTAAAGAAAAAATAAATGAAAAGAACTTATTTAAACCAAAGAGTTTTATTCTTACTATGGTTTTTGTCAATCCTGATGCTTAGTAAGCAGAAGTTATTAATGTTATAACGAAGAAGGTTGATTTGGTTCAGAATCCTGGATAATTCTGAGACAAAGAGTTAGTACGACGGTCCCGAGTTCTGTTTCAGGTAACATCATCTGGGCTTATAAGTGAACCAACGCCCTATGAAAATAATGTCTAGGGTACCCCCATTTCTCTTTACTTTAAGGAACCTGTCTATTATTTTCCTATTTTTGATTGCTTTCCGTACTTGACAATTCAGATAAATATAAGGGGTGAGATGTTTGTATAATAATACAGTTAGTTGTTTCAGATTAAAGGTATTTTTTCGTGAAATCCTACCTATACTATTATACCGAAAAAGGCATTCGTTTTATATAATGTAATTACGAAAAGAAATTTTCAGTCCATAACCAGCAAGCTTCTTTTATTTCGTTCTAATATCTTTGGCGATTTGGTTGTTAAATTGAACTTCAGTACTTAGGCTATATATATAGAAGTGGATTTACAGTTTAAGATGCAAGCTGAATCATCATAATGCGTTCCAGTTTTTCAAAGCTCTCTCATTGGAATCGATCTCAAAACCCCATACACCAAAGACGCGGTCGAATTCCTGGGCCTTCAGCATCAATGTAGCCCGTAACGTAGACCTATGAGGGATGACGTCTCTGGGCGATCACACTATCCGAGAAAAGGGTTGAAAGGAAGCGGCCTTGGACTTTATTTTAAGTTACCATCCCGGCATTACTCTGGTGTGAATGAGGAATACCCAGGAAACCCTGACTCAGGATGGCTGGCCTGATTTTTATACTTTCCGATCCAGTGTCCAGGATGTAATATTTTTATAGTTCAATTTATGCTCACCTTATGAAATGAAATGAAGTCTTTCTGTGTAACATTTCCGCATATGCCCTTCAGACTAAGGAAGACGATGACTAACCTATAAACTACGGGATATTTTGGTGTCAAAATACCCTGTTTCTTGTTTTAACGACGGATATTTCGATTTCGAAATGGTACTTCAATAACTTTTGTAACACGTTTTGTTTCATGTGTCTTCGATATATAGGAGTGAAGAAATGGACTTGTTTGTAAAACCTTACGAAAATGCTTTAAATGTAGTTTAAAGGTTAAAGGTAAATTAGCTCCGTAGTTTAAAGCTTAAAGCAAGTAAATGATGATGGAAGAATTGGTGGAATGAGAAAGTGGGAGGAAACAGGAGTACCTCGAGAAAAGCGACTTACGTAATGTTATCCACCAGAAACTTACTTGGATGGGGATCGAACCAGAGACCCGAAGCACCAGAGGTAAGCGCTCTACAACTGAGCCATTGTGCCCCACCTTCCGCCACTTTAAATTTACGAAGAAACGAGCACATACGAGGTTTGATATACGGTATATTTCTTTTAAAATGGGGGCGCGGTGGCTCAGTGGTAGAGCGTTCACCTCTGGTGCTTGGGGTCCCGGGTTCGATCCCAGCCCCCGCCAAGTGAACTTTGTGGTGGACAAACACCGTGCTCGTGGGTTTTCTCGGGGTTCTCCCGTTTCCTCCCACTTTCTTCATTCCACCATTTCACTCATCTCTCATCATCACCGTCTCCTTTAGCCTAACCGGCATAACCGTGGGACGTAAAACTTAAATATTTCATTTTTTTCTTTTAAAACGATCGAGTGTGTACCTACCAAAAATTATAGCACAACAGAACTGATTATAATGAGAAACAACATCGTATGTCGTACCAGGCCTGTAGACAGCCCCAAAATTTAAGGGGGGCCCGGCTGAAATTTTAGGGGGGGGGCCAATCCAACCAGGTTATAGTTAATCACCATATTATAGTTCACTTGCCAGCCTACCGTGAAAATTTTAGAGGGGACCAGCCAAAATTTAGCGGGGCCCAGCCCCCTAGACCCCCCTGGATGCGGGCGTGTGTCGTACTACGATAATGAGAAGTAGAAGACTTGGTATTATTAAAAAGTACGCCAGGAAGTACTCCCGCTCACTTCATATTTATTATGTTAGTAGTAATGTAATACTTCAAGTCTTCTCACTGTATCAGTTTCTAGATAATAGCACATATTCTAATGAAACTTTCACAACAAGAGAACGATAGCACACAGTACTGCCATAAAGCTAGTTTTGGGCTAAATTGTTAGGTTTCCAAACCGATTTTATGAGGATATAGTTTGGTTTCTGTTGGCTGTATGATTGAAATTTCACGTTAAAATATACGTACATTTATATCTTATAACATTAAAGCCGAAAATTAGACGTTGGGCTCCAACAACATACCAGTAACGAACAATGATGAGAAGTTCACAAAGTTCGACTATCAGTCTCACTGACAAGATTAAACTATGTTCTGTGCTTATATCCTCTATTAACGTATCTCAATGGTAGAATCAGTAATAAAAGGGTCACTTTTACACGAATAAAACTTCAATTGTAAATACACGATATTTCCTTTTATTACGTAATTAAATAGAAAAGCGGAAAATACGAATAATGTAAGAAAATTACTAACAGAATGTTCATGCTGAAAGAAATGAACGTTTAATTTATGTTCATGTTCATCGCTTGCATAATTTCACCACTCACAATCAGTAGGTAACTCACTGCGAATTAATGTCACAGTTTTTCGATAACATTAACGTTCTAAGTTCACCATTAAGACTATTCTCTTTAATAGTATCTTTAATAGTAACTGCAGGGCGCATGAGGGCTCAGTGGTAGAGCGATTACCTCTTGTGCGTGGAATCCCTGGTTCGATCACCGATCAAGTAAGTTTATGTTGAACAATATCGTGTCCGTGGGTTTCCTCGGGATATTCCTGTTACCTTCCACATTCTTATTCCACAAATTCCTTCGTCATTCACTTACCATAATCGTCTGTCTCTCTTAGCCTGAAGGGCAAAATCATGCGACGTTAAACTAAGTTTTATTTCATTTCTCTGAACAGCAGTTTTCGCCTTCACTCTTTCCTTCTTTCTTTAACTACACATTATCTCGTATTCTTCACGGTAAAATTCATTCTCATTGGAACGTTAGACCTTAAGAGACTGACTTACTAAAAATAATATGAAATTTACCATTTTTCTTTTGTTTGTTTGTTCATCAGAGAAAGGAGATAATGAAATGCAACTTACCACAATCATTGATAATGTTATTCTACAACAGAAAATATGAAACTGAAGAATGTTCAGTGTTGACCTCCATAGAAATAACAGTGTTGCCAGAATAGCAACTCCTCTAAAAATCTAAGTTAAGGCAGCGACTAGAGGAACGATCTCGATTGCATTCGATTACGTATCATGTTGTTTTGATTTCTTGTCAACTACTTTTTAAATAGCATTATTATTTAGTTTTAATGACTGTATGTTAAAACTATTTTGTTTATTGCAAACTAAATAAACTATTATTTAAAAATTAGTTCACAGGAAACCAAAACAACACAATACGTAACGAAATGCAGTTGAGTTCGTTCTTCTACTTAGATTTTAGGGGCGTTGTTTTTCTGGCAACACTGTAATTTCTATGGATGGCAACACTGAACATTCTTCAGTTTCATATTCTCTGTTGTAGAATAACATTATCAATGATTGTGGTAGGTTGCATTTCATTATCTCCTTTCTCTGATGAACAAACAAGCAAAAGAAAAATGGTAAATTTCGTACTATTTTTAATAAGGCAGGTTCTTAAGCAAACCAAACAAAATTTAAAATTTCGCTATTGAAGTAATAAAGAAGTTTTTTTTTTTAATAAATTCATAAGCTAAAACTCAAATGAACAAGAATTTTAGGAATTATCAAAAAAATGTATCAAAAGAATGCGATCTTGGCCAATAATTGGTTTTTGGATCAGGGGACACAAAATTTTTGAACGGCCCCTAAATCGAGTTTTCGTATCTTCTACAGAATAAGCACATCATACTGAGTTAAGTGATAGTTTGGGTTTGGGTACACTATATGTAGTTATCCAGATATAAGGTTTACAAAAAAAAAAAAAAAAAAATGATTGAAATATATTGGATGTTTTGACACCCCCCCCCCAAAAAAAAAAAACGTAAACGTCAAACAATTTAATATTTTACTACATGATGCACAAACGCGATCTTACAGAGAAATGGTTATTATCAATAAGAATCACTACTTATCGATACTTTCTTGTCTTGAGCTCCTCAGTGGCTAAGCGGTTAGCGTACACGCCTTTGGCGTGTGAGACCCGGGTTCGATTCCCGGCGGGAGCTCATGTGGTTAGGATTCCACGTTAATCAGTAGGTCCACGTCTCATATAGCCTCGCTGCTGAACGGGATGTAAAACTCAAAATCAATCAATCAACTTTCTTGTCTTGTCGAAAATTGAATGTAATTTAGTCGTATTTGGAATCATATCATATTTAGTTTTATGATATTTCATATTTAGTATAATCTCTCACATCCATATCATTTCATCTAAATCATCAGAACATAGAGTAATCATTAGAACTATAGCGGTTGAAAAACGTATCTTATAAAGTCTCTTCTTATAACGCGAAAATAAATTCTGCTGGTCCATTAAACTGTATGTGAGAAATTTAATAGTATTATCCTACCTCTTAAAATTGAGCTATCATTTAACACTTACCAAGTGCATGATGGAGTTACAACAAACTGCCATTATACTTGTACAGAACATGAATATTTAGAAATGGTGTACTCATTTTCGTTCAGAAATGCTTCTTATATAATAATAATGACTATTTGTAATAATAATAATGCTACAAATTATTATATGCATATACATAGATATAGATGTGAAGCAGGGGGTGACTCAAGAATCAGTTTAAAAGAGAGAAAAAAAACGAAATTCATGAGTTCCTCTACAAGATTACAATGTTGAATCAAAAACTGTAAAGAGCTCTCTTGTGGCTAAGCGGTTAGCGTACGCGCATTTGGCGTGAGAGACCCGGGTTCGATTCCCGGCGGGAGCTCATGTGGTTCGAATTCCACGTTAATCAGTAGGTCCACGTCTCATATAGCCTCGCTGCTGAACGGGACGCTAAACTAAAATCAAATCAAAAACTGTAAACTAGTACACACTTTACTGTCATTGGTACTTTATTGAGATCTACTGCTCAATATCACAATTACAACCTTTTTGAAATGAAATATTTTAGTTCAACGTCCTACCATTATATCCGCTACGCTAAGGGAGACTATGAATAAGGATAGTGAATGATAATGGAAGAATTGGTGGAATGAGAATATGGGAGGAAACGGGACTACTCTGAGAAAACCTACGGACACGTTGTTTTTCCACTACAAGCTTACTTATACGGGGATCGAACCAGGGAGCCCACGCACCAGAGAGTGCTCTACCACTGAGCAGCCGTATCTCCTCCTCCCGGTTATATGTTTTTATCCCACCTTGATCCGACATTTCGTTCTCAGTTTGTAGTCTTTTAGTTTCGTTCGTTCTGTCAAATTTTTGGCTGACTATAAGCTCCAAAATCACACATTTGTGCACTCATTTTTTTTTTTTTTCATATTATGGTACAGGGTGACAATTAATGAACTATATGAAATAAAACGGAAATTGGTGACGAACTATGTAGTACACAAATTGCATTGCCCATTTAAACGACATTGCATACATTCCGATTTAGGGTATGACATGTTCGATATGTCTGCCATCTCTGGCGATGATGTGGCGCAGACGAACAGCAAAATTCTGCATGACCTGCTGAAGAGTCGGAATATCGATGCTACCGATGACTTCCTGAATGGCAGTTTTCAGCTCGGCAATAATTTTGAGGTTATTGATATACACCGTGTCCACAGTACCACAAAAATGAGTCACGTGGGTTCAGATCCGTGGAATATGGCGACCAAGCGAGTTCCCTTCCAGTGATCTCTGGGTACCTCAGAACCAGAATGTGGTCTCCAAAATACTCATCCAGGATGTCAAACACTCTCATGGTCCGAAGGGGTTCAGCTCCGTCTGGGATGAACCACATTTTGTCGAAATCAGGGTCATTTTGCACAATGGGTATGAAATCATTTTCCAAAACCGTTATGTATCGTGCAGTAGTCACCGTGCTGTCAAGGAATATCGCACCGATTATTCCATGGCTGGACATTGCACAACACACCATCTCCCGTTCAGGCTGGAGAGACTTCTCGATTGCGAAATGCAGATTCTCAGTGCCCCAAATGCGCCAATTTTGCTTATTGAGGAACCCATCCAAATGAAAGTGGGCTTATACGAATTCCCATCATGCGGAGCACACAAATTCCCACCATGCCATGTGCTCACGGGGCATGGACGTCATCACGCAGTGTGGACGTCATCACGCGAACCGTTCAGAAATTATGACGGATTTATTTCATATAGTTCATTAATTCTCATCCTGTATAAGAAATTACTTTTCAAAGTCAGTAGGCATTGTTTCTGAACACCCTATATACCCTGAACACCCTGTATGTGAAAGGTGTTAATGTTTAACTTCTTAATGGATAGTTTCAATTATTTGTATTTCTACAGCTCATATTTATAATACATTAAAACAGAAACTAAATTTTTAGTACGTAATAGCTTATAAATAGTGAGAGGATAAAAAAAATAATAATTTCAAGAAATATACGTTACAAAGTTTAAAAAGATATTTTTGCTATTGTTAACTTCTTTAGTACTTTCTTTTACGATCTCCCTCGTCTCGAAAATCGATATGTTATTAATCATCTGCAGTGCGTTAGTATTAAATACGGCCAATTTGAGGATATTTTCAGATTCTGGTCTCGTTGTCTGTATAAGCAACCCTGCGAAGCCTTAAAGCTCTCTGTGGCTTTATCTAGAACACTGTGTTTGCTTAGTAGTTAATACTGTTTGTCTAAAGTTAATTAGCCGTGATAGATGTTGCAACGGAGACTTGCATTTGGATAATGCACTTTTCTTGTTGCAGCCCACAATTTTGCTTTATGTAGAAGCAGAAATTCTGTCTAAGAAATGAAATTATTATGCTTCTTTTCCCGCTCTTATTACCTCATATGAATGCTGTTAAAAACTGATTATTTTGTATATTTGTTGGTGATTAGGACGTTTAAATAGCCTTGAGATTAAAGAACATTCATTGTTTGTTTTTCAAATATATAGTAGCTTTGTTTATACAAAGATGGTTAAACCTCAAGGCGAAGGAAACACGTCTGGGTGCATATGTTAAGATTATCTGGGTTTTGTGATGAACAAGCGTAATGTAAAAGTGAGTACTGGAAGCTGTTGTCTCTTTGGGGTTGTTTCTCATGTCTGAAAATTGGAGCCGCGTTTCTCCCAGTGATACTTTCCGTATACAGGTTGGCCCATAATTATGAATATCATCCTTCCAAGACTGCTGTAAAGAAACTAGCAACATAAGTTGGATTTAAAATAGAAAATAAATACATTACTCTCATACCTTTTTTATAAGAATTTTAACCTCTGTTCTCCACGGCATGGTTTACCAGTGCACCTTCCAAATCGAATCGATACATACTTGGAGACTAAAAGCAACATTGTCATAAGCAGCTTGACAGAACGTACGATGCTGGCATTCTATGGAACTCTTCTGTGACAGCTTTCCGTAGTTCGGCCAAAATTGAGTGTGACGTTGATACACTTTGTCCTTTAGAACACCCCATAGGAAAAGTCAAGTGGTGTGAAATCGGGAGATCGTGCTGGTCACCCCACAGACACACGTCTACCGATCTAGCGGTTCGAGAATATTTCGTTCAGCCACTCTCGCACTGGTATCGCACTAACGATCTAAGTCCATTGACCGTTATCTCCAATCTCAGGCTACATAATGTTGCCATATCGAAACTCTTTGTTCAGAATTACAAATAGTACATTCACTCAAATATTATATACGTAATTATGGACCATCCTGTAGAACCCCCCAAAAAAGAAGAAGTAATTTCATGCTTACTTCTCTTTGCAATTTAAGTATAGAAAACATGTATTAACTTTACTATACGTAGTTTTCCACGAACTTAAAAAATTGATTACTGACTTCTCTCGCCCCTATATAGCTATATATGTATGTGTTTATCTGTTATTTGCGATTTTTTTTCAATGTTGAGCTCTCCATTCGATAGAGTATCAAAAACCATCTGAGAAAGCGATGGAATTTTTCGCGTCACTCTTACCGTTCCCGATATATTGGTCAAATAATTTCCAAGTTTCGGAGATTTATGGAGCCATATCTCTGGAATCGCGAGTCATAGAGAGATGATGTTCTGCGAATTTTTCTGAGAAACAGAAGGTGCGGATATAAAGATTTACTTTAAATGTAGGCAGGGAATTCCATTGGAATTCTTTAGGAACTGGGGGGACGCCGTACATATTTTATCAAGGTGGGGGACGGCGTCACCCCGTGTTCTCCCTCACTTTTACCTCTGCATGTAGGAACTCATACTTATCCTTCCCGCTCCATATCTCCATTTTTAAAAATTTCGTTCTGGCAATGCTCTTTGAGCATTCTCAACTGGTTTTCAATAAATACAGAATGATCAAAAAGATACGTAGCCCATGGAGATACTATGCTTCATTGTTATACTGATATACGTAAATTTGTTCTCACTTAGAATATCAGTCTATCACTCTTGGACATCTGACACACCCCAAGTTTTCTTGAATTTAATGCAGTGGTTTCGTGGTTCCAAACATTTCTTGACTGACGACACTTTACTGAACCTCTGAGACATTGCGACATACACATACAGTTTATATTATTAATAATAAAATTGTAATAGTATTATCCTATACGTTTTTGTAAGGTAATGATTATCTACTACTGGACATACTTGTTGCGGCGCTGACTAGGAATAATGTATAGCATAATGGAATATATCATGTTTAGGAATTTCCTAATAAATTGGGGCAAAATAAATTTGCCTTATCTGCTAATTTCTGTAAGTAAACTAATTTAAATTCCATATTAAATTAAGGGGCTGCTGCGGCTCAGTGATAGAGCGTCTACCTCTGGTGCATGGGGTCCTTGGTTCTATCCCACCTTGCACCAATTGAACTTTGTAGTGGACAAACACCGTGTGAGTTTTCTCGGGGTTCTCCATTCCACCGTTGCATTCATTTTCTCATTATCACCTTTGTTCTTTAGCCTAGCCGGCATAACCATGGGACGTAAAACTTAAAAGATTTCATTTCATTTTTCATTTCAATATTGAATGAAGTAGAACACAGCCCTAGTTGAAAAAGTTGGAAAGACCATGATCTACCAACTGCAAAATTTTGTAATGACGCTAACTGTTAATGTGTCGATGTAGCCAACAATGAAATCTTTGCTTTTAAGATTTTGATTTGAAATCGTCCAACTTTTCTTTATTTAATACCTTCTTACAAATGAATATCCTGCGAACATAAGTAGTTTGATGTTAAATGAAATGAAAACTTTGAGTTTTACATCTCGCGGTTATGCCAGTTAGGTTAAAATAGACGGTGATGATGAGTAATGAATGAAATGGTGGAATGAAGAAAGTGGGAGGAAACAGGAGAACCCCGAGAAAACCCACGCACCCGGTGTTTGTCCACCATAAAGTTCACTTGGCGGGGGCTGGGATCGAACCCGGAGCCCCAAGCACAAGAGGTGAACGCTGTACCACTGAGCCACCGCGGCCCCTAGTTTGATGTTGTTGAAAATCCAAACTACTAGATATTCTATAAAAAGAAAAATAATCCATTATAAGTGGCGTATTTAGGGGGGGCTTCCGGGCTTAAGCCCCCCCGAAATCTTACTTACTATAGTAAAGTATATGAAATATCTTGCAGAATTTTCACATTTTCAGGCAAAGCCCCCCCGAAAGTTAGCAAAGCCCCTCCCGAAACAAAATCGTAAATACGCCACTGTCCATTATTGTATAGTCTGTTCCAAAATTGATCTTAATTAATTATTAAATGCTTCATGATTTTTTTTTAAATTCTAAAATTTCGCAACACATTTTATGGGACTGTGTGATACCTCAGTACCTCGCGTCATACCGGTTATAAATTGCGGATTAATCGTACTTACGTGTAATGATTGATTTATTAGGACACGCCTTTCCGAGATGAGCCTTTACATAGAACACCGCAGTGGTTTCATAATTCAAACTCCTTATTTACACTTCTAGAATGAAAATGCTTTCCTTCTATGTGTACACCATGCTGCTGTTTGTTATTGTACAGTCAAACAGGAAACAATTTTGCCTTTCAAGTCATACAAGAGAAGGAAAATATTCCCAACTCTGTCTCAACATGTGTTGAGGGCTCTTGTTTGCTTTGTGTCGCTTTACCTTTAGGCGAATGAACCACAGTGGGTGACTGGATAGTCAGAATGGTTTTACTTACTTTTCTTGTGCAGAGAGAAAGAGAGAGAGAGAAATGTACACTCATGTCCAAAATTATTGTCGCATGTATATAAATATGTTGTTGAAGGAATATAATTTGATAAATTCGCCCGGTATTTCTTATAATGTTAGTATGTGTATAATCGGCAAAGACATGTATGTGGCAAAATTCATGTAAAAAGAGCAGTAATAAGAACAATAAAACGAAAATAGAACTTTCTTGTCAATTTAGCAAAATTTTGTTTTACTCATTCTAATTTTCGTATTTATAATTGTTTTCCTTTGACATTTACCGCAAATATATATATATATATATATATATATATATATATATATATATATATATATATATATATATATATATATATATATATATATATCCCGATTATACACATAGTATGAGTACTAAAAGTACCCTGTAATATAATTATCAAATTACATTCTTAGAAAAAGACAGTTATAGATATGCGACAATCATTTTGGACATGAGTGTACATGACACTTATTTCACATAAAGAACAAAATAAAATGTTATATTTAACTGCTTCTTTCATTTACCGTTTGAAAGCCCAAATAGTGTTTCGGAACACCTACTTTTCAATTTCTACAAAAGCATAAAGAAAATTATGTAATACTTCTTTCACAAAGATAAAATATTTTATTCCATCTTGGCTCATGTTTAGAACTTTTCTTTTTCTTTGTTGCACACGTAAGCACTTCGTACCTTTATACTAGTATTCGTTTAGAACAGGACACTTTTCAAATTTAAACGTTCCGATTCTGGGTTAAGCTGTAGATCCATGTCTCATATAGCCTCGCTGCTGAAAGGAACGCTAAACTAAAAATCAAATAATAATAATAATAATAATAATAATAATAATAATAATAATAATAATAATAATAATAATAATAATAATAATAATAATAATAATAAATGTTCAAACTAGTCGTCATTGTTATTTAAAAAATACTTTAATGTTATTTATTCATTTAACTAAAATTGGTAACTTATATACTGCATTTAATATACACTTCGGTGCGTATGGTCCAGGTTAGACTCTCATGGGAACACAGTACCCTTGTGTTTACCATCATATTGAAGACTGCATTCATGAAAATAGCGATAGAGAGCTATAAGTCAGAAATAATAGTCCCTGAGAACCAATGTCCTAACCAAGCATAAAAATTACTAACTTGAAGCGCTCCATCTGGCCAGTCATAGATCCCCATGGGCTGCAGAGTTAAAGTACTTTATTATTATTTATGAAATTATCGTTTCTTCGCTAAGTACGTAGTGTTTCAGTTTGGTCGTTCAGATATCCGGTCACCTTTGTAAGTCTAAATAATACTATGTATCTATATTGTATTATTAGCAAGAATATATCATTATAAGTAACAGATATGATTTCAATACAAATACTTGATAGACAACAACAATCCGTGTAGCTTGAGTGGTAGAGCGCTCACCACAGGTGCGTGGGATCATTGGCTGGATTCTAGCTCTCGCCAAATTCTGCTTGTGGTAAACAAACAATTATGTGAGAGTTTCTCGGGGTCCTCCCGCTTCCTTCCGCTATCTTAATCCAACATTATAATTCGTCTCATCATGACCGTCTTCCTTAGCCTTACTGAATATTCGTAGTGCGTTAAACCTTAGAAAATGAAAGCACAAATACAAAATACGATTGATTTGCTTATTTAAATTTAGTCTCCCTTTTCAGCAGTGAGGCTATGAGATGTGGACCTACAGTTTAAGGTGTAATCCAAACCACGGTAATCGTTCAAATTTTTGTAAGGCGCTCCCACTGGGAATCGAACCCGGGACCCCGTGCACTGAAGATGGTGCGTACGTGCTAGCCAGTAGACCAGCGGAGAGAGCCACAATAATACGAGTATTGAATGGTTATCTTCCTTTATTTATAGACCTAAAAGATAGTTTGCAATAACGTATCTTACCTTAGAGAAAAATTTTAAGATTAAACTTCACTTTCCGTGTGTAACAAGAATTGAACATGTGACGGCCAGAAGAAACCCAAGTATGAGCAGCAGTAACAGCATACCATAATTTTAAAGGAAATCCACTGAGTTTAATTATCAATAAAGACTGCAAGATACTCGCCAACATACGGTTTCTTTCGGAACTTTTAATATGAACAACACTGAATCCATGTTCACAGGCAGCAGTTGATAATGACACAGAACAAACTTCCCGCGTTAAGGCTTGAAGAACTTGAAAACCATTTACCGACTTAGAACTTAAATTGTACTCTCCCATTCTGACACTGTAGAACCCCCGCTTGGTCTAGTGGCTAGTACGCTTGACTTCGGTTAGCGTGGTCCCTGGTTCGATTCTCGGTGGGGTACAGTTGAACGACAAAAGTGGTTCGGATTCCATTATAATCAGTAGGTCCACGTCTGCCTTAGCCTAGGTGGGACGTTAAACTAAATCAAACCAAATCATTCTGACACTGCAGTATCAAGATTCAATCCAAATAATTGAGCTGCTTTATATACGTCTACGTTACCGTATAAACCTTTCATGCTATTACGATCTTTATTTTCAAACACTGAAAAGCACTTTAGCACATCATTAGAAGGAAACCTTCTTTCTACTTCGTCTACTAAACCCTGGATTACCTGTCCCCTTATTGATCAAACTCACTATCATCACTCCCTGTATCAGATCCTTGTCTGCAGTGCATTAAATACTTATCTTTACAAAAACTTTGGTAGACATCATCTTTCATATGCATTTCTCTCAGAGCTTGGATTGTAGATTCAATTTTTTTCTCTATTTCATTGTACGAAACTACTTCCTTTTGCATCGTTTTACTAATATTAGACAGAATGGACGCAATATCCAGAAGAAAACCGAGCAATAGATTTTTTGGGGTAAAAAACACTCAGTTTAAAACTGTCTCTGTTGAAATGGTCAGTATTTTCATACTCAAAAAGTAGGAATTGCATTATACAAGACAAATATGTAAAGACTGCAAATAATGAATCCTTCTCATTTGAAATCCAACGTAGGTGAAACAATCTTTTGATTTTCAGCAGTCCTGCAGCATCTGTGACTGTCGCGATACTTTTAAGTTTTGCAGCTGTAGATGACTTACTGAACACTTTGCAAAGTTCACCTGATAAACATTCAAAGTTGTGAATAGCATTCACAACACCGAAAACTCTTTCACATACAAGATCCATTCGATGTACCATGCAGTGTACGTTAATTAGGCACGGGTCGACATTTCTTCTAATTTGAGCAGTAACACCTGTTTCTCCCAGTAAACACTACATCCCCGCCCGAACCAAATCCAACAAGCTTTTCTTTAAGATTAAAAATATCTATGTCATCTTCGGAAAACGCTTGAATAATTTTCTCTTCAAGGGATTTTGCATCGGCGTTTTCTACAGGCACTAATTTATAAAAACAACAACAAGGTTTATTTTCTTCGTCCACATATGTTACATATAACAGCAAGTGCTTATCCGCAAACCTGTCCGTCAACTGAAATTGAAAAACAATCTGTTTGTTTGAGAAATTTTACCAACTTTGCATGCAACTGTTACACTAGAGAATAAAGATCTTCATCTCGTCAACAACCGAACAACCGAAAAAGTTAAACACCGGATCCTTTTACAAATAAACTTCGTTAAAAAAAAAAAGGCATACATTTAAAATTATTGTTTGTCTGAAAATTTTCATTATAGACATTTATATTTTCCTATCAAGGTGTCCCCCCTTATAGATTTTGGTGAGGGGGAAACGCAAGTGTAAAATTTTTGGTGGGGAGAAATCCCTCCCGACCCCCGGGATTTCGCACCCTGATTATCAGAGATCAATTTGTAAACATCCGCAGTGAGCAAGTATCGGCAATCAATACGGATTAGCGCCGTGATGTACAATTAACAAAGAAAGTTATAATAAAGCGAGCAATATGAGCCACAAGATGAATAAATAAATCATATGTGTTAACAGTTGTTAGTAATATTGATCAATAGAAAAACGACCGTGAGTTGTATTTTATAGATTAATAGGATTTGTTTTCAACATACATGTATTTCTTTTTTTTTATTGGATGGTGCATATCTATAAAATCTTAGTACTTGAATTTACTACAAACATGTAAATGTAGTTTCTTTTTATTGTTTCTGGAAATACGATATTTTAATATATTCAAAAACAACACCCACAACGTTTGGGAGTTGATTCTTGACACCAAGATAAGAAAAAAATATCGGCAAACTTGGGTGTACAAATGCTTCCTTTCGGGAGTTATAGGCTGCCGAAAACATGAACAAATGAACTTTAAAGGTCTATAGCTACAAAACTATAAGACCTACTGTAGTCGGACTTCACTTAGGAACTAGTATGTGCCCTATCCAAATATTCATGTTTCAGAATCCTCTGGTATTTCCTCAACAATTTTTACAGAGGTAGTTGGTGAGTAATTCAAATTATATGCCCGTAGCCAAACTCCCTCTGTTGTGTGAGTACCGTACAATTCTGAGACATGTATTTTTGGATAGCGCTCATACTAGTTCCTGAGTGAAGTCTTGACCCGACCGCGGTAGGTCCCATTGTATTGGAGCTATTGACCTTTCAAGATTAATTTTTTCATGTTTGCGGCAGTCTATAACTCCGAAAGGAAGCATTTGTGCACCCAGATTTGTCTATACCTTTTTGTCAGGAATCACCTCCCAAACGTTGTCGGTGTTGTTTTGAAACACCCTGTATATATAGTGTATATATATTGTGCCATATATTTTATTTTGGGTGTATTTCCTAACGCTAACAGTGGGCTAACAATCGTACTAGAGAAAGAGAGGGGGGGGGAAGAAAGACATAAACAATTAATAATTAATTATTGATAGCCTAGATGTGACCAACCATGTTGCTACCAATCCTTATTCAAATCTTCCAAGTTTGAATGGCGATTGGCAATGCATGTTATGATACAGGGATATAGGGGACGATTAGGAATGTTATATATTAAAGTGTCTGCGTTATATTATATAGGTTACTTCAACGTGTCTCCTCAAATCCACGATAGCATAATAGAAAGATTTTTAAAGTTGAGATAAAAATATATTCCTGGGATGCTTAATTGATCACAGAAAACTGCTTTTTCCTATTTATTAGTGTTTTATAGCAATTGATATTAAAACCAAATGTGGTTTATTTCTGTCATTTCCGGTTTGAATAGGGTTTGAAAAAGAATATGTTACCTATTGTTAAACCTCTAAATCTATTTTTTTTTTAAAAAAAAAAACACACTCCTCGCTATGTCTTGTCGTTTTCTCTCTGAGTAGATGGATATTGAAACTCTAGTTTGTATAGTAGATTTCGATTACTTCCGGTTTTAGAAAAGAATTGAAGATGAAGATAAAATATATTCTTGGGGCTTTTAATTGATTGCAGAAAATCGATTCTCGATTTCTATTACCAATTTCTCTCTATACTGATCGACGTAACCGGAAATGTTTGATATCTACCACTTCCGGAAATGTTTAATAATTTTGATATATATAAAGTTCTGGTAAACCGAATTTCCTTTAAATCACACACACACACATACACAGAAATAAATCGAGCAAAGAATAATGCTTCTCTGCTACCTTCGAAGTCGTATTCGAAGATTCCTAAATTGCCAACCTTGCCTGCAGTGTAAACACGGTTGTGGTTGGAACGTTGTTCTAACTACTCACCTCCCGCACATGTCCAAAATCGAGTCAGCATGAGCGTTATCTCCACACTACTCATGTGCAGGCCCGCAACTAGAGGGGGACTAGGGACCTGCCCCCCAAACTTTTCGTGGCCCCTGCAGACCTCAAAACTAAAAAAAAAAAAAAAAAAAAAAACAAATTTAGATATTTGTAAGAGAATTTTTGATGACTTGGCACCCCTAACATTCATAGCCCCCCCCCCCAAACTTCTGTGGCTGGTTTCGGACCTGCTCTGTGCTTTACTCGCTCGACTCGTATAGGAGAAATATCTATTGTTTACATCCCTCTCTTCTGAAAGGACGTATTGGAACACCTGTACATACAATGATTTATTAATTTTGCAATAATTAAAACTCTTAAACTCATAAAGAGGGTTCGCATTTGTTTGATTTGTATCTGTATAAATACGAACTGAAAAACGAAATAAAATTTACGTTTTACGTCCCACGATAATAGCACGTAGCCTCCAAAAAGAGATTTGGAAGTGATATGAAACAGAGAGTCTGAAGGAAAGCAACGAACAAGAAGATATCATCAACAAACTCTACATGCCTGGAATTGAACAAGGAACTACTCGCTTCTTTGACACTTTTCTCGTTATAAAATCACTCCAACCTGAAAACTTTTCTTCATGGTCTTCTATGGGAGTATCATGACTCAGTGGTAGAGTCCTTACATCTGGTGTATGGGCTACCTGGTTCGATCCACGGTCAAGTGAGTTTGTGCTGGACAACATCCTGTCAGTGGGTTTTCTCAAGGTACTCGTTTTCTCCCTCATTTTTATTCCACCAATTCTCCCATCATCATTCACTTGTCTTAATCATTCGTCTTCCTTAGCCTAACGGATATAATCGCGATGACGATAAACTGAAAGATTTTCTATGGTCTTTTATTTGATCTTACTCACTATTGTGGTTCATCCTCTATGAATGAAACACATAAAACAGAACCATCGAATACAGTTGAAAACGATCATGTTTTACAGTGGGACTCGAATCCACGATAGAATGCGCCTCGTGATACGAAGAGGAACACCAGAGACCACTTGGCTAATTGCCATCGGCACTTCTCTTGTACGGATAAGAAAAATTCAAATGAAATTTTCAAGTTTTACGTCCCACGATTATGCCGGCTAGGCTAAGGGAGGCAGTGATGACGAGAAATGAAGAAAGTGGGAGGAAATGAAAGGAGCCGGAGAAAACCCATGCACATGGTGTTTGTTCACCACATAGCTCAATTGGCGTTAACTAGGATCGAACAAGGGACCCCATGCGCCAGAGATGAATTCTCTACTACTGAGCCAGCGCTGTGTACTGATAAGAGTACATGTATTTTCCAAAAGAGGGTGGGTGGCAACGATTTTCAAAAATCAAGAGTATACAAATTAAATGAAACGAATTGTCTACTTGTACGTTTCACACTTATGCCCTTTTGCATAAATTACACGGATGATTAATAAATGTGAATGACTATTAAATAATTCGTTGAAGTAAGAACGTGGGAGGAAAACCCCGAGAAAATCAACAGACATAAAGGTTATCCAGCACAAATTTACCTAGCCGGAAATCGAATCAGGACCCCTTGGAGCAGAGGTAACCACTGAACTCCAGAGCGTTCTTTACAAGTAAAATGGTCGAATAAACTCTAATTAGAGCTAACTAATGAGGCAAAAGTCGTTATAGATAATTTCAACAGTTAAGCAATTAGTTACATAGCTGCATTTAGATCCACAAAGATAATTAGTTATAAAGAATCAGACTTGAAGAGTTTCTGCGCTAGTGTGTAACTTCTCCTTTACGTAATATCTATATAGACCATTCTCTGGGAATCCTGTTTCCTTTAGATCCCATGTCGCAGTATCCGTGGAGGGCTTTTCGCCATTAATGAAGTTGGGATTTCTAAGAGCATTCGTGTTCTGCTCCCTCTCACCATGTAATTTAACCAATTATTTCCCTAACAAATCATCTGCGTTTATGACTTATTTTAAAAAGCTCAAAATGTTATTTTTTTGTTTTAGAGCTATAATAAGGAACAGTTTTCTATTTTTTTAAATTTTAGAGCTGTTTTATTCTAGAGCTGGTTTTTATCTTTTCTTAAGTTTATTAAATGTGAAGGAAAAAATCATATATTAAGGCCTCCTCACTCGACTAATGACCAGTGTATGTTCTTTTGATGCACGAGGTCCCGGATTTGATTCCCGGTGGGATAACTTTAAAATTTGAATACTTTAGAGTGGCTCGAATTCCTCCTTACAATGTAGATCCACGTCTTATAATAGATATATAGCGTGAATGTTGAAAGGGATGGTAAAGTAAAATCCAGCCAATCAAATTTACATGTTACCCTTTGGAAAACTAAAGTCTATTTCATTTCTGAATAGTAAACGTAATTTCTATTGGTCAAAACCATGTTCAAGGGGACACTGAAAGCCAAGAGTCCATTCAAGTTTATATGAGATTCTGGTTCTACTAAAAGAATACGGGAATGATTCTCAGGTGAGTGGAGGGAAAATTCACTAAGGATCAAATCAGTAGAGTAAACATGTAATTGGGTTAGGTATATACAAAAATGAATAAAATCTAATTCAAATCTAATTAAGAACCCAAGAGACGCATGTGATAGGGTAAAATGAAAGATTTACTTTACCTCAGCCATGATAATTTGTTAAGCTCAGTTATAATATAATTAAATATATCGTCGGAATGGAGTAATGCAATAAGTCGTTATTTTCTATCTTCAGAACGCTCAAGCGTGCAGTGGTTCTTCGACTCTCTGGAGATCGTACCTGTGTCCCATAAGTACAGGAGCTGGCAATTTCTTCCTCAGTCAGTCATGTAGGCTACAGCTTCTTTTCTCTGTTAGGCGGAGTGACTACGAGACTTCAAACGAATGGCACCTATGTTTTTCAATGGATAAACGAGGGGTACAGCAAATAAGAAATCTTGAACATGGTGATACTTTTTCCATTTCACACTTAGTCTTCCGACTGGTTTTCTGTCTTGATGAGTCTTTGTCCAACGGATTTGTGTAATCCTCCATCAGGGGCGGCTCTATGATATTTTATACCCTAGGCGTAAAACATGTCTGCGCCCCCATAATCTTCTTCTTCCCCAAACCAAAACCAAAGTGAAGCCTTCTCACCTCTGACATTTTCATTACTTCATCACATTGTTACCATTTGTTTAAGCATTAAATAAAATAAAATTTAGTCCCAACGCCTCTCTCTATGGTATTAATAAATAATAATCTATAAGCCAATTATTTAAAACAAAATATTGCTGTGGGATTTGCAATGAAATTTTAACTAGTTTTATTGTAATGTACACCATGTTGATGTCCTTTGTAAATATAAAACAGAAGGTGGTTAAGACAAAGCAAAGATGAAGTTTCTTAATTCACTTTTAGTTATTTTGAATTTGTGTAATTATTCTGTCAGCTGAGTAGCTTTTTAAAAAAATGTTTACGTCAGTTGTTATCTGATTATATAAATTTGGTGCTCTGTGAAAGAAGGACCTTTAAATAATAGATGTCTAGAGCAGGAAAGGGTGAAGAGGTGCATATTTGGTGCTACACGGCTAGGAATATGAAGGGATAATTATTGAAGTAAGGCTTCAGACCTTACGTTTCCATTGACTGCCTTAGGTAGAAACTTTAGGTCAGTGACATTTCTGCGAGCATCTGGAGTCTGGATATTGAGATAATGCAGATCTTCTTAATCATAGAATGAACAGTGAGAACACGGAAACGTACTATGGCCAGATAGGTGTTTCCTCGCTTCATATAGGTGAGCAGTAATCGATCTTGGATGATCTCAGTTTTCATTTACTTTCTTTTTCTAAATGTGAGGGCGCTGGCGCTAATGTTGATAAACAGCGCGTAAAAAAGCTGAACACCATTTCGCCCCTAAACGTTTCCGCCCTAAGCAGCCGCCTAGGTTGTCTATATGGACAAGCCGGCCCTGTCCTCCATTGATGTTTCTTCCGGGTTTTCCGCATGTGTTGACTAGCAGAACAGGTTGAAATAACAGAGCTGTGAGGAACTATTTCAAACACAGTAGGTAATTTGATTCACACTACTTTGCCGATAAAGAAAACAGCTGTTTTCTTTATTATTAGAATTATCACTGCTATCTGCTGGTAGTTGATTGAAGCTTAGACTTACTTCATATTTTCTGTTATCATAATGACTTATCTAAATGTGGTTTTTGTCTCAAGCCCTTTTTCCGTTTTTTTTTAAAAGTAACTCACGTTGTAACTTGAACACGTCCAACTTACCTAAGCTGTAGGTGTTGCAACCAGGACATATGGAAAACTTGTTCAAAGAAGTCATTTCTGGCAAATGTGAGTTTGTTCTTAGGAAATAGATAGATACTAGGAAGGTAAATAAGCACAAGTTTAACAGTTATTCTAAAGTAAAAATGGGAAGTCTCTTGAGCTTCTATTACAATAACAGTTACAAAACGGCAGTTCAATAAACACAGACAGGATGCAGGGAGATTCCACTTAGATGCTAGGATCACGACATTGTAATATGTTAATATATCATTTTTTTAAAAATAAAAACAGTAGTCTTTCTGTAATAAAATATATCTTTGTTTTCTTAGAGGGCACAGTAACTTATTCTTACACTGCTCACCCTAGTGCAAGGGGTCCCTGCTTCCATCCAGGTCAAATAGTTTGTGGTGGATATCTTTGTGATTTTCCCGGGGTTTTCCCATTTGGTATCAGATTATCATTTCATTAATTATTTCATAGTCATACATTTTATTAATGTTTCGTCTAATTAACTTACAGACTATAAGTGGACGTTAATATATATATATATATATATATATATATATATATATATATATATATATATAGGGTGTTTCAAAACAACGTTTGGGATGAGATTCCTGACATCAAGATAAGACAAAAAGTATAGACCAACCTGGCTGCACAAATGCTTCCTTTCGGAGTTATAGGCTGCCGAAAACATGAAAAAATGAACTTTAAAGGTTAATAGCTCCAAAACTATGGGACTTACCGTAGTCGGTTGAAGATTTCGGAACTACTATGTATCCTATTCAAAATGTTCAAGTTTCAGAATCCTGTGGCACTTCATTTTTTTTTTTTTTTTTTTTTTTTTTTTTTTGTAGAGGCTGTTTGGCAAGCGCATATAATTTGAAGTAGTCACCAACTACCTTTATAAAAATTGTTGCAGAATATCACATAATTCTGAAACATGGATATTTTTATAGTGCACATATTAATTCCTAAGTGAAGTCTTGAATTGATTACAGTAGATCCCGTAGTATTGAGCTATGGACCTTTAAATTTCATTTTTTCATGATTTCGGCAGCCTATAACTCCGAAAGGAAGCATTTGTGCACCCAGATTGGTCTATACTTTTGCCTTATCTTGATGTCAGTAATCACCTCCCAAACGTTGTCGGTGTTGTTTTGAAACATCCTATATATATATATATAATTTTTCTTTTCTTTTCCCTTTTCTTTATTCGACAATTCTATTCCACAGGAGTTCTTTTTTGTGTGCATTGTCTTCTTATTCAATGAGCTTTAGTAATAAAATCACTGCTATATTGAGATTTTCTTCTTTCCAGTTCTTATGTGAAGAGATATTTTGTTTACTGTTAAAGAACATACTATTCAATTAATAAGCAAAATAAGTTATAAAAGCAAACCTTTCGTGACGGCTCAGATACTTTTCTTTCTACTTTACTTAATTATAAATCCATTACCCTCACGAATAGCTACCTCAATTACATACTTCGTGTTTCTTTAATACATATTTGTCTCTGTAAAGGTTCTAAAGTGTATATTTATTCTCAGCGATTTTGTTTCAAAGTATTATTCCTTTTGCTGAATTTTTCATGTGTTAGTCTTGTGACAAAAAAAGATTTCACACTTATTCTTTCTTTTCAACTCATGATACGTTCAAAACACGTAGTTAATATTTAGTACCGAGGATAAATGCCACTGTGAAAATTTAATTTCTACATCACACATATATTTTTGTGAGTAATACGCTTTAGAACAGGGAACTTTATACTTTTGTTACAAATTAAGTTTACTCAACTAAAACAGAGATACGTGTCTGAAAATATAAGTTTATGGTATTTCTTCTTTAGTAGTTTAACGTTTAGTCTTGGTACCGTGTCTTTCGCTGTTTTTGGTTGAATTTCAGTGTTCCGTTCGGTATCGTTGAAGGTAGAATCTGAACTACCATGATGAGTAGAAATTTAAGTGCTCCCTTCCGGGAATCAAGCTTAAAACCCGTTGCACCAAAGGTGCGTGCACTTGTGCGTAGGAGAGCTACTTAGTCTTTTTTTTCTAAATCTACTTGCATATATGTTTATTGAATTCAACTCTTAGATCCTTGGATGCTAACTAGTTATTTTACTGCTAGGATATTTTTTTAGAGAGGAGATCAGTTTGGATATTATGTCTAATGAACGGAACGGTCCTTTGGAACATTAAATAAATAAAATTATACTAAATTAAACTTATTTTATTAATATACCTAAGTATATTAATGTATTCATTGATTTAAAAATACCCTTTATCTTATTTGGTACACTAGGGAGGTGATACACTATTAATTTATTCTTCAATGTTTCTAGGCGTTATACTAACTCAAAGAAAATAATTTCATTGAAATGTGTAAATATAATTGAGATTTATGTTGCGTACTCTTATATTGTGCCTAAGGACTTAGATGTACATAAATTCCTCTTTAACCTCCCCTCTCCCCCTCAAGTTAGGAAATTAGTGCCTTCCATATCAGTATTCAGCTATCGCTCTTCTTATGCTACTTCACATACTTAACCATTGTGAGAGTATCCTGAGGGTCATGCAGGATTTAACCGCTCTCAAATATAATTGAGATTCCAGATTTTCACAGTATATAACGTAGATCATTCCACAGTTCTCCTCTCTTTAATCCAGGCTCTGTGAAACGTGTTATTACCAGTGACGTAGTCTGTTTATGTTATTGGCTCCAAGAAGAATTTAGGAATTCAATATTTAATTTCTTAATTATATAAATGGGCTATCACAGTGGTATTTGCTTTTAATGTATTTTATGGTTTTTGACTCTCTTAGTTAATATCTAGATACTGCATTACAAACATAGATTTCTAATCAGTTTTATTGCAAATTTCTATAGTACACATTATGACATTATTACTAAGCGAATCATGCAAGATATATTTTCCAAGAAGACGACACTCTCAGTTAAACTTTTTCTTATGATACAAAAACTTGTAAATTAATCACTTTAATTGTTTTTAAGTAAATTCGTTTTTTTTTTCTATTCGCAAATGGTTGGGATAATTTCAATATTCTCTGGAAGATTCATGAACAATATCAGGTGTGGATTTCAGTAGGAAGCAAACTACGTATTGTTGCTGATAGAAAATACAGACACAGATGTTTTTGGCAGAATGTACAATATGAGTTTGAAATTACATGTTTATGCGAGTGTTTGTGGAAGACTGTTTGCATATTTGTTCAGTCTATGTAATTTGTCAAAATAATTTATGTTATATGCAACTACTTTTATACCTACATTTGTACTAATTTTTTAATTTCATTTTACACTTTGAAATGCATAAATAAAAAACCGATAATATTAATTGGTAAGCAAACTCAGTAAATTTTAGTCTCCTTGTTAATCTCGTGAAGTATTGTTATGCAAATTTTAAAAGTTTGGCAATTTACACACTAACCAAGTGAAAACAAAATGAAATTGAGTATTTCTTTTTTAACGTAACGTGGATATGCTTTGTAGGATAAATGAGTTTAATGAGTGGATAAATGGAAAAGATAAAGTGAAATTAACTGCTTCGAATATCAGCACTCATTGGTTAAAATGGAGAACCACTTTTCTGTTTTTCGTTGAAGTGAAATGAAGATTTAACGGCTTGTTTCCACTGATTTCGTCTTTAAATTAAAGTGCCGTTTTACTTGTGAAAATAAATTTTGATGTAGGCCTGTGTACAACTTTAACATTTTCTAATCAAATTTAATTTAATTTAATTTAATTGATCTTAATTAACTACATTTGAAGAGAAAATTTAAATAGCTACATAACTATAACTCAATTCCAAAGAGCAGAAAATTAATTTGCCAAAATCGATGGGGTAAAAGTTACAGATGGCATAGATCATGGTTCCCAACCTCCTTTACCTAAAGGCCTTCTTCCTGAACTTTGTATACTCCATGCCTTAGTCTAGAAGATCTAGAAGATAAACACCGGGAAAGGGTGGGAAGTGGCAGCCAGAACCAAACTATGATAGGCATATCATGAGTTTATGGAAATAATTTTAATTTGAAATCTGTATACGCAATTCTGCAACAGGAACTAGGAATAACAAAAATCCTTTCACCAGTTACAGTTAGACATGATGTAGGAACTAGCAATTAACAAACTGTACGAGTTTACAGGTATGATAGATAAACTGATAAGTAAGAAGACATTGTGCTTTATATGACAAAAATGTGTAATTAACATTCAAATTAGAAATTGTCTGAAAAATAAATGTTGAACTCATAACTCACCACTATTAATTTTATCCTAGAAATGCTCAAAAAAAATTTTCAAAAATATATAAATGATAGCTTTAATTATTTTTGTCACCAAAAAAAAACTTGGGCAATTAGTCCCCGGCCCTGGGCTAGATCTGAGACTGACACGCCCCTTCATTTGCTGCTGGTTGTCTGTACCCATTTTTGCGATTTCAGATGAAGTATTCAATGTCAAATCTTCTACAGTAATAAAAATTGTCATCAACTTACATTTATTTCTATTAAAACTTCTCATACCATTCTAGTGAAAAAAAAATGGTTTGAAACCAACTTTGTTCTTAATGAAACCACAGTTCTTAATTAACAGTTATTTTTTTGTTTTGTACGGTATTTAATTTCATATCCTTTTGTTACAACATTCTGTCAGCAGCTTTCGCCTCATTTGCTCGTCCTTCATGCTCCTCAGGTTGGGAAACACTGCCATAACTAATCAACACCGCTAAAGGACATCGAAGGAAACTGAAGTTGCATGTTCTTACTCATACGAAGTTTTCCACTATAGGACATTAGCATTTAACCGAATAAAGAATTTTTTGTACGTACCAGAGGCGTGTGGTAAAATGACTGTTACTGTATTTTCACCGTTAAGTAATTAATTGTTTGACTTAAGGCTTTTCGCCAAGTTCGCCCATACTTTTTTTTAATGCTAGTGACTAATTTAACGACACTGAATATCAAAAATGCAGAAAGTAAGACAGAGAGTATCTGCAAAATGGTACTATAATAAATACTTTTCTTGTAAAGTTGGAATTTGAGTGTGCAGTTCATGAGGTCTTTGTCGAGCACCCACATTTCTACACTATACGGAAGATCTTGAAACAATAATTAGTTATTTTAATAACATTTTACAGATAGTATCTGCCTTACATTCTCAGTTTTGATATTCTTCAGATATTCAATAAAATTCAAAATAGTGAGGGATGAACGTAGAGAAGAGCCGTAATCTACCTATATTACTTTGCGAACATTAAATCACGAGTGCTTTCCGTGTCAGCCTTGTAAAAGTTCTAAATTTCCTCCGGAAGGTTTGTTATACATACTGACGACAAGCCTTAATGTTACTGTTATAGTAATGAAGGTGGATCTTAAATATCCTTTTCAGCTCCGAGGCTATTTAAGAGACGTAAGCCTCAGCTTAATGTAGAATCAGAACTACATTAGCTCCCACCTGGAATCAAACCTATGTCTCCTGCAACTCTATGTGGAAGATTCTTGTTTCTGTGATAATTAGCCATGTTGGTTAGTCTTTAAATGCAGTGTGTATTCTTAATCTGTGGGACCATTACTAGTAATTACAGATCTGGCGCTATGCATGTTTTATTATTTACTAAACCATTTAAATGAACTGACAGGAAAGCAAACGTAAGTTAACTGCAGGTATATATGCCAGTGCAGCTAAATACGCCAAGTGTTCAGTACTGGGACGTTTCCGGCAAAATCCGCTAGAATCCGCCTCCAATATGTGCCACAGTATTGGACAAGTCCGATTTGACGAATACTCCGGGAGACAGCGCTGAGACCACCACGCCGTGCAGTGTTATTTGCTTCGGGAAGGTTTCGTGGAAGGACGTTATTATTTCAATAGCGGTAAGAATCCGTTATTAGTACCGTGCTAACTCAGAACATTGCCGATTGTTTACAGCAATATATGCGCCTTATTTCATGTCCGACTAGGAATAATTTGTTTAGTAACTGTAATTCCAGTATTTGGGATTTCATGGCTACTAAATCAATACCAAGCGTGCCTTACTTTACCCAGGTGCAAAGAAATACACAGGGCTTGTGCAGGACTGACTGCAGAAGACAAAGATGTTTTCATTTTCTCAAATGTTACACGTAATATCGGTGTAGGTTTTTTCTAAGTCAGAGCACAGTGAAACTGTGTGTTTATCTTCTTATGGACTAAAACTTTTCATTTTGTAACTTCATTTCAACTTTAGAGATTATCATTTTATATTTTATCTTTTTATCTTCATCTTACACTTTGGTTGTTCTATTTTCAAACCATGTTGTGTAGTAATATTTGAATTTGTGTAATACAGACTATGTAAGCAGTTGCAAAATTTATTACAGATTTGTAGTAGTACCATGACTTGGCGTAATTACCTGCACGTGTTGGTAAATACGCCAATTTGTAACACTTTTTTTCTTTTACCTTGAGTACAAAATAGATGTGAGTTGCATTATTGCCACATTTTTCCTACACGCGGAAAAGGCTACTCTGCAATGCACATGTCTTGTTCTTTGCATATCATGAAAATAAGGTCATAAAAATCCAACACCTTTAACATGGGTATTTACCTGCACCCACCTTACTTGAACGTTATTACAATTTATTCATTTGCTTAATAAACTTTGTAACTGCATCCTCTCAGGCCAATATACATCACGAAAAAATAACAATGCAAAAACTTTAACAACAATTGGAAAAATAGTGGGAAGAAGTCGGCCAGAGCTTATATTTAAGGTAACATGACATAACTCGCATTATGAAACCGAAGAAGAGCCTTTTAAAACCTTAGTCACAATGGTAAACCACCAGATTCAAAATTAAGACTCCGGATTCTAAGTTAAGAATACTAATCTACGGAAGGTGGTTTAGGTTTAATTTTAAAAGCACCTTAAGAAGTGTCTAATGGATGCTAATTCTCTCTGTGGGGACGGATCTAGTAGGTAAAAACGGGGGGCCAGCCAGAATCCAGACTATGATAAGTATATCATGGGTTTATTATAAACTTTCAAAAATATATAAAAATAGCCTAATTTTTTTGTCACTTAAGAAACTGGGGGCCTAGGTCCCTCTCCCCAGGATAGATCCGCCACTGTTTCTCTGCAGTTTCTGGAAGCTCCGCGATTTTGCTATTTTTTTAAAAAGGTACATTCAGTGAAATTAAATAATTCATTTAAGTATCAACGAATTTTAAAGTCGCGAGATTCCTTCAATTACTAAACATACATAGGTATATATTTTATTTTTTGTGTTTGAGGCTCTTTTTAGTGGGGTACCTATAACAGGAACGAAAAGCGTATGCAAGAAAATAAACGAGAAAGCAGAGTTGAATCTAACTCAACCCAACCACTATCAACTTAAGAAACTTCTTTAGTGACGCAAGACATACCTCGACGTCTTTCCCGACGCAACCAACTTTACCTAAGAGAAATTCCCTTCGGGAGGAACGGTCCTCATACATATTTATTTACCGCTCTCTCTCTCTCTCTCTCTCTCTCTCTCTCTCTTGCTATGGCAAATGGAGAAAAGAGGTCACGTGTATGTCAAAATAAGATGTTCTTCCTTTCCCCCTTACTACATGCTATCTATTTGTTTCCTGAGATATGCATGTATATGTGAAGTCTCAGCCTTGTTATTCCAGAAGACTGCGAATTGCACATTTGCTTCTAGATCTGCCTCAATCTTTATGTACACATGCGATTTCTAAGGATGTGATCCACCGATTTATATCTTGTATTTATGTGTACATTGATTTGCGTTTTACTAAACGACATATGTAATACTTTCATGGTTCTTTATGATTAAAGGATTAGTAGTTTTAAACTTAGGGCTGAAGATGGCGGTGTTTGATTTCCAAAACCAGTTCATTGATTTTGAAAGTCACTTTAAAATGTTCTGCTGTGTTGAAAGAATGTTGGGATGGCCCTCAGACTGACGAATGATTGTATTACAGGGGTCAGTTAAGTACAATATTAAGCATCAAATTGCGGTTCAGCAAATTAATTAGCCACATACTGCCTTATGCAGAGTCGTTTTGACGTATGATTAGCGTCATACTAAAGGCCTGACTACTGCAAAACTTTCAAGAGATGTTTTACTGTACGACCATGTTGAGTCTGTGAGCTTCGTAGTAATGTTTCCGGCGATGATTTCGATGTGTGTTCGTCCAATAGGGCGTTCTATCCTTGCTTTGATTCATTCTGACAATGAGTGATTCTTCGACTTTTCCAGGAACCGAACCAATCCCTCTGGAGTAGGAGCTGTTTCGAAATGTTCTCTCAATTCAGTCATGAAGGTTCTGGCTTTCCGTTCTTGAGCAGCGGAACAGCATCAATTCTCCAATAAAATGACTCCAATGGAATCTGTCTTGCGTTGGATGAGAAAGAAGTACGGCTAGTCAGAAAATCTCGAAATTTGCGTATAGTTTCAAGGAATTATCTAGGCAGTTCCACACGACAATTGACCTCGCATTTTTCTCGAGGAATTCTGTAGGATTTCTGCTTCGAGAAGCTCTTGTCCTAAGCTATATTTGTTTTCGTGTTTTCCGCATATGTCGATTAGACAGTCAAATCGTAAATAGGGAAATTGAAGACTTTGCGCATGATTCAGAAATCGGGCAGGGTGAAGAATGACGAAGTCTTTTGTAGACTTTTATTCGAAAATAATTACAGAATACCAAGTCCAGAAATATTTGTTGGAAGGGGTTCAAAGTTTGGGGGTCCAATACAACAAGACGCCATTTCTATGTAGTATTGAACTGGTGTAATTCTACACCGAAAAAGACTGTAAGTAATTATTAAGTACTACCACCTATACTATTAGAAAAAGAAGTGGAACTAGATTGTTTTTATAAGTGAAGAGTAAGATCAAATCTTTATGCTACATAAATAATTTCTCTGCTAAACAAGTACATATATAGTTCTATTAAGAAAACGTACAAGGTTTGGAGGTTTCATACAAAGTGAACCCCTCTCTCTGCGGAATAGTTATTCACATACAAGAATATTTCAAATAAATGTTGGAGCTGCCGAACCATATAAACTGTAGCTTCCCACGTTTTGTATATCCGAGATGCTGTAAAGAATATTAAGCTGCACAATCATCAACCATCTATAATTCTTCTCTTTAAACTATTTCACCTAAAATTATTCTGTTTCGCTTTGATTTGTCTTTGGTTTTCTAATCGAAAGAATGTATTAAGGCTATTTTACTAGTACTGTGGAATATAACGCCTACAGTATGCATGCAGCAAATCATGAAATGTTTTACTTATTGTGTTATAATATTAGTTTACATTTGGCTGTGGCCTAATTGATAAGGCACCCAGCTATCAACTCGATGGCCCTCTTCGATCATCGGTAGGGAAGGATTTTTTTTTTAATATTCTACCTTTATTTCAAAACGATACAAAGGTTCAATGTCTTCTATAAAATGGGAAACTGAGGGACAAAGACCGCCCGAAAATGGTGCCGTAATCATATTTCATTTCAGATTTTTGTGTACACAAGCCTAAATTCTTGACAGTCATTAGTTAAATTTCTCTCAGTCTTATAAATTAGGAACGTACACCTATTACTCATAATAAATCACTGGTTACTCCCTCAAAGTCTTCGGCTCATCTAACGCTATTGGTACGTGTACTATAAAAATCGTTCTGAATTAAAAATTCTAATTGGTAACATTTAACTTTTTCGTTGACTTGTTTACTTTCTCGCTTACTAGCTTGCAGTTACATAAATATTATAGCTCAAATCTTTCTATAGTTAGTAGTGGTACGTTTCATGTTGGTTGACAGTAGGGGTGACCGAGGCTGATTGGCAAACTTTTCATTCTTCATTTTTTCTGAGCAGATAGTGCACTGTATTGCAAAGTAATGGACGTGTATGGAAAGACCAAGGTTTCCTATGATAAATCCAATTTTTGTTTGGGTTTTGTTCGTTACAGTTTTCAAGAAATAAAATTTTCTTTCTTTTAAAATGGAGTATGCCAACCAGCCCCTAGTAAGGGACTGGTTGGTTGATATTGTGGGGCTAGTTGACATATTTTGTAAATATATTCGAAAACCGTACACAATAAAACACAAACAAAAATGGGATTTTTAGTAATAAACGTCATTTTTCTAAATACTATTATAGCTATATATTGCAATGAAGCAGTTTATTTGAAGTTTGAAATGACTTCTATTCACAACATTTAAAAGAATCAGCATTATGAAATGCGAAACATTATTCCTTTCATTCTAGCTTGGTTTTCATGACATTGAAAGCTACAAGATTATCAAACCATATCAGTTTTACAAAATGTGATGTAGGCTAATTCTTCATATTATTTCAAAATGTAATTAAAATAACTGAACTATCAAGAAACGCTTGATTGAGAATGTTTGACGCTGAGAATTGAACAACTGAGAATTTAGGCCTATTCAGAAAATTCAGAGTCACAGTTATGGCATAGGTAAAATGGGAAATCATCCACACATGCACCCATGCTCTGCAAGACAGACTGGATGCAATTCTCATCTGGATGGCTGTTGGTGTATGCATCCAAACACACAATGCAGAAATCTTCCTCTTCATCAGATTATTTTTCTCTTGTTCTTTCTGGATGTCTGTCTTTCATTTTTTTGTTTCTTTTTCTTCCCAAAACGATTCTTCTTTGCTTCAGTGGAAGAAGTAGAAGCTTTGGTTTGCCTTGGATTTGCTGCTTTCTCAGCGAAAACATCCTTTACTCACGTGTCGGTTAAGATAACCGATGTACTCTTTCTGGAATAAGCACGAGCTTCTTTCCTGACGTCAGCTTTTGGAAATGGACGAACATTCCATGTTAATAACGCGCTCTTTATTTCCGGAAGTAGTCTAATGGTCCGAATTCAACCAAAAACAATAGGTTTGTGTTGGTACTAACACAAACATATGTGCCAAATTTCAACTAAATGGATTCAATTTTACGCGAGTTATCGTTAGCGAGATATCTATGGACAGACACACACACACACAGACGTCAAGATGAATATGGTTTTCGTTTGCGTTTCAGAGGTAGTAGAGCCCAAATCCAGTCTTATCTTGATTTCGAAAGTTTGACAATAATTCAATATGTGCATGTTTATTCTACACCCTCCATTCCAAAAGAAACCGAACTTTTGAAAACAAATAGTACCACTAGTGCCATCTGTTGTAATATTTTACCGGTAGATGGCGTAGTCCCTCATTGACAACTGGTATAAATGTCATGACATTTGGATGCACGGCAACAAAGTTATTGCGTTTCAACTGTCATGGTGTTGTGTACATCGGTCGGAAAATGAGTTTCAAACAACGAGCTGCAATTGAGTTTTGTGTTAAACTGGGTAAAACTTTTAGTGAAACGCACCAAATGCTACAAAATGCATATGGTGATGAGTGTCTATCCCGTACGCAAGTTTACGAGTGGTTCAGGCAATTCAAATCGGGTAGAGAGACGCTGGATGATGACGAAAGATCAGGCCGTCCCAGAACCGGATTATCGGAAGAAAACATCGAAAAAGTGCGTGAATTCATCAAACTTAACAAAAAAATCGTCGGTGAAAGTTATTGAAATGGAATTAGGCATTCCTCAAACAACCGCATACCGCATTTTGACCGAAGTTTTGGGCCTTAAGAAGGTTAATTCGCGGTTTGTACCACACAAACTCACCGAAGACCAAAAAGTTGATCGAATTGCGCATTGCAAAGACATCGTTAAAAGTGCTCGGCAGGATCGAAACTTCTTGAAATCGATTGTAACTGGTGACGAGACGTGGTGTTTTGAATATAAGCCCGAAATAAAGCGGCAAAGTGCTGAATGGAGAGCGCCGGATGAAGGAACACCCAAAAAAAGTCACTTGGTGAAGTCAAAAGTTAAGGTGATGCTGATTTGTTTTTACGATTCAAAAGGAATTATCCACAAAGAATTTGTTCAGCCCGGCCAGACAGTCACTGGAGAGTTTTACTTGGGCGTCATGAAGCGTTTGCTGGCAAGAATTCGTAGTATTCGGCCCGAATATCGCGAAATCGGCAGTTTGACTCTTTTGGACGATAATGCACCATCACATCGTTCGCGACTTGTAACTGAATTTTTGGTCAAAAATCACATTATTCGGTTGCATCATCCGTTCTATTCACCAGATCTCGCTCCGTGCGATTTCTATCTGTTCCCGAAACTGCATTTGGTGATGAAAAGAAAGTGACACGCATCGATTGATGCCATTGAGAAGGCGACGACCGCCGTCCTAAAGACCATTCCAATAAAGGACATGGAGAAGTCGTTTGACAACTTGTTGGAGCGTGCAAATATGTGTATCGATGCAGAAGGGGAATACATTGATTAATAAAAATGATTTGTTCCAAAATGTACATTGCTTTTTTGTTTTTTTAAAACTTTCGGTTTCTTTTGGAATGGAGGGTGTATAACATAGAGGTAAAAGATTTGTAGGACTGTTAACGACATAACAGTAAAACAAACAACGTAACAAGAAAAGTAAAAGAACATAATATTCCACACGGGGTTTGTTAGCGCACTTGCCAACCAGCCCCAAATGCTATACGCCAACTAACCCCAAGCATATGTTGTGCAAGGAAGTCGTAATTAATCAGCAATTGTTTGACATTTACACTTTATTGTTTGAATATTCATAAAAACAAAGTTCAGATCTAACTAATGTTATCTGTACTCCAAGAAGTGACGATTCTGCGATGCTATAACTGATGAATGAAAAAAATACTTCAGACTGGCAAACACACTCTTTATCTAATAGACGCCATTATCCGTAAGGTACAAACTTCATATGAAGGTGGCAGCAGCATCCAGAGGTCGCCCTTTTATGGCAGCAGCTACAGCGCATTATGTAAATTAATGGAGGAGTTATATGCAGTTCGTCAACCAGCCTCTGCTGCCAACAAGCCCCGGTCTCCCCTAAAGCTTATTAAATATTGTGATGTCTTATACAGTAAGTAGACGTGTGTATTGTGTTCATGTTACTTAGTTACTAAATTATATTGTGGTTGACTTGGAATAAATGTACCAGTTCAGTGCCAAGTGGCCTAACTTAAAATAATGAAAAAAATGAAATGCTTCTATTCGCTTTTGTAGAATTGTACCTTACGATATAGTTTTGTAAGTAATAAAATAAAGAAACCATAAACTACATAGTGCGGTTTTGGTTGCCCAATTAGCAGAAGTATGAATTATTTATGAGATATGGAACTTAAAATTTAACTCCTGGAAAATTTGAATTTTGGAGCTAGGTCACTTGGCATCCAAACGATCCAAACATTTATGCATTTTATGTAAGTAGTTACAATTTTAGTTATATTTCATACGATCCTTGTCTTAACATTAAACAACAAAGCAAGTCCATAATTATCATTATCACTATCCATTTTCAAATAATAGGCAGAGAGGCAGCACACACATAACGCAAATGTAACTGTTAAATATTATCAAATAGCATTACTCACAGACTGAACGCATAAGTGATTGAACAGTTTGGATGTCAAGTAACCTAACACCAAAATTGAAATTTCCCAGGAGTTAAATTTGGAGTTCAATATCCCTGAACAATAAGGATTTAAAGGTTAGTTTTGGTGAAAAGTGAAATTACGTGAATAACCACTTCACTATCTCGCAGTTCATTCCTTTACAAATAACTAATTCTATAATCTATGGAACCTGGAGGATCAATGCCACATTTTAAAAAAATGTCTTCTATGTTAATCAATTGGATCCAGTTTCTACTTTATATTCCATGAAAAGTTCAAATGCAAGGTAAAAATAAAATTGTGGAAGGATTAGGTGAAAATAAGCACTTACAAGCTTACAAAACAGGCACAAATATAGTGCTTCATAATATCGCTTCCGTAACCTATACCCTGATTAATTCACATTGCAGAACTAAAAATAGAATGATAAAATGGGTTGCACTGAAGAGAATATGTGAAGTTTAAATTATGACTATCCCAGCTCATTATTAAATAATCAATTTGACTATTCGACTAAACAAGGACAAACTTCGATAACGATTCTGGTATAACTATTTACAAATAGATATTAAATTGTAATTACTTAACAAGAATTTAAGCAGTAGTGGCTCATGGGAGACGTCACATCAGTAGCATCATTTCAGATTTTACCACAGAGGAGCAAGTTTGTTTACCGAGATAAGACTTTCACATTTTTTAAATCAATATATTTGTAAACTATTTATTAGAAATCTTATGTTTCTCAGTATCGGAAACGAGGAAGCAGTTGCCCCACCTGCCCTCCCAAAATGACGTTCCTGACAAGGGAACATCTTATATTGATAGTAGCGTTGCCCAATCAAACAATGCGCAATCGATAGAGAAGTGAAGAAAAGTGAGAAATCCAAAGTTTATTGGCCGACACCCAAAAACACAGGAGATACAGAGGAAAGAATGATCTAGAATCATGTGGAAATAGCAATACAAAAGATACATTGACACACAAAGAACTTAAAAATGATCAAAATGACATTTACACAACAGTACAGTACCCACAAACATGCTCAATAACATCATATGTAATGTAGTGTTGTCAAGTGAGCACAAAATGAAGTTTTGTTAAATGGCACGGAACACAAATTAAAATATCTAGCAAATCTAATTATAGTAGAAACATACCTGTGACGTCTTGATGTACAGTGTTGCCAACGTTTGAGGATAGGCCTATATGAATTACTACTATAAAAGTTCTTTCTGTGTCAGTGTATCTTTTGCATTGCTATCTTTACATGATTTTAAATCCTTCTTTCCTCTGTATATTTTGTGTTTCTGGGTTTCGGCCAGTAAAATTTTGGATTTCTTACTTTTCTTCACTTCTCTATCCATTGCTTGATTGGGCAACGCTGCTATCAATATAAGATGTTCCCTTGTGAGTCATATCAGTAATTCGAATGAGAATGAAAGGAAATATTTCAATTTAATGTCTCACGATTATGTCCTTTAGGCTAAAAGATGATGATTAAGGCAAGTAAATGATGATGAATGAATTTGGTGAAATGGAGTGTGGGGAAAAACGAGAGTACCCCGAAAAAACCCACGGACACAGTGTTGCCCAACACAAACTTATTTGGTCGGGTATCGAACTAGGGACCATGCACTAGGGGTAAGCGCTTTACCACTGAGCTACCTTTGTCTCCTCACATCGGTAAAAATTTCTATTCTATCTCCATAAACTAAGAGAATAAAGCTTAGCTACAGTAGTACACAAATTCTTGTATACAACTTTGGAAAACTTTCTTCTCTCAGCTTGTACCAATGCAATTTTTCGATATAACTTCCCTCAATAGCCGCCATTGAATTTAAGGTAAAGCTGGAAGGATATTTTAGTTTATGCTCAAGATATTAATAACATGAACAACAGAGAAAATCATTTTTTTAAGTAGCATCTCTACGTTCGGCTAATGATACAAAAAAATCTAGAAAAATGTAAATCAGGATACCTTGCTTCTAGTTTTGAATTTGAATCTGGGAATTTCCAACTATGAAGCGACGAGGCTGCCTGCTCAACAGTGTTTGGTTGATGAAAAAAAAATGTATTAGGTTTCAACCAATTATTTTCAACTTTATCTTGAATCAATCATACCGATATTGCAACACCCAATACAAGATTACTACATGTGACTAAGTTACAGCTGGGAATGGAACCTTTATGGTGGGAAACTCGATAAACTCTAACTTGATGTATTTTCCATTCCCCTAATGCAGCTTTCAATGCCGGCGCCAGCGTTTATAGCCTTCAAGAGCTAAACGCTTCCTACTGTGCAGTGACTGAATCCCTTGATCTCGGCTTATACAGAAACGTAACTGTGTAATCCATTGATTCACAATGGACGAGAAAGTTGTGTACCCATCAAACTAATTTACGACCGAAGTTCGTGGGCACTTTTCCATCCCTCCTGGCACTGTTTAGGGTTGATATAAAGGTTACATCTTCTCTTAATTTACCAATTTTTTTAGTTGTTCCAAAATTGTTTTGTTAATAAAGTAGTCTACATATTATTCTTTAAATTGTTGAATTGTTTTATCATTTATATAGATAAAACGGCACTCATCACAGTTATGTAACATGATCCTTCAATGCTTTTTAATTATATATATTGGAAAATAACGCTTTAGTTAAAATGTTAGTCGAAAGACAGGAGTACTTTGTGAAATTCTTAAATTTTCAAAATCGATATTAATAACATTTTCGTTCAAATAAAACTTTTAAGTAGATAGAAATAAACCCGGACGACATGCAAATCTACATCCATAGGCTAAGCGGTCAGTGTACGCGCCTTTGGCGTGGGAGACCCGGGTTCGATTCCCGGTGGGAGCTCATGTGGTTCGGATTCCATGTTGATCAGTAGGTCCATGTTTCATATAGCCTCGCTGCTGAACGGGACGTTAAACTCAAAATCACCTCACCTCACCTGGGAGCAAACAGCATTAACAAGAAAGGAATAAAAAAAATTTGGAATCCTGTATTTCAGGATCTCATATTAAAAGTGTAAGCTTTTCTTTTATTTCTTTTTGAGCAAAGAGAGAGACAATATAAAAGAAATATATATATATATATATATATATATATATATATATATATATATATATATATATATATATATATATATATATATATATATATATATATATATATGTATATATATATATATGAGAGTGTATAAACTTGAACTCTGCCAATATTATCTCTCAGTACTCCAAATCAGATTAAGCTTTTTTAATAACCTGTTAAGCCTAAATATTCCCACTACCCATAGACACAATGCACAGGTGCCAATAAGATATTTATTGACTAACTTCCACTTCTCAAATAAATAACATATCTACATCCGATACGTATCATAAATTCAACAAAATTCTCAAGTATATAATTACCTAATCCGATATTCCACTTAAGAGAGAGAACATACTAAAGATTCCAATAATCCAATATCCAATAACTCCAATAACTCAATTCATCTTGATTCAACCAAAAGTATCAGCATTCATGCAGTGAGGAAATAAATAGAAAACATCCAACGAAGATGGCATGGATTTTAATAAGAAGTTTTCTGATCACAAAGTAATAATTTTAATCGTTTTCGTACTGTAAACGGAAACTTTGACAATGGCAAACAGACAGGGACTGCTTTGATTAACCAGATAATGTATTTTTCTTCCTGGTCCTAGGGCGGACACGAACCTAATCTAAAATCCTAATCTTGGGATTCTGAATCCATATTTTTTTTTAAAAAAAAAGAAAATAAAACTCTTCTCGTTTATGCTTTTATGGGTACCAATATTCAAACCGGAAGTGAAATAGTGGATTTCTACCGCTTTCTGTTTTAGTAAAGAAATAGAAGTAGTTCTAGAACATATTTTTGTAATATTGAATCTACAATCCTCCTATTTTTTCTATAATCTTGTAATCTAGCACATATTCAATAATTACTTACCATTAAATTTTTCAGTATTGTGGTTTGAATAAAGAATTGCTATGGCATGATTGCAGAAGATGTTTTTGAACTGACCATAACCTATACTAAACTTGGTTTCTAGTCTATGTATAATCGTTCTGGATTACACTGACCCATTTGTAAGTACTGACGTGATGAAGTGGTCTCGCCTTGTAACCTTATTGATGAGTTCGCACTTCTTACTCATGGTACCAATATTTAACGGTATTTTAGTGCACCTACGCTATTTATAATTTTTAGGTAATTGATTTATATCGGGAATTTTTTATTGAGCTCCCTCGTGGATAAGCAGTTACCGTACGCGCCTTTGACGTGGGAAATCCGGTTTCGATTTCTGGCGATAGCTCACGTGATTCAGATCTCACGTTAAGTTGTAGGTTCACGTCTCATATAGCCTTGCTGATGAAAGGGACGCTAAACTAACATGAAATAAAATGAAATCAAATCAAATGAAACGAAATGAAATGAAATCAAATCAAATCAAACGAAATTAAATGAAATGAAATGAAACGAAATGAAATCGAATCAAAGGAAATAAAATTAAATGAAACGAAATGAAATGAAATCAAATTAAATCAAATCAAACGAAACGAAATGAAATCATATCAAATTTTTATTTCGCTGTTTGGCTTGATGTGAACTATGTGATCTTGCTTATTTCTCCATAGTAAATATTTCTCTCTTTTCAAAAATTAAATTCCATTATATATTCATTTAATTTTACTTAAATTAAGTATGATTATATATTTATGTTTGAGTATATATATATATATATATATATATATATATATATATATATATATATATATATATATAAGATATACAACACAATTTAATTTTCACAAAGTAAAGGATATTTAATAGATTTCAAAAGGAAATCAGTAAATTGAAACAATTAAAATCCCCGTACAATTCAAGAAAAACATAAAAATAAGATAATATTCCCGATTCAAATCAATGGGATAGAAACAAATATGGCGCGGGTATTTAACAACTTAAGTAAAATAAAATATGTAGAAAAATAAAGACGTAAAAACTACGAGGAAGAATGCAAATTGTAAGAGCATCGCCAAAGAAATTGGAGAGTGTAAGACATAAACGAAGTCTTCAGGTATCAACATAAAGGAATACAATGCATTTAAAGCCATGTATTTTTATTACAGATTGTTACGTATTATTATTTTCTTTCACTGGCACAGATATTAAAAATACAATTCTTTCCACTGCGCTTTCAATCTATTGTTACTTTCCCTCTGTATCTTTAAAAATCCGTCGTCGGGGTTACGAAATATACCGTATTATATTATATCTAACGCTCCTTTGCATAGATATGTTGCCAATAATTTTACTGCCGCCATTATTGCTGGGGGAAGTTTTCATAAACTTCGAAACCCATGAAATGGAACAGAGCCATTATTCTCTCCATTTTTATAAAAGGTGTGAGGCGAATCAATATTTCTGCGTTATAATTCCAATACTGTACTCAAGTCATTTTTATCAAGTTCAGCCATAAACAAGATGGGAAAAGGGTGTTCTTTATTCTCTCTCTTCATCTTCCTATTTTTTTTTATTTCTTTTAAAAAAATGTATTCAAAAACTTAAAGGAGATCATTTTTCCTTATTTTCTTGAAGGAAACAACTCCAAATCGCATTACCTGCATTTTATATGATTTTTACTTTTTTAATTACTTATAAGTGGAGAATATTACATTGAGATATATTGGTTTCGTTATCCTTTAATTCAAGTACGTGATAAACACCAAATTTTAAAATAAAATTGAGTATATATATACATAAGCCTAAATGTCCCAAGAAAATTTATATACTCTTTCAATGTCTGTAACACTAACAATTATTATGATACGGAAAAGTTTCGAAGTTGAAATGAAATGAGAACAAACGTAAAACCCAGTCATTTATCGAAAGTGTTGGCCATTGTAATCCAGACACTACTGATAACCACTGACGGATGGAATCCAAAATGTTCCTAATCTTTGCAATTGATATTTGAGCACATTCGTTTTCAACGGCTGCTTTCAATTCATCGATTGTAAGTTGATCTTGTGCTACAAATATTGTGCTTCATATTCTTCCCCCCCCCCTCGCCTCTAAAATATTCCATAGGGTCAACTCCAGTGAGCATGAACGATACTACCTCTTCGTCCAATCCATCTGTTCGGTAGGTATTCGTCAAGGTAGGCTCTTACGACGCGATGATAATGGGGGTGCTGGAAATCCTGAAGAAAATACCATTTTTAAAGTTATGAGCTGTTAAAAAAAGTGAGACATTTAAATGCAAAATGTAATAAATGTTAAACACTGAATACATTTTATTGGGACACCGTTATCTTAAAATGATTGTCGTGAAATTTGGGTGAAGTGCATCCACGATAATAGATGACGATACGCTGTTTTATATTTAACTTTTAAAGCTACTTTATTGCTTTGTTTTCGTTTATTAAAGTTTAGTGTCCCTTTTCTGTTCCGAGGCTACATAAGACATGGACTTACAGTTAAAGATGTAATCCGAAACACCAATGCTTTCAAATAGTATTTTATTCTCTTCTTCCGGGAATTGAGCCTAGGATCACGTGTTTCAAAGACACGCTCGCTTGTCACTAAGTTTTTAGGATTCCAAACTAAGTTATGCTTAAGTGTAGAAAGTGCTATGGAAAGATTATGTCTGTCTGTTCGTTTAACGACAGATACCAGGGAAAAATGGTAGAGTATATCGCAAAACGATTTCTTGCAGTCGATTGAGCGTCACAAGAGTAGATTCCATCTCGTCCATTAACCCTTTATTCAAACCAGAAGTAGTAAAAAATTCACCATTTCCGGTTTCATCATTGATAGAACATAGAAAAAACGGTAAACGATATCGCCAAGCGGTTTCCTAGAATTATTTCAGTGTCATAAGCAACATATCATAACCTACCGTAGCACATGAACTGAACCGAAAAGTGGTTGAAATTTATTAGTACTTCGACTGTCAACGTTGATCTCAATGGAACAGAAATGGTAAGATATAGCGTCGCGCGATTGATTTAGCGTCCCAAAACTAGACTTCATTACCTTCAATAACCCTCTTTTGAAACCGGAAATTGTTAGAAATCGGCCGTTTTCTTTTTCAAAGGTCATCGAACAGAGAAGAAAAACTATAATAGATAACGACAAACTGTTTTTTGGAATCGATTGAGCGTGTCAAGAAAAGACACTATCTCCACCCATATTACTCTATTAAAACCAGAAATTGTAGAAATCAACCGTTTCCGGTTTTAACGTTGATTGCCAAAAATCAAAAACGGTATTAGATAACGACAAGCGGTTTTCTTATAACGGATTCAGAGTCTCAAGATAAAGACACCATCTCTACTTGTATTACTCTACTAATTCTAGAAATTCTAAACATTTAATACTACTTCCGGTTTCCAAGTTGATAACCATAAAACAAAAACGACGATAAGTAATCGATATAAACGATAATCGACTTTTGGAGTCGATTCAGCGCTTTAAGAAAATATTCCATTTTCTCCTGTACTTCTCTATTAAGACCGAAAGTGATAGAAAATTACTACTTAACTAGTTTCGTCTGTCACTATTCATTATTGCATCTGGAAAATATAGATCTGCTTCAGTGTTGAATTCATATAGTTTGGAAGTCTACCGTAAAGTCTCACAACTGTAAAATGAACCTCACCTGTTCCTTAATTCATCTCAACCAAGACACGTGTCTCCATGGTCTTCCAGGTAATCGTTTCCCATATTCTGGTCTATTCCCACTATGACAGGACCACGGACACAGAAACTACAAGGACAGTTAAAATGGCAATCATCTGCAGTGGGATTCGATCCTCAGCTTACTCTTTTAACTCCCAATATTTTTTTTTTCTAATTTTCAAATCATCGATCAGTTATGCTCTTATTATTATTCTTTCTCGCTTTCCTTCCATCTTTCCTTCTATGGCGAAATGAAGAAGAAATTTCTTTTGGAAGATATGCCCAATCCAATTGGCCTTCCTATGAAGGATTCTGTCAAAAAGTGTCCTTTTCTCTTTTATATCCAGCATCCTCGTTTGTTACTCTGTCTGTCCATTTTATCTTCTCCATCTTCCTTCAACACCAGATTTCGAAGCTGTCTAAATACTTCTTCTCTAACGTCCGTAATGTCCAGGTATCTGAACCATACAGTCCAATATTCCATATGTGGTACAATGACCAACTTCTCCCTTAGTCCAATATTAAACCTGCTAGTTAAGAGAGATCTTTTCTTGTTGAATGCTTCTTTGGCTATGGCAATTCTTGGCCTGATCTCTTTGGTGCAGTAAGCGTCTCTTGTCAAAATACTTCCCAGATACTTGAGATTATAGACCTCTTCAAGTTATCTTTGGCCTACTCTAGTTAGTATAAAGCGCTATTAATATGAGGGAATGTAATTGACGTAAAAAGTGAACATCTGAAGTCATGACTGTAGATATGGTCTTCTGATTGGAGAAATAATCCAAAAGTGTAATAGAAGTTAATGACTACGTATGGGCATTCAGAGATCTCACACATTAAAGGAAGATAAAAGGGAATGCGGCGTAGGATCGAAACTGCGTAGCATCGAAACTGCGTACGATCGAAAAATTCAGCTCAAAACCTGTTTCGATCCTACGCAGTTTCGATCGTACGCAGTTTCGACGCTACGCAGTTTCGGTCGTACGCAGTTTCGATCGTACGCAGTTTCGATGCTACGCAGTTGCCCTGAAATAATTTAAGTTTTAATCATGCGCTCAAAAAATATATATTTTTTTCTCTCTCTTTAATTTGTTTAACCTGTGCAGCTATAAATTAGGGTTATATTCATGGACTCCACACGACCTAAACTGCGTAGGATCGAAACTGCGTACGGTCGAAACTGCGTAGCGTCGAAACTGCGTACGATCGAAACTGCGTAGCGTCGAAACTGCGTAGGATCGAAACTGCGTACGATCGAAACTGCGTACGGTCGAAACTGCGTAGCGTCGAAACTGCGTGGGATCGAAACTGCGTAGGATCCACACTGCAGGTAGGATGGACAAGTTACAGGCGTATGGATTGAGAATCAATTATGATTTGTAATGATGACTATGTCAGAAGTGTAATACTAACTTTGAAACAGCTTCGACGGAATATAATGTAAAATAGTTATGTAATATGAAGAATTTAAAGTAATGAAGAATATGATGTATAATGAATATTGAAGGATAAGAATAATAATAATGTTTAACGAATATTTCGATTGTAAAGATATTATTTCTAAAGGCTATCAGAAAGTTAGAGAAACAAAAGTCAGATAAAGATTCAAATGCTGTTCTGTGTGTACTTGTCATCGTAATATGAATGAAAATTTATATGATTTTATGTACAGCTTAACGACCTAATCACCAGTTATTCATATGTATGTCAACAACGTTACAATATTGTACTTCGCTTTGGGAGTTTCTCATTTGTACGCTGAACCTCAAATCGATTTATAATTGGAACACGTACCCGTGGGGGTAGGAGCATTTCAATGTATTCCGTTACATTTCACAAAAATATTTTTAACCGTAAAAGATTCGAAATTAAACTACTATTCAAATAGAGAATAAAATTACGAAAGTTTACAACTATTACTGGAAATCAATGCTGTCATCCATTTTGAACATTTTAAAATAACATAGTTTCTAATGTATTGAAATTTCATTTCTTATGAATAGTTTGAAACGTTGTAAATAGTTGTAAAGAACCTGCAGAAAATTCGTCAAAATCCTCCTACAATGGGGAAGCCGTGTTAGACATGGAGTTAGTGGATGCAGATGGTGGCATTGAAAAAGTCCGGGTCTCCCGAGCACAGTGGTGATATCAGAAACCGGGCCCCAGCCATGAGGCTCCAGAAAAATGGGGTCCCGAAGTTTTGGGCGCGGGTTCTTTCTATACGCCTATTAAACATGGAATTGTATGTGGGTGGTGAAGTTGGAAATGTTCGGGTCGTCTGAGCACAGTGTTAACGTCAGAAATTGGGCCCTTGTCTCAAAGGTCCAAAAATGGTGTCCCGAAATTTTGAGCTTGGCTTCATTATATTTTTCTTTTAAGCATGGAGTTATTGGATACATATTGTGGTGTTGGAAAGCTCCGGGACCTGAGACTCCAGAAATGAGATTCCAAAAGTTTGGGTTCAGGTCTCTTTTATTTGCCTATTTAACATGGTGTTGTACTATAGTGTTAGCGTTTGAAAGGTCGGGGTCGATTAACGAAAGCGGTAATGTCAGAAATTGGGCCCTGGCCTCGAAGCTCCAGAAAATGTGGTTCCGAAATGTTGGGCTTGAGTCCACTCTATTTCTCGTTTCAGCATGGAGTTGTTGCATACAGATGGTGATGTTGGAAAGATCCGATTCCCCTCAGCACAGTGGTGGTCAGGAACCGGGCCCCCAACATGGGGCCCTAGAAATGGAGTCCCAATGTTTTGGGCATGAGCCCCTTCTATACGCCTATTAAACATGAATTGTTGTACGAAGGTGAAAAACTTGTATCTTCGAAAAAAAAAAAAAAAACTTGTATCTTCCGTATAATTATTAGATAATAATCTCAGCTCCTAAACACGTATAAAAGATACCGAAGTTATATTTCAGCAAAAAACAATTACCATAAAACATCTCTTTGCATGTATAATGACTGAAATGTATTATACTTTGCTTCCCTCCCAAATAAATAAATAAATAAATGAACGATTACAGTCGATAAGCGTAAATCTGGCAGAACCTATTTTCCGAAATCTAAAACAAATCACGCAGATTGTTTATTGCTTGTTCGAGATTGTCCACATTACATTTTCGGTCGCGATTGTCCACATCACATTTTCGGTTTTTCATTGTATGTAATTAACTATACCATAACAGAAATTCCCGCTACGAACAAATTACACGTTAGGTATACGCCTATGTGTCTCGTCTCGAGGACTTCCGGGCCGCAGTGGCTTAGTGGCAGAGGGTTCACACATGCTGCGGGGCCCTGGTTCTATACCAACTTGCGCAAAGTGGGGTTTGTGGTGAACAAACACCGTGTGTGAGGGTTTTCTCGGAGTTTCCCTTTCCCACAACTCTTTCATTTCACCATTCCATTTATTCTCATCATCTGCGTCTCCTTTAGTCTACCCAGGATGACAGTCGGACATAAAACTTAAAGATTGCATTTTCATTTTCACATTTGGAGACCCTGTATCTGTGTTCCTTGAGTGCCCCAAATGCTAAATAATAATGGGTTGGAAGGCCCATGAAGTTTAGTACCTGGTACACTCATTATCTCAACTTGCCCAAAAAGTTAAGGGCTCACGTTAAGTTAAAGCCCCAAAACTTTGATTTTCACACCTTATTAACTATATTGGCCCAAAAGATGAAATTTGTTAGCCCATCGATCTTTATCTCGACGAGCCCAGAAAGTTGGGAGGCTCTGGTGAAGTTAGCCCCCAAATTTTCGGCGCCTATATCACATTAACTATGGGAGAACGAAAGCTGAAATTTGGTAGCCTATCCAGCCCGTAGACAGTACTATGTAGGCCATTCATTCTCTGGGCCAGCCCAGAAACTTTGGGGGGGGGGCTCACGTTAAATTAGAGCCGGAAATCTTTGGCGCGCATATCTCATTAACCCTTTCGGGACAAAATCGATTTTGGGGTTTTTGGTAGACTTTCAGTTAATGATTTATTGCCCAAACACTGTTATCCCGATTGATATCGTTTACGTCTTGTATTTTAGAAGAGGGACATGGATATTTTTTGGTGTAAGTTAGATTGCAGTGTTGCTAACGGGAGGGATTATTGAAAAAATGTAGGAGTGAATTTTTTTTAAAAAAATCCCTAGCCGAATTTCATGATTTTTTCTAGCTGGGAACACCGAAGCCACAGGGGTTCAAATCACCTAAAAAGAATTTTCTGGTATGTTGACAAGGTACAGTAAAAACCTGAAGTCGCTGGCTGCCATACAAAGAGAGAAAGAAAAAAAACTCTCTCATAATACACATGAAATTTTGGCACTTCTTACGAGTCAGAAGCAAAAATCAGCATACATGGTGGTTCACCGTCTTCCCTAATTATCCAATCGTGCTCCTCTATGGTGCGTTTTGTAGGCCAAGAATGATTCCAGACAGTTGTACGTTGGTTTGAATATAGCCAAGGACACTGAAATAATAGGGGGGAAAGGATAAACTTCCCAAATTTTTCACAAACAATTACAATTAACATTTTCTGTAGCTGGCAACATTGCTACCACTCAGAAGCAAACAATTTTAAAGTAATCTTTGGCCCACCAATAATATATTCAGCTAGTATCATGATGATATCTCTCAAATTAAGCATGTAATTTTAAAAAGTATATCATTTTTCCTAGAAAGTCACTATTATCCTTAAAATTATGTAATATGGTATACTGTAAGACCGGAATTGTAGTGTCCCCAATTATCCAAGTGAAACTTTTTATAGTGCGTTGTGTAAGTCAAGGATGGGGCTTCCAGAATCTGGTATGTTCGTTCCAATGTAGCCAATAGAAGAGAAGGAAATAAGAGGCAAATTTTAGAAGGGAAAAAAGGGAATTTTTACCAAAAAAAGTCTGGAAATAAATAGTTCTATGGCTGGAAATACTGCTAAGAGACAGATGCAACTATCTTCAAATAAACCTTAGCCCACCACTAATATATCCTGAAAGTATCATGTCGATATTGAATAAACGAAGCTAGTAATTAAAAATTAATAGATTATGGTAAATATAAAAGTGAGAAAAATCAAGGATTAGAACCTTAATACGAAAATGAAATGAAATGAAATCTTTGAGTTTCACGTCCTACGGTTATGCCGGTTAGGCTAAAGTAGACGCTGATGATGAGAAATGAATGAAATGGTGGAATGAAAAAAGTGGAAGGAAACGGGAGAACCCCGATAAAACCCACACACACGATGTTTAGAACCTAAATACGAATTTATGGTGCGCCTCCTAATTACGCAATTGCAACGATCTGTGCCCAAGTTTGTTCAGTAAGGACCGATGTTTGATTGACGTAGTTCACTTGCGCTCGGACGTATAGGTACGGAATTATAAACATAAACTTCGAAAATTGACAAATCTGAAAATACTTTATCTTCGGATTGAATGTGGACCCCTCCTCCAAAGTAAATTCATGCGTATGGTACGTACCACCATACTACGATTTTTAATTTCAGTAAAAATCCCTTTGTTTTCTTGCCCCCAGGATAACTATATACTCTGCCAGTTAATATGTTTAAAACATTTGGAGTGATGTATCGTCATGTGTATAGATTAACCTCTTGCACACAGAGAATGTTTATTTTCCAAGATTTAAATAAAACTGAAATGTTTTCCATTTCCATACAGAATTCAATTCACCTAAGATGTCCAAAGTTTGTGCGCTCACCTGCTCAGACAATTCCTTCCTTCACCAACGGTTGTGCTCGATGTGGCGGCCACGAGCCTGGACTATCGCCCTGCAACGCAATTGCCACTGAAGCATTGCGCGTAGAAGGTGTGTGAGGGGAATTGTAGACCACGCCGCTTGACAAGCTTTCCAAAGCCCTCTATGGTAGTGGGACGCCTTTGTGTGAGTCCTTGTTTCAGAAGGCCAAAGGAGCAGAAATCCATTGGCTACGCATCTGGTGACTCCACAAGTTTGAACGAGAAGGGTATAACAGACACATCAGTCTCCGTGGCCATACGCCAATAATACGCGACAGAACTGCGAACATTATGGCTGGATGCTTTGACCATGTGGATCCACACCTTCTGGGTGTCCCTGCCATACAACTGTGGGATGTGCGTTCTGTATAAGGGTTCCATGATGTTCGTTTGAAAGTAGTCTGCATTTACCTTGCCTTCGAAATTCACACGATGCATTGGCAACTTCCCACTGGCGCAGAAACCTGCCACCATCATGAAGCAATTCGAAAACTTCTCGCGACATTCACGGACGGACTCGCCGCGGCTCTTCGCATCATGTGGTGAATAAAAAATGGCCCTGGGCTTATTTGTGTCATCACGGTAGATCCAGGCTTCATCCAGAGTGACAACCCACTACCATTTTTCATCTAAGAGGTACTGTTCATACAACTTTCTTGAATCTCTCTTGAATGTACCTTGGTGATAACTTATGTCCCATCGCCTTATGTCGTTTTTTTTATTTGCAGATTGTCCTTTGTGAATCAACACATTGTGCTCTGAGACTTCCTGCATGAGATGGCACGTTTGCTTTGGGTGGGTGGGTTCTTCTTCACAACTGCTGCCCTGATGTTTCTCACAACGCGTCGTTTCCTGGCTGGACTCCTTTCTTCACTCTCACGACTTGATCTTGACATTTAGGGCTGGTGCTTTTACAGCGCTATTACCCTTCCTACTGCACGCTTGATGATATTTTTGCTGCTTGCCGCACACATTTTCACAATCACTGACTCATTGCATTTTGCATCGGGAAGTGCACATATGTGACCTTCGCAATAAGGTGTCACTTTAACAGAAATACTAGCTGCTCACCACAACAACTTCCACAGCGGTGTACGTTACTCACTACTGGATTTACGGGCTACTGACTTCTGGTTCCTTCTTCTACGCTGTGCTCGTTATCAGCACTGTAAACCACCTTAGGTGAACTGACCTGTAGTATACGAAGGACTCAATGGGAGGGGTTACAATCCCCCCTCTTCGGTACGCCACTGCCTAGATATATGACATATTTAAACGGGATGTGTTGAGTAATAGAAAAGATCTTTTCGCAAACTCTCTCTAGTGCATTTTCTATTTACAAATTGTGGTTAGGTCATTATTAGGTAAGTAAATGTAGGCTCAGAAATATGTCTCCATCATGATACATAACAAAATGGAACGAAACTTTATTCGGCAGGCCTGTACACGGCATTGAACCAGAAAACAGAAAGTCAGCACCAATATCGAATGGTAATATTTAAACTAAACACATGTGAGCATTGACTTTCATTTATGAAATACTAGCTGAAATGCCCGGTGTGCACAGGGAAATATAGTTATAGGAAGGTCTCAAGGTATACTTGAACTTAATTTCTCCTTCCTGAAATATTTTATTTTTGACAAAGTTTAAACCACTCCCCATTGAACCCCACCCTAGGATCCGCACCCAATAAAATTAAATATAGGCCTACTACAGTCTTTTCCAGACTATTATGTCCTTGATGAATTTACCTAGAAGGAACTTATATATTAAGTTTAATCTTCCTAACATAAGTGTCTCGACAGATATTCTCCCGAATTCGATCTCCGGTGGGGTAGATCCACGTCTTACATAGAGTCGCTGCTGAAAGAGACAGTATTCTATACATCACCCCACCTCGTAAGATATTATAATTTTTCATTACTTCTTACCCCCTTTTCCGTTTTTAACCTTTTCCTTCCCCTCTTTCTCTCCTCCCCGCAAGATGCGCACCAAAAATTCTATATAGTCTACGTTTTCTTCCAGACTACGATATATTTAATAAAGTTAGTAGAAAGGAACTTATATATCAAGTTTCATCAACGCCTTAACCTTTGACCTTGAATATCTCAAAATATCTCCTCTTCAATTTATTTGAAAAAAAAAAATTTATAAGTCCAATATAGTAGCACCGACATGACAAATATAAAGATGGCATACCAGGGGCATCGTACAAAAAATATTTATCCACATCGCTGCATCACCGAAAATCACGAAAAAAGCACTTTGATGCATCTTAAGTACCATTTACTCTTATAAGCTTGAAAATTAATTTTACTAACAAGGGATGTATCTGGACTCGGACGGAAGAATCTAAATGAAACCATGTAGGTTATATAAATTATTGGACACAAAAACCGTGGGGTCAGCCATTCCCATGTAAAAGTCTGTGTTTGTCGGCAGGCGGCATCTTTGTGTTCGGATATGGGGTGAACTATTCATCTTGATACGCCTTTATAACTTTTAAGCGAATAGATATATAATGCTGGGATTTTGCACATACAAATATCAGCAGGGTGACATTTTCTGGCATACTCTTCACACCAAATTAACAGTGTTGCCAACCCATCACAAAGTTATTTTTTTTAATGGCACTACGTCAGGTTATTATAAATTTCAAATCTACATTCAAAGCAAAAACAAACCAAACCAAACTTGTTGTCCATTGTTGCAAACCAAGGACGCTACAGCATCACCAATATTCAGGAACGCGAAAATTTTGGAGGCCTCTACAATGCTAATAACTGAAGTAAGACGGGCGGAACAGTTGCAAGGAATTGAAAATTGCATTTCCAAGGACTATTTCGAAAAAAAAAAATAGTGCTTAGATACGTACCATGTCTAATTACGTAGATTCTTTTTAAAGGTTGTGAGGATCATAATACTGTTTACGGCAATTTGATAATTCAAACCGTTCTGGAGGTATAATAATTATTGTTAAAGTTACCAATATTTCCTAAAATAACGTAGTCCTAGTTGCGATAAATTTTGAAAATGACATTTTTCTTCCCGATCAAAATGTAATGTTGAAAAGCCTGTCAATAATTTTCAAAATGTACAAAATATTCCTTTCACACACAAATTCCACATAAAAGTTGTGCAATTCATATTTTCTTTTCTCAATTTAAAAAAGCATTACATTCACCACATTAATAAAATATTGTTCACGAAACCAGTCAATTAAAAAAAAATAAAATTTACAATATAATTAACCATATTTGCAGTGTAAAAAAACATATTTACAATATTTACCATAGCCAATTACATTCGGCATCATTGCTCATAATTAGAGATGCGCACGAGACGAGTCGAGACAGGATTTTCCTTACAATATTCGAGTCGAGACACGGCTCTTCTAATAGAGAAATATACATTTTTCGAGTCGAGACATCACTTTTACAGCACATTTTCGAGACGAGACAGCCACAAATCTTGTCTCGTGCGCATCCCTACTCATAATTCAAATACGTATTAAAGTAAAATAAATTGAAATGTCCCTTAATTTTTTAAAAAAATCCACATAAAATATACATTCACTAACATAATGAAAATGCCAATTTAACATTTCAATCGTAGACTTCAAAGCAGCAAAAGCAATTTTCTTTTGGGTGAATTTAGGCACCCCAAGTTTTGTAAACACGTTTCTTGCAACATGTGTTTTAGCTCCCCTGGATCCTATGACCAAGGGGAGAACCTCAAATCGCTTGTTGTCATGGACCTAATGTTTAAGTCTTTCATACTTTGTTATTTTCTCTTCTTTTGCCCTTACATCCATGTCATTTCCTTCAAACGTAATGATAATGTCAATTACATACTAACACAGTTATTCTCAACAATTAGGTCTTGTTTCAATTGTACATTCTCAATATCAAACTCTAGCTCTTTACCCGTCTGATAGCCTCTTAACGCGCAATGTCTTTCAATAATTTGAACAATCTGGTTATGCCTGACTATACGTCTGTTGGCATAGTGATTTCTGATGATAAGTGATTTGGAGATACGCTCAATTTTTTAAAATTCTTAGAACCCCACTTCCTCCCCCTCTTCCACATCGAATTTCCAAAAACCCTTCCTTAGTGGTACCCTACGTCATAAATTATACATACTGTGCACATTTCAAGTTCCTACCTTAAGGGATTTGGCCTGTACGAGGATCAGTCAGTCGGAAGGGGGGGGGGGGGTTGTTCATGAAGAACACCAATGTAATGTATTTCTATAAAACTGCATGTAAGACAAAACAACTGGAAGTTCCAAACAATAAGTAGAAGAGATTTAAATTCAAACAGATGTACTGATGCCATTAAAAATTAAAACAACATTACACTACTACAATTATCCATATTTACAGTGATCTCCATACACACACACACACACACACACACATATATATATATATATATATATATATATATATATATATATATATATATATATATATATCAAAGGCGCCGAATCAATGGGGCTTAGGGAGGCCGGAGCGCCCCAATGTTAATGATGTGGGGGAAGAGCCCCCTCAATATTAACGGTGTCGGAGTAGGGCCTCCTAATAAATTAGCTTAACATATTATTTCTCTTGTATTATAAAGTTTACTTTGAAATGTGCTACATGAATTTCACTTTAAATACGCATTTGAAATGTTATTAGGGATGGTATCGAGACGAGACGAGACGAGACGAGACTTTGTACAATCTCGGTCTCGTCTCGGTTGAAAAATCGCCGTCTCGGTCTCGATCTCGTCTCGAGTCAAAAATCGCCGTCTCGGTCTCGGTCTCGTCTCGGTCAACAAATGCTTGTCCCGAACTCGGTCTCGGTCTCGAGGGCCATATCTCGGTCTCGTCTCGAAAGTCTCGAAATAAATAGGTGAAATTAAAATTGTAAAAGTATTATTATCGTACAGTCTGTCGTTTCTGCTTCTTATTTTTGGCCTTATTCTTGACTTAGAATTATGGTGTACTTCTTCAGAGCTAATTTGCTAGCGCTGATGCCTTCCATGTGTGTGTTCCAGGTTCAATCATCAGTGGGGATATCATATCTGGGATATAATTCTAATAGTAACCCACATTTCACTTTCAGCAAGAGACTTTCTCATATAGCCTCAGGTCAGAACTGCCTATACAATTAAACTATATTAAATTAACTTCAGTACTATACAGTAGCAGGGTTGAAAAAAAACACGATTTTTTTTTAAAAAAAAAGATCGTTTTTTATGTTTAAAACATTTTTTTGTTTAAAACGTTTTTAACGTTTAAAACAAATTACTTTGTTTTAAACAAAAAAAAACATGTTTAAAATGTTTATTTTGTTTAAAACAATAATCTAAATAGGCTTTTACACTCTTAGATATTGCTTGCCATCTATATTCAACCGCTAGATCAAATTTCGGGAACTTCCCTAATCTCGATCCGCCCAAATGTTCAATTCCGGAGGAAGAAATCGGGAATTTCCCGATCTTCGTTCACAGAATATGTAGTTTAGTTTCTTTGTGTTACGTTCTATCAGGACTTTAAACCTCAATGCCTCAGTTTTAAACCTCAAATTAAGGCTGGAAGATGGTTTTGGTACCAATTCATTCCTGAAAGTTGCAGCTTTGCTGATGTGCATTTTATGTATGTGGGAGGAAGGTAAATATCGTGTTTTTTTCTTGTTTTTGTTTTTTCAACAGTTTTCTGGGGACCATTCCCCCTCTTGGGAGATAGATTCATAAAAATCGTTACGTGAAGCAATGAAGTAGGCCACTACACGGTAATATCGTGAATTTGTACTTCTTGCTTATATGGGGTAGCAGGAAGGGGGCAAAGTTAGCCAATTTGTGGAGTTTTTTGACGTAAATTACATTTATTTTTACAACAATCAATAGCTCAGTCCTTAATTAAGCTAGAAAGATGATTTGGTACCAAAGTATTTTTGAGAGATGAAGCTTTCCGTCAGTTGCATTTTATGTATATAGGGAATACGTATGTACGGCCGAGTGAGGGAGGATGAAGTTTTTTTTTTTAATTTTTCATCATTTTTTTCATCAGGTTTTGGCGGGTATTTCTTCCCCCTTTGTGGTACATCCATAAAAATTGGTATGTGAAGCAATGAAGTAGTCCCCTACATGATATTAACCTGTATGTGTACTTGTTGTTTATAGAGGAATAGAGGGTCAAATTTGGTTAATTTACATTTATTTTCGGGACGGTCCCATATAACACAAGATATATTTCACTGAAGTGGTCTAGAAGCATAATTCTTGTTCGTATACATGATGTGTGCAGCAAAAATGATTTTTATATGGACGTGGTACTTTAGTGGGGGAGGGGAGAGAATGTCTAATTCAATGAATGTTTTTCTGCGTATATTTTCTTTAAATATTTCCTACATAAAACGAATTCATTACGCAATGGCAGCAATGGCTACCATTTCTTATATTATTGTCACAAGTATGTGGCCTACACATTACCATCATTTTGTCAGCGTAGGGAGACTGCAAGGGTTGCCAGGGCCCCGCAAAGTCAATATTTTCATATTTTTAATGATTTTTTATGTCTTCTTTTTCTACGAATACGGCGGGAATTTCACGAATGTTACCTCGTTGGAACTTGTGGTCTATAAGCTTTCCAATGGTGTATAACTCATGACTCTGTGATAATTAGGGGGGTCACCAGAGCCCCGAACATGAGAGTCTACCGTTTTGTTAAAATCCCTGGCGGGTAGTTAGAGTTAATTGTTATGTCGTAGACACTAATCATTTTTAGCTATCCACGTTGCAGATAGAGATGTGAGGTGGGTTGCACATCATAATTGACAGACAGTGGTGGTACGTTGATAAGCAGACCTCTGTATTTTCAAACAACCTACAAAGCTTACATCCCCAACCTCCTGATGTTCTGACTGTTCTAATCACTCATGTTTTTGCTTCAGTGGACCGTTAAACTCAAACTCAAAGCAACATTATCCAGAATGTCCCTCACCTTGTCAGCTCCTGGGCATTCAGTGTACTGCTGGAAGAAGCACTACACTTGAGGTGGGTTGCACATCATAATTGACAGGCAGTGGTGGTACGTTGATAAGCAGACCTCTGTATTTTCAAACAACCTACAAAGCTTACATCCCCAACCTCCTGATGTTCTGACTGTTCTAATCACTCATGTTTTTGCTTCAGTAGACCCTTGCACAGCTACTGGTAGCACATATAATTTAACAGCTACGGACGTTATTACCACACAAGAGAGAATGCAAAGGATAAAGCAACACTCTCTTCATTTGTAGGTGAGTACCATTTTGAAATGTGCACAACGTTTACTTGTTTCAAGGGGATTTATATCACACTTGAAAAATTCTCACATCATATCCACCCATTTAATATGGCATTTTTATTGAAGTCTGCGAGGTTCATTACTTTCTGATTCCTGTTTCCGTACCCATCCAAATATGAAATGTGCACAACAGGTGGACTCCATGACACTACACAAGATGTGTTGTTTTGACGAAAATCAGGAATGCATTTTTTCACATATTTGAGGTGAAAGATTACAGTGTGTGACCTTGACCCCAAGATATACCAGAAATGGTCTGCACCATTTTTTTTTTGAAAGGGCATTCCTTCAGCTTTACAACAAGCCCATGATGACGTTTCTATCTAACTTTGGAGCGAAGTTATAATTAATTTTCATTTAGCATGTTTGCGAAAAATTGCACATTTTGTCAGGTTGGAAATACTGCTATCTGACAACTACTTGTCACTGGAGTTTACACCTTGACAAATGTTGACTCCACAAGCTCTAGCTTTTCACCAACTTTCATCACAACTTTTATCATAAAGTTCTTTTTCCTGTGATGATTTGGCGTGGATTGACCCCGAAGGGAACGTGAGAGGAAAAGAATTAATCTTTTAACGCTGCATTCTTACTTTATTTTTAGTCTCACCTTGTTCCTATGTTTAAGTCGATATTTTCTAGCCCTTTCAGCGCCACTCATTGCTTTTGTTGATCGTTTCAGTTCATCAGTGACAATATTACTTGAAACAGAGTTACTTGCCTGTGAATTCATATTACTTACTTAGAAAACTCACACTAAAGCAAATCTTCACTGTGAAGTAACAATCAATCATACCAAATAACCAAAAACCAACTATTTTCCCTTCAATTCACTTTCCCGAAATGGCATTCAAACGACTCAACGTTTGGTAGATACAACAGAGGATCGAGTAGCTCAACAGTTGTACAAGATTATGTGGTTTGAACGCCATCAATCAGCGCTCAAACAAATACCCCAAAGACATGGTAATAACACTGAGCGAGTTGCCTAGCAAAGTTCGACTTTGATATTTTGGAATGTAATTTAATTCATTTAAATTAAATTATTGATACAATTTTTTTATGCTTGTTAATGCCCAAATGTTAATCATAAAATATCAATCTCTTTAGTAAGGATATTGCATAATAACAGTCTTAGAACAACCAAACAATTGCATGGTTACTTTTCTGTCCCGTGCGTAACGGTGAGTCGGAAAAGAAAACTTAATATAAAGGTCATTAAATTCTATTTTCCAATTTAAAAATATAATGCACAGTAAGAAGAATGAATGTAGAACATAAGCGATGGCATATAAAATGCTGATGCTGCCAAAAATCGCAGAGAATGTCCAATGAAATTGAGGTTGTCAAATGAGCTTTTTGTCTGAGTCCCGTGCGTAATGCTTAATTTTGGCTTATAACTCAAATTTGCAATTGTTTAGTATGTTTTATTTTATTTAACTATGCAGTAATAATTTCCCCCCTAATTTTGACATACTTTTCATTTTATTTGAAAATAGATTTTTGTTAAGAAAGTAGTTTTTGTGTACAAATGTCCCGTGCGTAACGTTGAGAATCGTATATATATATATATATATATATATATATATATATATATATATATATATATATATATATATATATATATATATATATATATATATATATATATATAATGCCTGCCATACGTCCCGTAACAAACGGGAGTCCCGATTTTGGACTCAAGTGTCCTGCGTCCCCATCAATTTAGACGGGACAGGCAAGTGTCCCGTATTTTAGTTCCGTCCCATTTCAGCTCTCAATATAAGCTTATCTATATCAATATGAGCAAGGTGCAACGTTCATTGTTTAAGAAAAGAAAATTATGTTTCGTATAATAAATGAATAACATTTCTTGTACTAATATTCTTTGTGAAAATCCATTAACAACTTTTTTTTTTTTTTTTTTTTTTTTGGTAAACAATTTTCTTGAGTCATCCTAGAATGGGTACTATTATGTCTATGTAGGACATTGTAGATTGATGATTTTTTCGTCTGCTAGATTCTTAAATAACATTATTTGGGTAGCATTTTCAAATAAAAATCTCATGTAAATGAAAAACACTCTACAGAAGCATAAAGTTTCCTGAGAACCAGGGGTGGACTGGCTATGTAAAAAGGGCGCGGTCACATACCCTGGGAGGGCGCCGTCCATCCGAGGCTTTCGCTTATATGGAATATCCCCTCCTAATAAAAGGAAGTGCCGGAGGCTTTCCCCGGAAAATAAGTACACAAAAAACAACAAAAGATTAAGTAGCTATTGCAGTTAATCACGATAGAATTATACAAATTCAATATTTTCATAAACAAACACAGAAACTTTGAGTACTAAATATATTAGGTCTATATATTAATAAATCTGCACATTTTAACTGAGACTACAAAAATCACACCAGTTGTTTAAATTCTTCGGCTACATTTGTTAACAGCCTAATTATAACTGAAGATTTGAGTTAAGTTTGGGGCTTATGCTATTTTTCATACTTCTGTCCTTTCAAAGCTATGTACATCATAACATTAATTTATTTTTCATCTATTTTTAAAATCATTGATAAAAAGTAACATGAAACATTTATTACAAATTAACAAAAGTAAATTTAGAATTATATACCTACCTAGCGAAAAAAGAAATTCAAAAACAAAACTGGAAAATGAAAGTAAAGTCACTGCTTTATGCTTGAAGGAGCCTTCGCATCTCCTTGCTTTTCTCACACATTTTGTCAATAATAAGATTGTTGTCTATTTAGGTCAGAGTGTTTCTTTCTGAGTTCATCAAGAACAATGATTCCAGATGTTCATCTGTAAGCGTTGAACGAAGTCTTGTTTTTATGTATCTGAGCTTTGAAAATGCTCGCCCACAGGATACTTATGTTGTCGGTAATGTAAGGAGATACTTACTTATAAACTTTGAATAATTCTGTGTAGTCTTGAGTACATATTGTACTGCAGAATCACATCGAAGGCGCACTTAAAGCAAGAATTGCACTTCACTCCAACACATTTTATAGACCTTAAATCCACAATATCGTCAGTCGTCCCCAAATATTCCTCCTCATCCTCCATGAAATCTTCAGATCTCTCTTCAATCAAATCTTCAATCCTACGAACCTCAACAGCTTCTTGATTCTTTTCTTGGTTCTCATAAGGGGATTTTGAAAACTCTACCCACATTGATGAAAACGAAGGAAGCTCTTCTTTAAGTTTTCCCTCTTCACAATCAGGAATTAATTCTGTGATTCTTTTCAGTGACAACGAAGCCAGACTTAAACTCTTGAATTTCTTGGGATCAAAACACTCTAAATCTAAGCTTTGATTTTCAGTAAATCGTTCCTGCATGCTGTTAGAAATTTGGTCTAGAACACAGTTGAAATTGAAAACGGTTACTTGAAATCTGTATTTACAGTCTTCAATTACTTCATCAGAAGCTGATTCCCCTGCTATTTTCTTTCTTTTTCTACATCTTACCTCAGGCAATTCTGTTTCCATAATAACTTGTTCTAGAATAGGAACATCTGTAATGAGTTCTTCAATACTATTTGACATTTCTGTTGCAAAGTGTTCTGATGCTTTGTAGACTATGTCATACTGATCCCTAGCTTCTTTCAACCTATTTTGAGTTGATGATATCAGACGCCATGCTTGGACATAGTCTAAGTTTTTTGTTTGCAAGTAGTCTGATAAAGGTATGGTATGCAGAAAAATCAATAAAAAAAATCATAGTCACAGTGATAGTCTCAAAGGAGCACAACTTCTGAATGAGAGACATTGCATCATGTCTGACTTTGGAATTGAATTCTTGAGAGTTGCCAATCATACTTAAAGCTGCTACGAGTTCCACATGTTCTGGTTTGATTTTCTTGGTCTGGCATCCTTGGTCGGGTGCCCAGTAATGAAAGTGTCCAAATATTTTTACAGCAGCGTTGCTTTTACTTCTCCATCGAGTTATCCTAATAGCTTCAAGACGGACGCTTGGGTTTTGTTCCAAGTACACCTCAAGTTGTTTCTGAACTTCTTCCAAACATATCTGAATTTCCTGGAGAAGCCCAAAGAAAAATATACAAACACCCAAACTCGGCCAAAGGGCAAGGCCGTAGGCCGAGTAAAGACGGGAACTGGGGGCGGAGCAGTGGAGGTGGGAGGGTTGATATATAAAAATCATCCAAAATGACCGATATTAGAGTCAAATCTATATATTTAGGGGTAAATCTAATATCATTAATAGCATTCCCAGAAAGAGAAAGAGCGAGGCCGCAGAGCGAGCAAATACCGGACTCTGGGGTGGAGCCCTGGCTGGCCAAAGGCTAGAAAATTTATAAAATAATTATGTAGCTTTGTTTTTTTTAAATTGTGTTCAGAGAGGAAACTGTGCGCCTTCCCGAGGCTAAGAGGGGTCTTAGCCCCTCCCGCGGAAGGCGCAAAGGCACTGATTTGAGGAGGGCGCAGCGGCCATCGGGCCGGTACTTGATTATGGCCAGTCCACCCCTGCTGAGAACGCTTTAGATTGTTCGCTATTTCTTTGTATCCATTTCAAATATTGCAGTGAAAATGTTCCAAAAAAATGTATTGCGTTGTAAAGTTCTTTAAGTGGGGGAAGAGATCGAAGGTGTCCCGTATTATCATGGAAAAAATATGGCAGGCTTTATATATATATATATATATATATATATATATATATATATATATATATATATATAGGGTGTTTAATAAGTAATGGTCATAAATTAAACCGTAGATAGTACACGCCAAAACTAACAAAACAGTCTTAGTAAACATGTGTCCGCAAACGCTTCGTAACGGAGATAGGGGCTGTCGAAAGTGTGGGAAAATGAAGTTTAGAGACGAATATCTCAAAAAGTATGAATCGGACAGAGGGCGGTCCAATGAATGACTATCGAAGTCAGATCTGCGCTATGCAGAAATGCATGGTTGATAACTGCAATGCGCGCGCAAGGGATTCCCCAAAGAAACGGAGTTTCCCGGAAAATTATCCAAGGAAAGGGGGCTCGAGATGAACATGGAGAGCGAGTCTATCCACCAGTAATTCATAAGTCGTGGTACCAGGTCGAAAGCTCGAAAAGATACAAAATGGCGGACAATGTTTACGTGCCGTGTGTAGTTGTATAACCAGCAGGAAATGAGAGAGGCAATCGAAGTGTGGTGATGTACGTTGTAAATGGCTCCAGGAAGAATTCCGACAACTAATGCATACGTACAAGTGTGGCAGCACTTAGGTAAATCAAACGGTATGCAAGGCACTGATGAAGCATTATGTGCTAAGCAGTTAATGTAACTAATATCCGCAATGGGAAAAGCATGCCATCATTCGAGTATGTGGGAGGCGAATCTGAAACATTCCGCATGTTGAACGCGTAAGTGTGATACAACAAGCAAAAAATGATGGACATGTCGTGTTTGTCCATATCAACAAACAGAAATCGTCATGTTGGTAATGTGTACAGTATTAATCATAAGGTAAACAGCAAATACCCTGATGTGTAACTACAGAACAGATACTTGAGAAATTAACGTACCTCTATCATTAAAGTAAATGTTGGAAGTGTTGTCCATTCATAAGAATGCATGCTCGTACCCGTCTTCGCAAAGATCCATGTACTCGTGATAACATGTCGGCATCCTGTTGAATATGTCCGCAACATTGTTCCACCCTTTCTCGAAGGTATCCTAATGTTGCAACAGGGGTAGAATAAACTCGCGATTTTACATGGCCCCAGAGAAAGAAATCTAATGGATTTAAGTCCGGGGAGCGCGGTGGCCAAGCAATAGAACCCCCACGTCCTATCCACTTTCGTCCGAATCGGGCATGTAAATGTTCTCTGACACGGTTAAATAAATGTGCTGGTGCTCCATCATGCATATACCACAGTCGCTGACGCCTATCGAGAGGTATATCTTCGATACATGCGGAATGTTTCAAATTCGCCTCCGACATACTCGAATGATGGCATGCTTTTCCCATTGCGGATATTAGCTACATTAGCTGCTTAGCACATAATGCTTCATCAGTGCCTTGCATACCGTTTGATTTACCTAAGTGCTGCCACATTTGTACGTATGCATTAGTTGTCGGAATTCTTCCTGGAGCCATTTACAACGTACATCACCACACTTCGATTGCCTCTCTCATTTCCTGCTGGTTATGCAACTACATACGACACGTAAACATTGTCTGCCATTTTGTATCTTTTCGAGCTTTCGTCCTGGTACCACGACTTATGAATTACTGGTGGAAAGACTCGCCCTCGATGTTCATCTCGAGCCCCTTTTCCTTGGGTAATTTTCCGGGAATTCCTCCGTTTCTTTGGGGAATCCCTTGCGCGCGCATTGCAGAGTTATCAACCATGCATTTCTGCATAGCGCAGATCTGACTTCGATAGTTATTCATTGGACCGCCCTCTGTCCGATTCATACTTTTTGAGATATTCGTCTCTAAACTTCATTTTCCCACACTTTCGACAGCCCCTATCTCCGTTATGAAGCGTTTGCGGACACATGTTTACTAAGACTTTTGTGTTAGTTTTAACGTGTACTATCTACGGTTTAATTTATGACCATTACTTATTAAACACCCTGTATATATATTATAAAGTACTATATGAATGAAATTGAGTCGTATATTGTAATGTATGAATGAAAAAGGATATTAAAGTAATTTTTATATAGGGGAAAGTGGGATAGAAATGGGTAACTAAGGTTTGATGTGTTGTCAAAGTCAAGATTGGCAACAAAATGGAATGATGATCAGAACAATTACTCTTGACTTATAATTCGTGAATACTACAAAAATGTGATAGGTTCTGTCTATTGTTTTGCATATATGTTTTTCACAAAAAAGCAAATCACCCGGAAGTACCCTAATGGTGGGGTAAGACCAGGTGTACATGCTAATCGGGTTTCACCCCACATGTATCGAGTATGAAAAACGTGACATCGCTAAACTAATACAATTTTATAGTTTATTTTATGTATGTATTAGTATGTTCATTTGTGTTACGTAAGTCCTCATGAAATGTGCAACAAGGAGTACTAATTACCTATTCAGTCACTAACAATCATTGCAATCCCGTCGACCACTAAAAGAAAAACTACAGTAAACACGATACAAGACGCTGACGGTTGTAGCAGCGGGGCGAAATGGCAGTTCCTTCTTTACGTGTTAAAGGCTGCCGAAAACATGAAAAAATGAATTCTAAAGGTCCATAGCTCCAAAACTATGGGATCTACTGTTGTCGAGTCAAGACTTCACTAAGGAACTAGTATGTGCTCTATCCAAAAATACATGTTTTAGATTCCTAAGGTACTCACGCAACAATTTTTATGGAAGTAGTTGGAGAATACTTTATATCATAGGCCCGTAGTTAAACTCCCTCTATAAAAATTGTTGTGGAAGCACCTCAGGATTCTGACACACGCATTTTTGGATAGGGCACATACTAGTTCCTAAGTTAAGTCTTGACCCGACTGCGGTAGGTCCCATAGTTTTGGAGCTATGGACCTTTAAAATTCCTTTTTTCATGTTTTTGGCAGCCTATAACACGTAAACCGTCGCTTGTAGAGGGATAAATTCTTAAGGTCTTTTGAATTTGGCTAATCAGAGTGCTCCTTTAACCCGCGTATATTCGACGATAACCGTTCGGGATAAAATCTGCTCGCCATGTAGACCTAATTTTATTACAAAATGACGACTGTCTATTTACTTTATTTTATAGTTCTTCCATATTCACTTTCAAATGATCGGCGCCAGTTGCCATCTAATAAAGTTGATGCGTTTGTTGCTTCTAGTACACAACCGCTTTGAAAAAGAAGCAATAAATGCATCAAATGTGGGAGATGAATTTAGAACACCAAAATGGTACATGCTTAGCACATCTTGTGCTGTTAGGGTTTCTTCAGAAACATTTTGTAAAACAATTGAAAACACATCGCGCGGTTTGTATTTTGAAATTTTGCGTATACTTGGATTTGTTTAAGTATTTCTTTCTACTGTGTTTGCCTGTAGCTTCAGTTCATAAGCCTTTATAATTAGATACCCAACATATTTGGCAATCACGCAGAAAACAACACCGAAGATTCTACACTTGTGTTAACACACAGGCTGTGTGTCATTTCAACTAGCGGCATTTGACACACAACTCCAAACGGAGAGTGAGTTGTTCTAACCACTTGTTTGTGTTATATTTTAACACAATCGTGCTAACACATAGGCATGTCGTTGAAATAATACAACGATTTTTTACAGTATAGGCACTTCCAGTAGAACTACAACGATTAAATTTGGCAAAGTTTTTAGCCTCCTGGGACTATATAGAAAATTTCCAAAAGTGAATATTTTCCATTTTTAGCAGCTTTAAAGAGACAAAAAACTGTGTAATTTAAATAGACTTTTTGGATGTAAAAAATCTCATATTTTAGGTACCGTAATTGAAATCGGAATAAAAACTAGGAATTTTGGTATGTTAGTAGGTTTATGAGGCGCGAGGCCGTAGGATGAGAAATTTTGTATCTGGCGACAAATTCCCACCTACTTAAAACTAAACTGATTATATAAACATTCAATTTTGCCAATTGCCAAGTTCATAAAGAAATTGAAAATCACAGCAACTGGGTAAGTAAGAAAATGCTAATCCAAATGTCAATTGAAAGAAACGGAAGTCTTTTAAGTAAATATTGGCAGCAACGCATTCTAATTTTCCAACTTGGTCAAAAGTTAGCAGGGTTGGAAAAAATACAGTTTTTTTTTTAAAAAAAAAAGAACAAAACGCGTGTTTAAAACATGAAAAAAGTGTTTAAAATGTTTTAAAGATGTTTTAAAAAACACACAAAAAAGTACATGTTTTAAACATTTTGAACAGTTTAAAATATTATTTTAAACATATTTCAAAATCGTGTAATCACGTATTTATTAAGACTTTTTGCTCTTTCAACCGATCTTTTCATTTATTTTATTCTCTTTAAGACTACACAGTGTTGGGTACAGAACATTTCCGTATAGATTAGTAATTTTCAACTTATTTCATATAACGACCCCTTTTATTACACCCTCTTGCCAGTGACTCTCATACAGTAAGTATTTTCTTGGATATAGTAAGCTTTTAAGGTAGATTTTAAAATTTACCAACTATAGAGGTTTCACACAATCTATCAATATACATGGCAAAACAAAAGTCCTCACCATCCTTGTGCGTTGACAACGGGTTGAGGGAGAATGATGAATCTTGGAAGTGGTCTGACACATCAGATGGTGCTATCAAGCATCATGGCGAACATCTGTGCTTAGTATTCGAAATTTCAAATGCAAATGGTGTCATGTTACATGAGGGCTAGAATTTTACCAAAAATGCTGTTGTGCGGTTATTTTAACCATAAAGAAAATCATTTCGAGTTACCGCTTCTAAAAGTTTTGTAGTTATGCCTTTAGGGGCTAAGCTAGCGTTTCGTGGAGACGGGTGAGATTTTTGTTGCAAAATTTGATTACTATTTCATAACACTGGTGCTAATAAAATTATTTTATAATAATAGGGCTACGTTTTCGAAAAGTAATGTTTGAAGCACACTTCATATTGTGCTAACTTTATATTTTCTGCAAGTCTATGTAATTGGTTGTTTTTTGAGTCAAAAATTTATTGACGAAAGGTAATATTTGGGGCGTTCAGAGCACAGTATATCCAAATCCATTTTCAATAAACTTCAGTTTTCCTCAGCAAATGAACTCTATTTCAAAAAATAATACTTCGCAGTCAAGAATCCAAAACAAATGTAACTAAAACCATGCGTAGGATAGTTTCATATGACGGCCGCTAGTAGGGGCGTCAGTGGAACAGGAGGGCAACCACCCTCATCCGCACCCTGCATTTCAGATTTTGGGGACGGTAAGACAGTTTTAGAAATCTTTTGATAAGCAAAGTCCAACAGAATAAGCCTGAGGTAATTACACCGAATAAATACGAAGAACATACAGATGATTAAAACTGGGAAGTTGCTTAGGTCCAATTTCCTGAATTTTAAGTAGGCCCGAAACTCGAAAGTAGAGGCACCTTTGAAATCCTTGGGTAAAAAAAATATACAAGAAAGCAATATAGGCCTATAGCTCCTTACAGCCAATGATCAAAATCCGTATTTATTCGGTGCAAGGACTTCAATTTTTAAATGTTGGACTTTGCTAAGCAAAATGTTTCTAAATCTGCATTACTGCCCCAAAAATCTGAAATTCAGGGTAGAAGACGGATGACTTCTAAACGAACACCCCTATCTAGCGGCAATCATACAAAATTCTAGATTCCTTTTTTTCAGGTAGTTTTTCTTTCTTTCATCTCGGATTCGTGGTTGTGAAAATATGACATTTTACGTCGATGTATTCTTTTGAACACATTCTGCATTTATGTAACGTAATTATGCATCATTGACTATGGCATTCGGAGCTTGACTTGTTAATCATTCCAACGCTGCAACATACACAATACAAGTATAATGTTAATATCTTAAATGTATGAGCAAGGAGGGGGAAGGGAAAATTAGCCCTCCTCCCCATTCCGTCAACGCCCTTGTCTAGCGGTTGTCCTATGAAACTCTAGTCCATACGCTTTCCCGTGGTTTTTGTTTCATTTATTTCATACCCTATGCTACGAAGATATTACGTTTGCTGAGCAAAAGTGAACCTTTCTGAAAATGAACTTGGATCCCTTGTGCTCTAAATGTTGAGTTGAAGCCAAATTTATCCTGCAACCCAAGTTTGTTCGAAACATATAAAATTAGTTTGTTTAGTTTGATTGATTACAATTTGCATCAGTAGCAAGGCTATATGAGACAGGGCTTTTTGTTTAAAGTGGGATCTGACCCATTAATTTTGAAATTTTACGTGGGATTGCAGTCAAAATCTATACAGCAAATTCCGACGCCTCGTGTCTCTATCCTCAAAAATTAATGTTAAAAGACTGAATATTGCACCCTGTAGCGTGGTACATACATACAAACAAATTGAGATCAAATTGTCCCAGACCTTGACGTTCAGCACTAACGTTATAATAAGTATCACACTTGGTTAGTTACACGATCGACTGCCATACCTTGCGTTTCTCACCTGGTCTCTTCATACAAGCTATGCCAAGTTGTAAAGTTTCAAAGAAAATTTAGAACTGTGGTGGGGAAGAGGTACGAAATAAAATTTTCATAATATAATGTAAAAGATATTGTTGATACAAAATTAATTGTTACCTGAAGTTTCCAGTTGCATCTCAGCCACACCACTGACGTTAGATTCATCAGAAGCAATTTTCGGATCAACATTTTTACCATTTGTTTGGGTTTCCATTTTTACCAAGCATTGTATTTTTCATAATGATTTTCGTTCTTGGAGCTAAACCACCCACTTCTTTCTTACACGTTTTGCAACAAACTCGTTTGATCGTTTACTTACCTGATTGAGTTTGAGTTACTCTAATAAATTTGTACCAAATCATGTCCTTTTCTTCACGTATAACCCATGTTAAACGATTCCATGTTGTACGGAGACAGAACTAACATGTACTATACAAACGAATGCTTGCGATATTTTAATTTCAGAACCTCAACGTCGCAATGAATATAACACAACAGTTTGTTTCCGTGATAATTATTTTATTTATTTTTTAATATCAGTTCTATAAGTAGTCCAACCTTCGACTACTACACTTTCTCGCAAGTTAACTGAGAAGCATTTAAACAATACAATATACGTTAAAAATAAGGAGGAAAAGAGACAAAATAAATTGTAGATCACCACATTGACCTGCTGTAGCTACGAGAAATCAAACCATTCACATGGGAAGAAAATAGTCTTCTGATTGGGGAGCACTTTTGGACAGTTCTCTTGCTCTTGAAGATTTTTTTTTTTTTTTTTTTTTACGAACATAAAATAAAATGCAAATAAACATATGTTTAAGACAAGTCTTCAAAATACACGTGTTTAAAACAAAATGTTTAAAACATAAACAAAATTTGTTTTAAACAAAATCAATTGTTTAAAAAAAGTTTTAATCATTTGTTTTAAATATTTTGTTTTAAACAAAACAACCCTGGAAGTTAGTAAATTTGGGACGAAGCCCAAACTAGCAAAAACTTGAACTAATTACATGAACCTTCGATTGTGCCACCTGCAAAGTCTATAAAAGAAGTGACAATTCACAGCAACTAGGTAACTAAGAAAATGTTAAGCTAAGTCAATTGAACTTAACGGCAATCTTCTGAACAAGGAATTTGCCAACTTGATCAGAAGTAGTGGCTTTTGGGGGGAGGCTTCTCCTTTCTCCCTGCTGAGACAAGACTTAGCTTTTTTGGTCCTCCTGAATAAGTCATAGTCCCCCAAGAAAAACTTCCTGGCTACACCCCTGTATGATTATTTAATTATATTTGTCACTATTTTATTCGTCAGTTTCGTTTCTATGCAGTTTCGATCGTACGCAGTTTCGATCGTACGCAGTTTCGATCCTACGCAGTTTCGACGCTACGCAGTTTCGATCGTACGCAGTTTCGATCCTACGCAGTTTCGACGCTACGCAGTTTCGATCGTAAGCAGTTTCGATCCTACGCAGTTTCGACGCTACGCAGTTTCGACCGTACGCAGTTTCGATCCTACGCAGTTTCGACGCTACGCAGTTTCGATCGTACGCAGTTTCGATCCTACGCAGTTTCGACGCTACGCAGTTTCGATCGTAAGCAGTTTCGATCCTACGCAGTTTCGACGCTACGCAGTTTCGACCGTACGCAGTTTCGATCCTACGCAGTTTCGACGCTACGCAGTTTCGGTCGTATACAGTTTTGATCCTACTCCGGTTTTTCCCTATATAACTTCAAAAAATTACTATTACTTAATATTCTGTGATTATAAAATAATTGTTTTTTTATTGCTTGATCATATGACCTTATCTGTTTTCGATCCTACGCCGGTTTTAGTTTCGATCGTACGCAGTTTCGATCGTACGCAGTTTCGATCGTACGCAGTTTCGGTCGTACGCAGTTTCGATCGTACGCAGTTTCGATCGTACGCAGTTTCGACGCTACGCAGTTTCGATCCTACGCATGTAACCCAGATAAAAACACTGAAGAGGTTTTAAATGGAAGTCCTTCCAAATTCTCACGGCAGATCACAAAGCAAGGGAAATAGATATACTCTCCATTCTGCATGTATTGTTCTACATAAAATATTACAGTTACAGTAAGTTATAGTAACAGCAACAATAACAAAATACTTTTTACGTGTGAAATTATAGCGTGGAAACGAAAATGTTAAATTATTGTTTTTTGTACTTAATGCTACAACCTGCTACCATGGCATGACAAAGATTAATTATATAATCAGCCGTTAGGGTTTCATAACGAAATGATATCCATATATTTAATATAACCAAATGTTTTAATTTGTATTTTTTTTTTTTAATCTTGCAAACAGCGTTTAGAGCGATATGTGACAGTACATGCTGATCGCATGTATAAGAAAGCAGAACAATTATACTAGTACATACATACTGCTCCATATGTTTCTTTATCGAATCCGCACGAATTGCGAATAAGATTTGCAGATTATAAACGCGAAGAGTGTCATGTCAGTAAAGATAATAATAACGAAGCAATATACAATAGGTCAGAAAGGAGAGACGTGATTTTATCACTGAAAAAGTAGGTAAAATACAATATAAAGAGATTACACTATTTTGGCCTATATCATGAAGCAGGAAGAAACCAAATTTAAACAAAACATCCTTGAAACGATAAAACACACAAAGGCTAAGGCTGAATGAAGGAGTAATGAACGAATGAAACAGAGTCAAAACTGATAGCAATCATACGTATACACACACACACACACACATACTCACACACACACACACACACACACACACATATATATATATATATATATATATATATATATATATATAGATGGTGATCAGAAAAATTGAAACACCTGAACGAAATTGCAACTTACCAGATTAATATGGTGTCGGGCCATCTTTTTCCTTCAGAACAGCCTTGATGCGAAGTGGGATGGAGGCATTGAGGTCGTGAATGGTAGCAAGTGGAATTTTACACCATTCCTCGTGCAGGGCATCGGCCAGCTCTGTGAGAGAGGATGGAGGTGGAAATCGTCGCCGGAGTTGTGTTTCCAAGACGAACCACAGATGTTCAATTATGTTGAGGCCTGGGGATTGGGAGGGCCAGGGGAGGTGTTGAACTTCATCCCGATGTTCCTCAAACCACGCTGCAACAACGCCAGTTGTGCGAATGGGTGCATTATCATCCTGGAAGATGGCGTCATTGTCCGGGAACAACATCCGGAGCATAGGACGCAAGTGGTCTCCTAAAATTGTGACATAATCGTTGGCAGTGATTCGTCTTCTAAGTATGACCACAGGACCCAATGAAAACCATGATATGGCGGCCCACAGCATCACCGAACCGCCGCCATGTTTCACAGTTGGGCGGAGACACTGCATATCATAAGCTTCTTTGGGCGTTCTCCACTCATAAACACGGCCCGTGGTTGGGAATAGGGTGAAGGATGACTCATCCGACCATATCACACGTTTCCAGTCCTCAACGGTCCAAGTGGCATGGTCGCGGCACCATTTGCGGCGTAAGAAAGTGTTATGGTCTCTCATGAACGGTTTGGCCGGTGCAACACGACCCCGTAAGTTTATGTCATGTAATTCGCGCCGGAAATGATTGCCCAAACAGGGTGGGGGAGGTGCTGATTGAGTTCCTCCGTCACTTGCTCCGCAGTGGCAGGACGGTTCTGTGTGACAATGCGCTTTAATACCCGGCGTGACCTGTCACTCGTGATTTTCTTCCGCCCACTGTTCCGCTTCCCGGATGTAGTTTTCCCGTGTGTTGTGTAGGCCGTCATCACCTTCGACACTGTCCCACGCGACACACCTAACACAGTAGCCACTGCCCTCACACTCACTGCACATAACCGCGCACCAACAATTTACCCTCTTTGAAAATCTGAGAGGTCTCCCATTTTACACTACCTCCGTCTGCTGCAGCCACTGGACACTGCTGTTCCACTCCGCCTGACGTAGTATGGAGACCGACCTAACACACCACCACCAGCGGTCCGGCGCTGCAGGCGCCACGACACCACTGCCAACCCATACATCTGACGTGTTGCCAACTACAGGTGTTTCCATTTTTCTGATCACCATCTGTATGTATATATATATAAAATATTATTTTATATATATAGTCACTAATAGTGTTACCCATGAGACGAGAAATGTCTCGTCTTATCTTGGAAGGAGTTCGAACAGACAAACGAGTCTCGAGAAAGGAGTACATTTTTAAATTCGAGACGAGACGAGAGGAGAAACATGTGAATTCTCCTCTCGTTTTCGAGACAAGACATGAAATTCCAGTAGTCTATGAGCAACAGTAGTTTACTGAAGTCTTAAATTCAAAAATGTTGGTATTTTCTAACGAAGAAATCTAAAAATACGAGAATACAAATTGTTAATATCAAGGTTGTTTGTAACATTTTGTTGTTAACATTTGACGTAACTCATTTGAAATTTCTAGTAACGTGTTAGTAACAAGAAATGAATCTCTCCAAAAGTGTTTAGTGTGAAGTCAGCAAAGTGTAAATTAATGTATTCACTGGAGAAGATAGCTCTCTTACTACAGCCTGTATAATAATTATTGGCGGGCAAGTAGAAGGGAAAGCAAGAAAAGAACCAGCCTAGAGAAAATCACGGAGAAATTAATTCATGGAATTACCTGAAGGAGCTGGTGTATGAAATTTCAGAGAGTTAGTCAAATACGGAAACATTTCTGTTTAAGAGCGCTCTCAAATGTGTTTAATGAAATTTGCCTCTCAGTAAGATTGTCATATCCAGAGACGGGACATGCGCAGGATTTTTTCCATGCGATCCACCATGTTCGACTTGACATATAAGCTTAGCGAACAAATACTCTCTACTACTACTACTACTACTACTACTACTACTACTACTACTACTACTATTATTATTATTATTATTATTATTATTATTATTATTATTATTATTATTATTATTATTATTATTATTCACATCAGGAAGAATTTGCTAAAACTAGAGATGCAAAAAAGCCAGCTTTTTTGAATCGATGGTTTTTTTCACATAAAAAGCCGGCTTTTTTGGGGAAAAAAGGAGAATTTTGGAAATTTTGGCTTCTTTCATTTTCATGATTTTTCTATCCAAATAGCTTTCTTATAGTATATTCTATAGTTAGATAAGTATTCCATGACCTAAATGCCATATTTAGCTCTGTAATTCACCATCAAGATGGATGGAGCACATGTTTTACGAATTTAAGCTAACATGAAGAATGTAGTATTTGAGTGCAATTTTACAGGCTATTTATCTTTATTTTAACTTTTGAGTTATAGACATTTTTTTTCTTCTCTAGATCATTTTAGTTTGTCATCCGTGTTTCATTTCTAAGAGCTTAGTACTCTAGCTTCTAGCACAAAAGTTAAACTTACGTTTTTCTATATATCCGTCAAAGCATACGTTTATCAATATGTCCGTCAAACCGTACTTCCACATTTCTGTTATACTGTAGTTGTGCAATGATTTAGCAGTAATTTTCCGGATACAACCTTGAATACCAATTTATACAAATAATCAGTAGCGGATTTAGAAAAGTACTTTGGGAGGGGTTTCTCTGATTGTCTCGTTTTCTAAAAAGTCCTAATTTTATTTGGGAGGTGCTTATGTTTATGAGTACAGGCATAACTAATATTTCGTTTCGTTTATATGTTTAGCAATAATCTTCCGGATACAACCTTGAAGATCATTTTATACTGAGAATCCGTGGCGAATTTAGAAAAGTATTTTGGGAGGGGTTTTCTTACTACTAATGTTTAGTTTTTCTAAACATTCATAATTTTTATTTGACGGGGGCATAAGTTTATGAGTAAAGGCATAACTAATAGATATTTCGTTAGTTTTAGACATTCCGCAACTTTGGGGAACAGGCTTCAGTCCGAAAGACCGACCCCCTAACCTTCGCAAAACCGTCACTGCTGGTAATTAGTAATGCAGCGATTTAAAAACAATAAGAAAGGAAGTCGGCCAACTCCTACACTCCTAGTCGGCCAGTACAAGCACTATTTCTGCATTCACAGATGGAGTGAAGGAAAGCTTGGCCAGAATGGTCGAATGCTGGGTTGAATCCCGGACTTTCCGATAGAAGCGCAAAAGCCAACCACTCAGTCATGTTTGTTGTGCAGTTGTATTTAGCTTAACTTAAATATATTCCGTAGTCTTTTTTGGGGGGGGAGGGGGTCCGTAATGATATGTTGAATCCCTCTTGTTAAAAACTCAGAAAACTTGAGGACTGTGTAAACCGTGATGGTGGTCAAGGGCGCCCATGTTGTGGTTTCCAAGGGGGGGCAAGTATAAGCGACGTTTCAAAAATAGTTTCAAATTTTGCTGTAACTAATGTAAAAATTCTATTGGATTTTCGATATTCTGAAGTATATTTTCTTCTAGGGGTGGGGGCGAGCGCCCCCTTGCCCCCCCTGATGGGCACCCTCGATGGTGATTATAAAAACTTAACTGTAGAATTTCAAGAATATACAGAACCAAAAGTTCCAGATGTGCAACCTTCAATTGTATCATATAAATCTAAGTATTTCTCTTATGTTCTATTTAAATTTTATTTTGTTTCAGAAAGAGGGTATGGAATATTTTGAAGTAAAAATACTACATACAATTTTGCTAGTTATTTGTATATTTTTTTAAAAGAAGTTTTTACTTTTAGGGTTGGCTGGTTTACACCAGCTGTTTTTTTCTTTTTTTTTTTAAATAACAGGTTTAAACCAAAAAAATAAAAAGAACAAAAATGCGAATCGTGTGAACTTTATGGTGACGTTTCCACATGTCAAACCATCTGCATTATTCTTATTTCCTTTTCACTTTTTAATCAAGGTGTCCCATGTTCAATTCTCGGTCGAACCACAACCCTTCTTTCATGTGTAAAACAAGTAGCGGTTCGGATGTCACTTTAAGCGAAAGTCTTCTCCTTGATAACCTCGGTATTACGTAAGGATGTTAAGCCTAAACATACGAAACGAAACCAAATTATATATTTCTGCATGCCTGTTGTTTTATAAAGAAGCCAAGGTTGCTTAAATATATTGATTGAAATTGGTAACATTTATCGATTGCCTACGTAGCTTCCAACATTAGCTTGAATTGGACTTTTAATGATATCTACATACTAAATTTATAATTTAATACCTCAATTTAGCGTACTGATTATAATACGTTGACCTTTAAATTTTACATGGAAAGCAATAATAGGATTTTCCCGTTATTGCTTTACATTTAAAATAATGATGGGATTTTCTCGATGGCGAGGGCGGGAGTTTCTCAATTTAAAATATTTACTGACCGGACTTCTTTAAGCTTATGGGATCTCCTCCAACATAGACCCGTTGTTGTATAATAACACCAAGGCGAAACAAACTTATTTCTGTGAGTATGTAATATAAATACATAAAACAAAATATCTAAATCTAAAAAACCTGGTTTAAAACCCAAAAAAGCCTGGTTTAAACTGCCCCCCAAAAAACAGGTTTTTGGCATTTTCAGAAACAACCATGGTTCTTGCCAACTCTGCTTACTTTTGTATATAGGAGGTTATTTTTTTATTACATACATTGGTTAATCCTTTGGAATTCATAATGTAGAAATGTTGAAGTAAAATTGTTTAAAATATCTTTTCGAAATTCATGGTTTATTTTCGAGGTTTTATATTATTATCAGCATCAACCACTAATTAAATTACTTTTTGTGTTATACAGAAGCGAAACAAAGTCTGCTTTATCAATTTAAAGCAGAATTTTGAAAAAAGCCCAAAATTTCCCAAGCAAAAAAGCGAAGCAGAAAAAACCGAGTTTTTTTCCAAGAAAGCCGGTTTTTTTCCGAGCCCTTGCATCTCTAGCTAAGACTCCTCGAAAAACGTACAACAAAATATCTGATTTGTTCGCGACATCCATATTTAGCTCTATTCGCTACCTCTGCGTCATACACACTTAGAAGTCATGTATATTTCGTCCACTTCAATCTTACTCATCAATATACTGAAACTTTACTACATCCATAAAACATATGATAGCATAACAAATTTACTTAAGAAAATAGCTATGTTCCTAATTCTTGCTACCAGAAAATTTGGTAAAACTTATTCATTTATTATTACGCACTTTCTAAAATTTAGAATTATTATATTAAAACATCCTCTGAATTAATTATTATGAACAAACCTTCTTCTTCTTCTTCTTCTTCTTCTTTTTTTACAAGCTCGATATAGCGGTTAGAGAGGCAATCGCCAATAGACTCGAGTGCACAAAATACCATCAATAGAGTAGAATCTACAATGCATTAAATAATCTACTTAAAACGTTCTTTAAGCTTTAAGCTATGCTTTAAAAACTCAGTGAATATGGAAATAAAATCAGCTCAATAATTAGTGAAGGAATCACAAAATATCGTCATATCTTCAGATACACATTCGTGTGTATAAACAAAATATTTCGATTTCCTTAATACGTGAATAGACTAGATAATTGAAACTGACAGGTTTAAAATAACATTTTTTTTTTTTTACAATGGAAATTATAGATTTCCACTTAGCAAGATGATGCTCATACGCTAATTATCTTAGATTCATGATACGTAGAATCATTGTCTATAAAATTAATTAGGTTTCTCAATGACATCATTTGTGTCACAATGTGTCACAATCGATAAAATTACAAAAAATTATCCGAAAAATTTATCAGACTTTTTAAAAATTTGGTTGCCCACACTGGTGCGTGTGATTTACGTAGAATATACACAGGAAATGTCTTTCGAAAGATATTACGTGTGTTAGGTTATATGTATTCCAAGTTTTATTATGTAGTATGAAAATAAGAATAATCTTATTAAAACTATGTGTATAATTCAAAATTTGAAAAAAAAATAATTAGGAAAGAGAATTCCCTTAATAAGATCCTCTTCGCACTGTAATTAACTTAGTTTCATTCTTTGTACGACATTATCTTTAAAATAAATCAATGTACCCATCCTTTCCCATTAAAAATACAGCAATCGAAACCAGCTAGAGTAAAATGTCAATAATCTTCGATGTAAGCCATCTCCAGATTGATCGCAAAATTATTGTTATTAACATTTTTGTTGTTATTGTTGTTAATTACATTGTTATCAACATGTTACTGAAAAACGTAACTGTGTTGATACCAAGTTAAGAATACATGTTAATAACAAAATTGTAATTGACCTTTTTTTTAAAAGAAATGTAACAATATTGATAACAATTGCTGTCAATAAATGTTATTAACAGTTTAAAATGTTGTTACTAACAATGTAAGCCTCGGTGTAAGCCAACAGTTACACTTAAAAAAAAAAGTACACCGAGAGCGGTGTTTACTGTTTTCACAGCAGTCATTGGTACTCTCACTTACTGACGTACATTGTCACAGGAAATAAGAGTGTTTCATGCAGTATTACGGTTGACACCACCGTCTTATCATGATTTCCCAACAGAAAGAATATTATCTTCGTTTTCTCCTTAAAAAAGGACTGTTTTTTTTCAGTGTACTATTACATGATTAGTAGAATAAGAACTATAAATTGATAAAGTTATTGTATCAACATAATGAATATAATTTATCAGGGTTTAAATAAGCACAAGTCATCATCAATAATAAATATGGTTTAAATGCGGTTGTACCAAACCCTTCGTGTGCATCTCGTAAATCATTTTGTACATAAACGTACAGAATGTAACAAGAATTTTTTTTTCGAGAATTGAAATGAGACGAGAATGAATACTTCGAGAATCGAGACGAGACTAGATTTACACAAAAGTTTCGATACGAAACGAGAAAGATTTATTGTTCGTCTTGTTTCGTCTCGTGGACAACATTAGTGACTAACTTGAAACACTTATGCATAGTAACAGCAAAGAAGAACGAAATTAATGAACAAATAAATAGTTAATAGATAATTTAAAAAATACACTGTTATCTTCAACATAAGACTTTTCAACTACAGTATACCTACAATTACCTGAATTTCTGTCATTCGGATCGCCAAAATTCGAATCGATACCGAACAAGAAAAATTACATTTTTCAATTTATTGAAATTCGAACAGTCGTATTCAAATTTGAGCATTCGTTTATACATTTATAGTTTCCTGGAAACCATCTGGTATTTTTTTTAAAGTTCTATTATCATTTTCAACACATATTAGACTTACATTTTAATTAATTATAATGCAAAGAGTATCATCTATTTGTAGCTATAATTTACCTAAGTATTAATCGTTTCGGTATTAATTTTAACCTGAAAAATAATTTCGATTTATGAACATTTCGATTCAGGAAGAGTTTAAGTTCGTAACCTGATAGTCTACTGTTTATATTTCTTCTCATTCATGCACATAGAAAATAAACATACGTGGCGTACGTAAAAATGGAATTTACATGCGTAAATTCTATAGTTTTTGAACTTAACATACAACTATAGGTAACATCGTGCATCAAACGTATAACTTAAAACGAATATTTTATAATACTTTACGTATAAGTGTTCCAACTGTGCCGGTGCTGTGCCATCAGTTGTAGCTCAGAATAATCTTTAAAAATACTCATTGAATAATGTAACAATAGGGGATGGAACTGATGCACAACACGGTACTTAAGGAAATTATGATTGAATTTAAATGAAATTCAAATGTTTCAATTTTGAAGATGACTAGTAGGGAAATAGTGAGAGAGAGAAATAGGTTATGATTGAAAGATAAAGGATGAGCTCTAGCCTGATAGATCAATCGAGACTGCCATCGTCCTGGTCATCTGGAAAGATGAAGGGTTTGCCGTGAAGGAACCTGGATGTTCTGGTAACAGCCAACAACTGGAACTCAATCCTGCTGGACTGCTAGGGGCGTCGAACTCTCTCCGTGATGCGTCTCTACAATAATGCGTCTTTAAGATGTCCTTTTACATTTTCATTCCACTAATCTCAACTGACAAAAGTATCTGGGGCGATGAACCGGCAGAATTGTATTCTTTAAACATTGAGTCGGTCGTCCTCCAATGGTGGAATCTGCTTGTCCCCGATGATCCTGCACCTTCCTCAACTTCGTGACGAATACCCTTGTTGTTGTGTTCCTCGTGGTTTTGTTTGGCTGTAGAAATGATGAGTTAAGCGTCCAAAGAATCGGGAAGTATCAGGCTATGCTTGAAGGTATGCGGAAACGAAAGAAGGAAGCTAGTCGAGTTTATTGACAAAAATGTGTTTACAACAGATGTCTAAAAATGTACAGTTCTAATCAAAGTTTTCTTTCAATGAGTCTTCAAAAGTTCATGTTTCTTTCGTTAATAATGTAAATTAATAAAATAATCGAATTTAGTGAATTAAATTAGAGTTATACAATTATCTCATCGTCACTTCATATCCAATACACAGTTAATTCACAGAACTATACGTACTTTCCGTATGAAACAAAGAACTGTAGTATATATGCGGTCAGAATCTCACATACAGACGAATATATGTAACATATAGTAAGTAACATGCGCATACATATGTAATATAGGGAAGACTGTAAGATGTCAGAAATCTTGCAGCGGTCTGATGTAACATCCAAGCGGTAAAAAGGTAGTATGTATGTAGCATATGGATGAAGTATGGTACTTGTAGATTTCCGTATTAAACATATGGCTACCGTATATTTGTACAATAAACCGCTGTCCAGATAACGGTTTTTTTATTAGTGTATACACAAGGCGCATCATTAATTTTTCAAAATTTCAGTTTTTTTAAAAAACGAACAACTTATGCATGGAAAAATACAGTAAAATTCTCCCTTATTTTCATCAAGTGTTTGCTCTAAATATTGAAAAGAAAATGTTGAGGAATTTAAAGTATTTGTAAGACGAAACTCGTAATAAAATTACGGAAAAAGTTAGAAATACTGTATTGACCTTTACTGCAGCGGAAATGCAATGCAGAACATTCACTTACCAAAACGTGAGGAATTTTGCCAAATATTGCTGTGCTAATGTTGGGCTTCCTACATCATACATATACTCTTCTTGTGGTTTTACCATTTTTGCAGTGGTTTTTCTTTTCTCAGTCGTTCAGAATTTGGTATCTTCGTTTAAGCTCTAGAGCATCCGTCTCCAGAGCCATAGGAACGATTATTCGTAATGCACATCTCTGCGACCGAGGGTAATTTTTCACACTAAGGGAAACGAGGCAAAAAGTAATTTTGTAGATAAGTTCAGAAATAGAAGGAACAGTTTTTTTTTTTTAATCTAAAGTTGTTCAAACGATGAAATACTTCCCTTTGACTACTTGCCGCCTATTATTTTGTCACAGCGTTATATTCACGCACTAAACCAAAGGACATAAAAAAACAAAATATACTATATTTATGCGTGTTGTGTGTCACAGGGTAATATTCAGTAGCGAAGCTAAAGAATAATTTGGGGTCGTAGAATATCTTTTTATGTGCGTGTGTAGAGAGATGATAAACTTTAGTTAGGGTTTTTCTAGACTTTCAAACTATGCTATGTATAACTGTCTGAAGCCTTATAGAACTGGCTCTGTCTGTCTGTCAGTCTTCGAGACGGTAGGAATCGGTAAGAGATGAGGCTTTTGCAATCGATTCAGCGTCTCAAAGATAAGTTTCATCTTCTCCGTTAACTCTCTATTCAAACCGGAAATGGTTCGAATTAACAATTTCCTGTTTCAATGTTTACCGCCATAGAACGAAAACGCTAACGGATAGCGAGAAACGTTTTGTTTTTACAAACAATTCAGCGTCTCAAGGTGACCTATCATGACCATCCACAAGACACTACTAGAAACGGAATTGGTTCAAATTTACCAATATTTCCGGTTTCAATACAGGTATTAACGATTATCGCCATAGAATGAAAATGGTAACAGATAACGAGAATCATATTTTTTTCGCAAAAGATTTAGTGTATCAAAAAACATACCATGACTAACTACAACACTCTATCGAAACCGCAGTTGTTAAAATATCCTATTACTTCCGGTTTCAATACTGATTTCCGTATAGCAAAACTGGTAAATGATATCAAGAGCGGTTTTTTGCAATCGATTCAGCCTCCCTAGAATAGGTTCCATCATTTTATTCAAACCGGTAGTGATTCAAATCAATCATTTACGGCTTCAACATTTATCAAAATAGAACGAAAACGGTAACAGATAGCAAGAATTTTTTTTTTCTAACGATTCAAGACAACAACATTACTATCTAGAACAGTCTACCGAAACCGAAAGTGGTTCAAATGTATTATTACTTTCTGTTTCAATACTGATTTCCGTAGAGCAGACACGGTAAACGCTATCAAGATGTGGTTTTTAGCAACCAATTCAGCATCACAAGAATAGGTTTTATCCCCTCCGTTGAAGCTCTATTCCATCCGGAACTGGTTAAAGTGAGTCACTTCCGGTATCAGCGTTATAATCACAAAACAAACACGGTAGTAAATAGTGAGAAGCTTTTTTCTTTTAAACGATTCAGTTTCTCAATACAACATGACTATCCACCACATTCTACTTAAACTTTAAGTGATTAAAATTAACTATTATTATTTTGTTTTCAATGGTGATTTCTGTAAAGCAAAAACGGTAAGATAACCTGCTGTTTATTCAAATGAGACACATTTTTGAATTGCCGTATTTCGTTTACTTGTACATGAAAAGTCAGTTTTCGTACTGATAACACACTAGACATTCTACAATTACGCGTATATGAAATCAGTTAATGACAGAAAGAACACCCTAATTAGCAGCCGCTCTGACATTTGGACCCAAATTCCCCATCAGCTGTTCGAAATAGTTTTGCAATCAATTGACGTATTATTTTTCGGGCTCATTTTTTTCCAAACATGATATATTTTTGGTTTATATGGTGGCTGTTTTTTGCAATGGTGATTTTTGCTTTTAAATGAGCCCAGAATTTGGGACGGATTTGTGCCACATTTAGTGGGTTGCGCTCTTTGCGCAAAAACTTCACTTCCTTCCGGTCCAGCAGCTGCCGCGTCCCTATTGCATAGTAAGAAGAAACTAAATCAGGCCAAGAGATGTAATCACCATTCGGATAGTTTTCTTTGATAGATGGGATAAGTTTCTTTTAGAATGTATTCATTTTGATATAGCCTATATTTTGATTAATTGCACCCATTGATTGCTTATGAAAATATGGCCGAGAACGACCTTTTCTACTTATTGCCATCGAGATGAGTAGTTTCTGTGGAAATTTAGTTTTGAATTTAAAATTAATTTACGGATTCAGGAACATGAATGTGACCAGATTCAAAGTACGATATGTCTCAACTAAAATCACCCATTCATATCAATAAATGTTCATCATCCATTATTACGTCCCCATCATCATTAGAGGCACAAACTCTCCCCCCCCCAAAAAAAAAAAGAAAGAAAGGAAAAAGTCTCTCCAGCCTTAACAAAGTAGACGTAAACAAAGCGAAATTAATTACTCTGCGGCTCACACGTGCTTCGGCAGCGAGAGACGTGAATAGCAAGATCGTCTGCTTACTTACTGTCGTCGCATAATTTCCAGAAAGGCTACAGTTTGTTGGTAAATAATAAACGCACTGACACTGACTACTGGTATGTTGGAAATATGCATTTTCTTAAATTGTTATATAAACGAGATTGTCTCTGTTCCTGTTGTCCTCTTTTGTGTTTTATAAAACGAGACAAAATTGTCACACATCGTCGCCATGAAACTCTGCATTCTACAATAATTTTAAATTAGTGGGGAAGGCGCGTGAACGCATACGCATGCACAGTAAATACTATATGTCGAAATACGGGCGAAGTTGAAATAAAGCTACATCTGTTAAATATTATATATATTGCGCTTATTATCACAAACTGTAGGATAAATTCAGATATTTTTATTTGAAATTATTATTTTAGTAAGGATTATATTGCGATAGGATACTAGTGCACTGAGATCAACAACCAATCACTGGTCATCGACAAACTGGTAGTCAGGTGGGTTTGTTTAGATCTACTTTTTTCTAAGGCTGGAAAGAGAATAGTAATTTTGTGTCATAATCACTTTTTTTCTTTTTTTTTTTTTTTGTTTCACACCTGCATATGGAGCATTCCTTTTTGTCTTCCTTTTAAACTCCAGTTCCAGTAGCCACTTCCTCACATTACGACTCACTTTTAATGCACTTGCAGCACTTGAAATGGTACATTCGTTACTTGCGTCCATCACTGATTCAATGTTCTCTTTGATTTGTTTTCGTCATAATCATTTTTTTTCCTACTTCTCTTTTTTCATTGATATCCCATCTTTGATCTTATTTAATGTTCTGTACACAGTTGCATGACTCAATCCTTCTTTTTGAAAGTGCTTCACAACTTCAGCGTCAGAGAGTTCCGCATTCCTCAGCACGAAATCTCGAACATGAATCCAATTGACTTTCGCTTTCGACGAGTGCATATTTCCCGTTGACTCTCTCCTCAGCTGATACTGCCTGTAATCGCATAACAGAGGGTATGAAACAGTGCAAACAGCAGTCTGCTCGGATGTGTGTGTCATGAATAATACGTGTTCAAAATAGTGTCTCATTTGAATCCACAGCAGGTTATATCAAGAAGTGACATTTTTTTGCAATCGGTTCAGTGTTCCAACAACAGGTTCTATTTTCTCTCTTAGACTTTCATTCAGACCGCAAGGGATCTAAATAAACGCTTTTTGCTTTCCACCCTTATTGCCACAGAACAAAAACAATAAGGAATAGTGAGTAATTGCTTCTTGATTTGCGTTGAGCGTCCGAAGAACAGGTTGTATCTTTGATATTATTCTTACTGCAACCAGTACTTATTATGCATGCCCTACTTCAAGTATTGAATGAACATAGTTTGGAAGTCTTAGTTTCGCATTGTGAAACGATACTCAATAGTTCTTTAAAATTTTGTTCACTTTTAGACTTCCAGACTCTGCTATGCGTAAGTGTCGGAAATCTTACAGGGCGGTTTTGTCTGTCAGTCTGTCAATAGGTAATCAGATCTGAAACGGTAACATATATCGAAATACGGATCTCTGCAATCGACGCAACGCCTCAACGATAGGTTCCACGCTCTCTATTAACTTTCTACTCAAACCAGAAGTAGTTCAAATTAGTCATTTCCGGTTTTAACGTTTATCGCCCCTAAAACGAAAACAGTAACAGATAGCGAGAGACTTGAGACTTTTTGGGGGGCTAAACGATTGGGCGTCTTAAGGCAACGTTCCATGACTATCTTGAATACTCTATCAAAGCCAGAAGAGGTTGTAATCTACTACTAATTTCTATTTCAATCCTAATTTCCGTAGAGCAAAAACGTTAAGAGATATCGAAATGCAGATTTTTGCAATCGAGTCAGCGTCCTAAGTGTATGTTTCTAGTAATGAACTCATGCGAGATTGTCCAAACAGCAGAGTTGGCAATATTTGAAGACAAAATTTACCTGTCGGATATAAATTTTATCCTTTACACACTTTCTCGAAAGCAAATAATTTATTTTAGGCTTCCTTAATTTCCTGGCACCATGGTCGTCTGCAGGGCAGGACAAAGGAAGAACATCTCTTCCTGTGGGTTTCAAATGGCATTCAGTTCAAAATACATCACTAAACATTAAATTTGCTTACTCACGCACTGCATTATTCAATATATTTAAATAATATATTTGTTTGTAGTTAATGCATGTATGTACTGTGCTTAAATACTTGTTTTACATGAAGAACTATTTGTACTGGTGTATTAACGTGTTAATGTATTTGCGACTGCGCTTGTGTATCAGTCCTTTAGCTCTCTTGAAATTCTACAGTTGTCCCTTCCTGCCGCTATAGTCTAAAGATAATTTCATTTTATCATTTACACTAAATTTATGCTTTAAATTTTATTTCAGGAAAGGATCCTTCAAGTTCCTTTCAAGTGACAACACTAGGTCAAAGTGAATAGCATGTAGAAGCATGCAAGAAATAGCAAAGTGAATAGCATGTAGACTGTTCTTGGCTGCGTGACGCATGCATCTACTTTTGAAGTTAATGTTTCACAAAAAACAAACAGACTTAACAGACCAAGCCGTGCACAAAACTTTCATTATTTACTAGATGCAAGCAGCGCTTTAGTAAACTAAACATTGCAGAAAATTTTGATTCCCTGCTCAATATATTTTCTAAAGATGGCCTTATGAAAATAAAGTTATTGATGTCTCTTAGTAGAACGAAAATCCCGAATGTATGAGCATAACCTTGTTACTGATAATTTGTTATGTTAACTTTAGACTCCATTCATCTACGTCTTCGATCGCGAGCTAGTAGTAACTAGCTGGGACATTTTCGGTAGATCGCGTTAACACTCCGGTTGGGTAATCTTGATTCCTCCCCTGAGCGGCATGAACAAATGTAAGATTTTTTTTAAGTAGGTAATATGTTTGGTTGTTAGCTCACAGTAGAATTTAAAGACGATACAGTAGTTCAGAAGCTTCATACGTTTGGTTGTTAGCTCACAGTAGGATTTAAAGATGGTACAGTAGTTCAGAAGCTTCATACGTTTGGTTGTTAGCTCACAGTAGGATTTAAAGACGGTACAGTAGTTCAGAAGCTTCATACGTTTGGTTGTTAGCTCACAGTAGGATTTAAAGACGGTACAGTAGTTCAGAAGCTTCATACGTTTGGTTGTTAGCTCACACTAGGATTTAAAAACGGTACAGTAGTTCAGAAGCTTCATACGTTTGGTTGTTAGCTGACAGTAGGATTTAAAGACGGTACAGTAGTTCAGAAGGTTCATACGTTTGGTTGTTAGCTGACAGTAGGATTTAAAGACGGTACAGTAGTTCAGAAGCTTCATACGTTTGGTTGTTAGCTGGCAGTAGGATTTAAAGACGGTACAGTAGTTCAGAAGGTTCATACGTTTGGTTGTTAGCTCACAGTAGGATTTAAAGACGGTACAGTAGTTCAGAAGCTTCATACGTTTGGTTGTTAGCTGGCAGTAGGATTTAAAGACGGTACAGTAGTTCAGAAGCTTCATACGTTTGGTTGTTAGCTCACAGTAGGATTTAAAGACGGTACAGTAGTTCAGAAGCTTCATACGTTTGGTTGTTAGCTCACAGTAGGATTTAAAGACGGTACAGTAGTTCAGAAGCTTCATACGTTTGGTTGTTAGCTCACAGTAGGATTTAAAGACGGTACAGTAGTTCAGAAGCTTCATACGTTTGGTTGTTAGCTCACAGTAGGATTTAAAGACGGTACAGTAGTTCAGAAGCTTCATACGTTTGGTTGTTAGCTCACAGTAGAATTTAAAGACGGTACAGTAGTTCAGAAGCTTCATACGTTTGGTTGTTAGCTCACAGTAGGATTTAAAGACGGTACAGTAGTTCAGAAGCTTCATACGTTTGGTTGTTAGCTCACAATAGAATTTAAAGACGGTACAGTAGTTCAGAAGCTTCATACGTTTGGTTGTTAGCTGACAGTAGGATTTAAAGACGGTACAGTAGTTTAGAAGCTTCATACGTTTGGTTGTTAGCTGACAGTAGGATTTAAAGACGGTACAGAAGTTCAGAAGCTTCATACGTTTGGCGACCAATGATCTAGGTAAAACATGGAAATAACGCAATGAAGTGTATTGAAGGGAACTCAATTTAATGGAATTAATTAATAAAATGAAGAACTTGAACTGTATTAATTTAATGAAATACAAAGAAGAGCGTTATAGATACAATTACAATTAACATGTTATTGTTAACACATCTTCGCATCTGGAGCCCAGCGTCCATAGAAGTTATGAAAGTAAGCAACTCCCCTGAGTAAACAAAATAATGCACTAATATAAATCATGTAATAGTGATTTAATAATAATGCAGAATATGATGCATTAAATTTTCAAAATAATACATTAAATATTTAGAAGAGGGCCTCAAACTAGGCTAATGTATTAAATATTCTAAGTAAGACATTAAATATTCATAATAATGCATTAAATATCAGGAATATTGCATTAAGTATTCAGAATAATGCATGAAATAATATCAGCTTCCCCTAAGTGGAAACTACTCTATTCTACTGCATCGTATGTTTTATTAAACGTTTGCAGAGCATTGTGTGTTAAACAGTTTTACAAAGATCAACAAGTCAGCAATGGAAAATATTTTTCATTTTGTTTTGATGTTAGAAAAAAATATTTTATTGCTACAATTTTTGGTTATTGATTTTAAATTACAAATTTTCCCTCCCCCTTTTTTATGACTCTATAGTGAAATCTTTATTTTCCACACAGTAATGTTTGAATAAATTGTGCAATTTCTATACAATTTCCTGTAGATTTAGAAAAAAGTTATTTAATTTAAGACATGAATTTACTTACTTAAGTTTTGTGTTCTTTACAAAGAGTTATTAGACGATAGAATGTGCTTTCGAAAGCGATTTTTATCTCTTTTAGTACTGAACAGGCCCGTGTTTATGTAAGTGCTCTTCTGTGCTCGAGCACAGGGCGGCAAAATTTTGGATTTCTTTTTAAGACTCGCAATAAAGTAATATTTAAAACTAACAACCCGCACAGTCCCGTGCAAACGTGAGAAAATATGATAATGTATTTAATTTGCTCTAATTATAGTAGTTACTAATTAGCTAGCTTAATCTGATTTTTAAAAAGTCATCCTCTCCCACCCCTACCTGAAAGTATGAGGATGAACCTGAACACCATGAAAACTGACACTGTTAAACTCAGCGACTTCAGAACTATGAATTCAACATAAAAACTGTCGTTTTCGATTACTTTTAAAATCTCCCCCCCCCCCCTCCCTGGGGAGAGGAGTATGACCTTGAAGTTGAATTTGATTAAAACTGTCACTATTGATCTTAGGGACCCCAAAAACTATGAATTCAACTGTAATATTGGTCGTTTTCGGCGGTAGGGACGGCAAATTATATAGAGCACAGGGACACACAATATATAAATACGGGCCTGGTACTGAATAGAACCATTTTTTGTGGCGAATTGTATATTGACTGACGAGGAAGTTTTTAATCATTAAGAAGCTATTGGCAAAATGAATTGTAATATCTAAAACGCTATTCTTTTCTGTAGGCAGTTACACTTTAAACTGGTTTATATTACAACAGGGATGCATACATATATATATATATATATATATATATATATATATATATATATATATATATATATATATATATATATATATATATATATATATATATATATATATATATATATGTAATTATTATTATTATTAGAGTAATTCCAGAGACATCGTGGCTTAGTGGAGAAGCACTTACTTACCTTTGGTGTGTGGTGTCCCTGATTCAATCCCCGGTCAAGTATGTTTCTAGTGAACAACATCGTATCCGTTTTTTTTTCATGTTACTCCGTTTCCTCCAACATTCTTATTTTACCAATTCTTCCATCATCATTCATTTTCCTTAATCATCTGTTTCCCTTAGCCTAAAGGGCATAATCATGGGATGTAAAACTACAAGGTTTTATTTGATTTTTAAAAGTAATTCCTAAGGAAACTAACTCAACAAAATGAACTTTCTTTACCTAACTAAAATACACGACTTCTCTGTATTTGTTCTGAAGTAAAGAAACAAGTAGCAATAGAACGTACAGAGCACGTGAATAAGTTTGGTTTTCATGGTATGATATTTTATCAATTAATATTTAAACCGGTAATGGTAGTAGAGTTTTACCATTTCCGATTCAATAGAGGGTTTAAACTGGAGATGGAATATACTCTTGGAAGGCATAATTATTGCAGAAAACTGGCTTTTCGCGGTATTTTCCCCTTCTTACTCTATAGCAATCAAGATTGAAACCGAAAATGATTTTTCTACCACTTCCGGTGTACGAATCACCTCCATCAATGAACTGGATTCCTATTTTTAGTCCACCATATCCTAGCTAAAATTGACGGCCTTTTGAAGTTTTGTGTCTCCAGGACAGTAAAGAAAAACCTAAAACCTTAAAAATTGACACGAGATGTATCGCTTTGACCACCATTATAAAAAGGAAAAGAGAAGCACCAACTCAAATGCTTTATTGTCAAATCAGACACTTTTCGAACTAGATGTGATCTCTGAGACTGAGTGTGTCACTCACTGAGACTAATCCAGTGTAGCCTAATACCAAGAAGCTGTATTTGACCATTAGTGAACACACATGCTTTTAAGACTGTAATTTAAAACACTCAATGCAATAAGTTGTCAGAGCGTTTGATAAATTCACGAGCCATTCGTGATACTGATTTTTTTTTAAATGAATTTCACAATGACCTCACTTCATAACACGTTTTATAAACTCATTCTTTGAAAATAGTATTTAGAAGAGTGTTCACAATAAATGATTTCCCTATCCATTTAGTTGCAAACTTAGTCCATCATTATCCATACAAATCATATCTAATTTTGGAACTACAGGAGGCACGACGACTCAATGGTACAGTGCGTGGGGTCTCTAGTTTGATCCCCTTCGAAGTAAGTTTGTGGTGGACAACATTGTGTCCTTGAGTTTTCTGGGGGCACTTCCGTTTCTTTCCATTAATTCTTTCCATCATCATTCATTTGCCTTAATCATCGTCTCATTTAGCCTGATTAGCCTTTAGCATAATCGTGGAACGTTAATATCATTTCCTTTGGAACTACACTCAACGAAGGAGTCAAACTTTCTTCCTAGGTGGGTCATGACAAATTTAATAAAGTATCTTTAATAAAAAGCGGCAGTATATAAGAAAATGGTAATTAAGACGTGTGTAACGTTGAGAAGAATAATTTCATTTGTCCAAAGTCCATATATATATAACGTACAAGTATATAAAATTATGTATTTATGTGCATGTAGTAAATTCTATCAGAAATTGCCAAGGAGGTAAACTTGGTAAGGATTTTATTTAGGGATAGGCGAAAAGGGGATGTAACAGAAACATAAAATAATGACAAGTACTTTTAGATAAATGAAGACCAGTAATTTTATTTACAGTTACTTTTGATCAAAGCTTTGTGGTCTGAGAAACCAGAGCATATACTGTATTTTACTTTAGGCGAAGTGGGATAAATCGTATGCCGTACAAAGAAACTACAATACAGGAAACCTGTCTATTTCTTTCATTTTAACTCTTTTGCTCATATTTCTGTCTGAATTACTGCAAAGGAAATGAACGAGAATTCAGTGCAGTGCAGGACCACTGTGGCTCAGTGGTCGAGTAATCACCTCTGGTGCTTGAGATTCCTCGTTCAATTCCAGCTCCTGCTAAGTGGGTTTTGTATAGTGTCTCCTTTCAGTTTTCTCGTTTCTTCCCACTTTCATCATTGCACCCTTATTATCCATCTCATCATCGCCGTCCCCCTTAATTTTCCTATAATAATGGGATATTAAACTTACAAAAAAAAAAAAAAAAAAAACAGGGTGGCAATTTAAATATATAGGGTTTGCCGAACCGGAAAACAGTCGTGAACTAGGGTTGCCAGACGTCCCGGTTTTCAGTGAAATTATCAACTGTCCCGAAAAATGCTTTCGGGACGCCTTTTTGTCCCGCTTTTCGTTCTTCAGACTGAAGAAAAAAATCAACCTACAAGGGCTAGTATGTCTCACTAAAAACGGATGGTTTATGTAGCCAAATAATTTCAAACAAACAACAAGGAGTTTGAAAATCACATCCACTCTTTTGTCCTATGGAGTTGTTCCGTTTTCAGAGGGAAGAAAAAGAGATCTTTAAAAGGTATTCAAGAGGAGCATATTTTATGACAATAATTTCTCGAATATCATTTTCAATAGAAATGAACGTCTTTTCCCCGGTGACGGGCTTTAACTACTAGTTATTTTATACTTCAAATATTTCTGTTTTTCCTAAATGCTAAATTTATAGCATTATGGTAGTGTTTCTGACTCAGGTGATGACGCAACAAAGAAAACAATATCTCTTCAATCATAAAAGATAGGGTGTGTTGTAATTGGCGCAATATTTAGGACCCGTTAAACACAACAATTCGGAATAAGGGTTGCCTATATTACCTTTTCACATTCTTCATACATTTCTTGTGAGTCTTCATTTATGTTAACTGTGTATAGAATAAACTGGAAAATTGTGAGTAATAATCTGGAAAAGACGGGCACTTAATTGATTCTGACCAGATGAGTAGGAGGACCCCTCACCTATATCCTGAGATTGGTGTCCCGCTTTTTCGTTTACAAAATTTGGCAACCCTATCGTGGACTATAGGTTGCACATGACTAAACTTCTAAGTTCCTTTTCATATGTTATTAGTACTTGCAATGAACCTTATACTCCAATCAACTAAATAACTTGCATTTCTGAGTGCTTGGACGATAAATTACAATGTATTCATGGATTTAATAATACAAGTATGTACGTTCTTTAATTTACATGTCATTCACTTACGTTCATTGTATATTTAAACGTGCGTATCTTTAAATGAAAAGTTTCCAAAGCGTGCTTCAATGGTTAATAGCGTTTTCTTGTTTAAAGAAAAAATGCCTGTGTTTATACGTGATTACTTTCTTCTCTTTTTTTCCCTCAGGTATTTCTGATATCAGTTCCACACGTCATGTAGGGTCTAGTCACGTAATAGGGTTATTGGAATACAAGAGTGAAAAATCACATCCTTTGGCCCCCCAATACTCTGTAAAATGTTGCATGAAACAATATTTCAATTTGCATATTTACATTCCAGGCATGGATTTCCTGACAGACTAACTAGGCTGTAAAGCTTCCTACAACGTTATCTGAAAGAAAAATAAGCTAAAGTAATGATGTAAAAAGAACGGAAACCAAAATCAAATTAGAAAGAAAAAAGGAACAAAAGAATATATTTTGTTTGTCAAGTAGGTGCTATTTTAAAGTAATTAGGAATATCTATAATGCTATAGACTGAGTCAGAAATAAGTCTATACGTTTATTGTGAATGAAATATGGATACAAATACTATATCGTTGTAAAGCAATGTCTCAACCTAACGATACACAAGAGTTTCAGTAACCTAGTTCTCGAAAACTAGTCGCCGTTTCCAACACAGCATAATCGACAATACTTGTAATGTTTCCAGCATGTCGATGTCTCCTATGTTACTAGCATATAGTGCCCTTTCTGATGAAGTAGCAGCCTCGACTAGTCGAAGTAGTGCCTGCAACTTTGATACATATTATCGTCTAGTGTTCGATTTGCAACTTTGATACATATACAACTTTGATAGTGTTCGATTAAACATTAAACTTTCTAATTCAGTAGTTCATCTATGACACTTATAGTCTCGGTGCTGACAAAGAACGATGAACTGCAACAAATAAGCTCAGCGCAAACTTCTTCTTCAAATAACTCTATAGCTAATATTCTCTCGCCAGTGGAACAACCTCACAATCATTCTGGTTTGCAATCGCCCATGTTACCATGGTGACTCTCTGCTGCATGTCTAACGCTATATTTTGACTAATGACGTTAACAGAGGCACACAAATCTTGCCTGAAATACCGAAGTTCCAATGTTGATATACTCTACGAAGTACCACTTCCTTCTACAGTATACAATATGACAGTAGTTCCTAACTGGTGTATTGGGATGTCTAGCAGTCCCGTACGATGTGTCGCAAAATTTTACAATTTAAAAATCATGAAAAATTTAATAATAATTAGTTGAAAACAATTTTGCGACTAAGTGTACTAATCAACGCTACTAGCAGCACTAACATTGCTCAGTACTACAAAGAATCACAGGCGTTCAGTAAAGTGTGTCACCAATCAAAAAAGGTTACGAACCATTGCAATAAATCACTGACCTTAACGTAGACCTATAGCCGTATTCCTCACTCAGCCTGTAGTAGTGAGGATGACAGAGACCAACATGAACCCAATATTGAGAGACAGGGATCAGTCAATAATGTTATCAATTGGTGAAACCTGTATCTTTTCAACTCCAATGGATAGGGGGATTAGTATTTAGCATCTCTTTTAGCAGTAAGCTTGTATGAGATATATACCTACAGGTTAACGTGGAATCCGAACCACATGAGCACTGTTTCTTCCAGACATGTTTTGGGGGGAACTTCCACCCCTGAGCTCTGAGAGTGTCCCCCCCCCCGAACGAGACCAACTACCAGCAGTGCTTCCCCAGAACACTTTTTCTGAAAGAATGACTGCACATGAGCTCCTACCGGGAATCGAACCCAGATCTTTCGCACCGAAGACGCATACGCTACCTTTTATATCCATGACCAAGCTCTATATGCTATGAATAACTAGGGGACTATAATATGAATTCGATGTCTCACTAAGAGGTATCCTTATCCCGTCCAGAGAAAATACTATAAGACATCTTTTTTCGATATAGATTGAGTAGTTCAAAAATAGTGAATTCTCTATAGAAACCGAAAGTGCTTCGGTTTCAATATTTTGATCTCACATAGCCTGAAAGTCTATCTACCATAATTCCACAGTCTTTTTTAACTGTCACTGTAATTTTGACAGTGTCTCGTATATCATTATGATTTTAGTGAAAAGTACAATACGGTAGTTATAATGTAAAAAAAGAAAGACAGTGAAATAAATGTTTTAGGGCTTTGTAAATAGGCGGCTGAGGCTAGATTTCAGTTTATAATTTGTACTAAGGGTTAATGATATTATTACTTCCTAAATTTTAAATCTATATATTTTTATTAGAAGTGCAAGTCAGGGGTTGATTGGTCTGGGTTTTCAACCGTGAAGTCTTGGGTTTGAATCCCATAGCCGGTCATCATGATTGAGAATTTTCTGTTATCATCCGAACGTAGAAATGATTTCTTTAAAAGTAGATTCTAAGTAGTATTATCTACAAGACGAGTAGAATTTTCGTCTGGCTTTTAAGGTGAGAGGTGTCAACAGTATCGGGGGCAACACTAATTCACCCAAGACTTTCATTTCAAATACTATTTTAGTGTTGCATTATTCAATCTATAAAAAAACTACCAATTCATAAAATAATTCTATGAACAGAAAGAACAGCATTTGTTAACTTTACAGATATAGAAGTTATTAGACAAATACTCCAATAATAAATATGGTTTAAATGTTGTTATACTACCTTTCGTGGATCTCTCGGGACACGCAAGGATTCTGATAACTTTTAGACGATATTAAGAAAAAAATAAAGTCATAAATTTTGTGCATTAATTTATAAAGAAAAGAGACGAGAAATTTTCGAGGCGAGAATTGACAAGAGACAAGGGCGTCGATTTTCCTGTAACTTTGGGGGGGGGGGCATTCATAAGAAAATACATGTAACAGTAAAAATACATATAAAATATATATTCATAAAAATACTTGGGGGCCCACATGAGCTTTGGGCGGCCCGGGCCTCCCCGCCCCCCCCCAGGATCGGCGCCCTTGAGAGACGAGACTTCTACAAAATTAACGACTGGAGACTAGATAAATCTTATTTCTCGTGTCGTGGCCTTGACCGACTTCCGTTACAATTGTTATTTGTTATTGTTCTAAATTGTCAATAATTTGCAAAAGTAAATTGGCCATGCAGTTTGTAATTGAAAGTTTGGTAAATAAGTAACAAAGTAGACTTAGCCTATGTAGTTACTAATAAAGTTTATTTTACTGGGGCGTTCAGTGCACCAGGGAATCAAACCTCATCATCTAAGTTATTAGAAAAACAGACATAAAGTTTGTGAAATCTCCAACCGTGATTAATGTCCATGAGAGGTGTACCAACATAACGTAAATTATCATGCTTGATGTTACCACGTGTTTACGTGTTCTGGCTTGGCTCTATCTCACGCTAGTCTGCCTCACAGAACAGTCCTTTAAGCGCCTGGCGTTAAGTACAAGGTAATCATAATTTTAAAGTGACGAAAAATCTTATATTCTTATTTCCTTGAGGCCGGCAGGCGAAGAGAGAGACGGGCGAGGGAGAAAAAGGAGAAGGTGGCAGGAAGGTGGAGCCCTTCTGCTATATGGTAGATTTGCGCGCTCCACAGATGGAGATGGGCGTAGGAGGAAATGTCTGCTAGCCACGGGAGAAAGAATGTCTCATATCGTTTCAAGGGCCCATATCGTTTCGACGAAAGATTGTGGTTTATTTACAACACTCATATATACATTAATTACTATGCATTCGAAATTTAATAACACGTGATGTATGTTAACTTCTTTTACAAACATTTAACGAACGAATTAACATTCTTAAACTATATATTAAGTTGATTTCTCTCTAAAATATTATTGTGAAAACGCTCATGTGAAATCACAGATGAATATATATTAGACTTGTAATTAACATACATAGTTATAAAATACCAAAAAGTAGAGAATACCTACTTGTTAAATCATATAGAGTAGGTTTAAGGCGGAGAACATTCATATTTTCTAGCTTTCTCTTGGTTATATAGTTAGCTAACAATTCTTTCGCATGAGATAGCAGATTTTGGTTCCCGATGGAACATGAAATGAAATCTTTGAGTTTTACGTCCCACGGTTATGCCGGTTAGGCTAAAGGAGACGGTGATGATGAGTAATGAATGAAATGGTGGAATGAAGAAACTGGGAGGAAACGGGAGAACCCCGAGAAAACCCATGAGCACGTTGTTTGTCCACCACAAAGTCCACATGGCGCGAGCTGGGATCAAACCAGGGACCCCAAGCACCGGAGGCGAACGCTCTACCATTGAACCACCGCGCCCCCCAGGGTTCCCGCTGAAAGCAAATGTGATTGAGATTCAGCGTTAAACACTAGGTCTATGTCATCGTTCTGAAAATGAATGGTCAAATGAATTCTCATTTGATTTACAAACGGCCGGAATCGAACGAACACTCGAATTCCAATGTATCATGAAAGTACTATCGTATCCTTACTTTACAAGTTAATAAATGTTATAACAGAAATTAAGCTAGTTAACTTTCCATTACTTACGTTAGTTTTTTTTTTGTATCCGTTTCAAATTGCAGTGTTAATTTGACTAACCTGGAGCTGCACCTGGAGCTCAAACGCCCCCTGCGCCGCGGGGGTGCTATTTATGACTATGGTGGTGGGTTTAACAAATAACGCACGTATCACTCAAACTGAAAGATGTTACGACCTCTTTCATCACTCCACATGGTACTGCAACTAGTTTCAAATGACCTTCAGTGCAAAATGTTTACACAATTCCTATAATAAGTGTACTGCTCAAAAATAGATTCCCCTATTCCCAGTGGACGCTCTGCTCGTCTGCGCAAATTTCCAGAAATTCAAGTAAAGGTTACAGAAAACGTTTTTGCACAGCTGTGATACACTAGTGAGTGCTTACATAAAATAAGTCTTAGTAATTACTGAACCTTTTCTTGGTCAATATATTTACTTACATTGTTATTATGGTGATATAATACCTTGGATGTGGAATTTAAATCAAAAGCAGTGTTGCCAATCCCACACTTTGTTCACTATTTTACTATTATTTCACAATTTGCGTAAGGTGCAATAAAAAAAATCATCTCTCTCTTCGCATAAGTCTGTCTTTACAGGATTGGAGAACAATGTCGTGTGCATTCTTTTATAAAACTTTTATGTGTAACTTTTATGAAAATTTAACGATGGGTTTTTTGCGATATTAATTTTTGAAAATAGTCCAATTTTGAAATTTTCACTTTTTTCATACTAAATTCTTACTTTGGTTACAGATATTTAGGAAATAATATTTTTACTGTAATGTCATGTTTCCGTACTATTTATTCCTACCATAAAACAAATCTTATGTGTTTTCATTTAGGCATAGGAGACATCCGAAATATGTGCACAACAAAGTTTTTTCCTAGTTCAATTTTGTTACAGTTTATGTTACACCTCTAATGTCTCTGTTTGGTATGGTTTGGAAGAGTTGAAAACAGTATAAAATAAACAACAAAAAAGGTTTCTAGCACTTTCTGTTCTTTCTTAATAATACTTTCAAGACGCCAATTCCTCACTTTGCTGCAAAAGTATCAACATCTGGTGACTTTTAAGAGGTTGCAACACTGTTGAAAATCATCAGAGACCAAAACTATCATGTTTCTGAATTCCTGTCATGTTCGTCTTTAATATATATTTTTTTCATATAACTTCAAGATGGTTATGATACACATTTGGCTATCACGTGAACGATTTGAAATGAAATGGGCCAATAGTTAGTTTAGAAAATGAAAATTTCAATCTTTGATTAAGAATGATTTCTCGAATGCTGAACACCGACTTGTTTTAAAATGCACTATAACCTGAAGTTCCTTCTTTCCATGAATCTTCATTTTTCCATGTATCACGTCGCTTAGCGGATTCTCCTCGTGATTTATATTGTGAGACCTGAGATAGGATTTTCCTTATGTGACACTAGAGACTTAGGTTTCCTCTTTTCTTATATATGTAGGCATCTCCTTGTCTGGGTTTTTATGCAGATTCTTTGCATTCGTATGTATTATACAGCGTTTCGAAATTTGTATCAGTTTCTTCTACTTCTGGATTTTTGTTTCTAGTTTCTTCTGGGATGTTGCGGTTTCGTATGTCTTGCAATAGCTGGACTTCAGTGTTTTGTTTAATAATTTATTGTCACATATAACAAACACGAATTCCAATCGGACCAGAGTACAACCTTACATCACAGAAGTTCAAAATCATTGGAGATAGGCAATTAGTTTCATATTTCAAGAAAGTAAGAATTACATAGAATCTTGTTTTAAATATTGTGTTTTAAATAAAATATCACTCAAAGGTGACCTCCGAGACGTGACCTCCAGTTTTGATACAAAGAGAGAAACTGATGTGAAATGTACACTGCATTTTTTCCAGCGATAACCATTTTTTAAAACTCCTCATCACAAGAAAACGATATTCTCCTGCTGCTGTTCGCAATACGCTGCTCCCACCACTGTACATGCTTCCCAACCGAAACTTTTCCCTTCCCAAGTCGAGGGAGTTTCCTGTTCTGCTGCTCCGAATAACTCGGTGGATATTTTCTTTTAGTTAAACGTCCCACGTTATGCATTAAGTCTAACATAGACGGTAATAATAGAAGTGGTTTATAATAATGAAATAACGAAAGTGGAAGGAATTGGAAGAACTCTGAGAAAACCTATGCACATGGTGTTTGTCCACCACAAAACCGACTTAGCAGGAATTGGAATCGAGCCAGAAGCGCGAGCGTCAGAGGCGAGTTATTAGGAGAATATGTGTCATTTTAGTTTATAAGTGTAAGTGACACTGTTGGAACCGTACAAATAAGTATAGATACAGTTTGTTAGTAGGTACGGACACTCAGTGGTATAGCGCCCAACCTCTGGTGCTAAGGATCTCTGGTTCGATCCCAGACCAAGTGGGATCATAACGTACAACATCGTGTCCATGGGTGTTCTTGGGGTACTGATATTCTCATTCCATAATTTATTTGAGTATCTTTCATCGTTATAAATGAACGCAGGTATACCCGCGATATTTTTAAAGACGAAATACCATATAGTGCTGAATGCTACTCACTTAGTAAAAATCGAGTCCTCGGTCAGTGATATCGTGCGTTTCCCGCCAATAACTGAACTATCAATACTTCCACTGGTCTCAGTTTCGATTTCCTATGCAAGTCAAAATTTTCGGTGCTGGTCCAGTAGTTTTTTTTATAGTTTAACATCCCTCGATTATGCTCAACTGCTAATAGACACAGTGATGATGATGATAATGAATTGGCTGGTGAAATGAAGATGATGTGAGGAAATTGGACAAATCCAGGAAACTTAAGTACTCTCTGTTTGCTCTTCAGAAAGTCCATATGGCGGGAGCTGAAATCGAACCATAGACCCCACGCACCTGAGAATTAAGCGTTATACCACTGAGCCACTGGGGACCCCTTGATCCAATATTGTGAAGTAATTCATTACCTACTTTAATTAAGGTGAAGCAAATTCAAGTCTAGGAAGACAGAAGTAATGCAGTATGAATCGGTGCGCTGCCTACAACATACCTAATAGAATGTTTTTTTTTTGGTACTGACTCTACCTTATCCTACATAGTTAAACTTCAATGAACAGAAAGAAAACAGTAGATACCTTCTTTCATCTATATATTTTCTAATGTAACCTTTCATTCCATTCCAAATCTTAACAATGCGTATGAATTATACACATGGCAATACTACGTTTACCATATTCAGGTGAAGAATGCGGACACATTTTCATCTGGTTAACTCGTTATAGAATCAAGTTTGTCGTTAAATTTTCAAGTTCGCGTCTAAAACATGATTGAAAATATATTGAAATGCATGAAAAAAGTAAACGAACATCACGTTAATTTTGCCCATTCATATTTCTCAGTAGATCTAACTTTTTAAAAAGAAACATGTTCCTTCTTTGAACATAAATAACAAAAACTGTCTTGCATGTGAAGTATTTGAAATTGAATTGACAATACACTTGAGCATAGAAAATGCAGACAAAGGAGGGTGTTTCAGAAGATGTATGCCCCCCCCCCAAAAAAAAACCCTCAAAATACGGATATGTTCGCATAAATGCTGATATATATCAGCCCTAGACCAGTAGTTCCCAACCTTCATTTCTTGATACACACTTCCTGAACCGTACATACTACCCCCCCCCCCTTCTTTGCCACTCATTGTTCTGACTTCTTTCGCGATTTCAGATGCAACGTTGAACTATCAAACGTCTCCATCTTACAATATTCGTAATATTTGCAACTAGCTGAAATGTTTGTTTTTCAGACAGGAATAATATATTCATCGAAAAAACGAATTTCCCTAAAAATATGTAATAATAAAAGTCCGTAAGATAAGTTTTCTTGCGTCAATTTTAATCCCACTATCCCATTTACGATGATAAGCATTCTTTGGATAAATTGTGGCTCTCTCCCATAGGATATGCATTTTAATTATAATAACTATTCAAAATATAATAACAATTCAAGTAGTTAATAACTATTCAAAAATTGTTTTCAATAATGGATAACTGTATCAGACGCGCACTAGATTTTTTTTTTTTTTTTTTGGGAGCGGTCCAAGATTTAGGAAAGGTCCAATATTACAAACCACTACGTATATTAGTACTGAATGGGTATTATTCTGCACCCGAAAATCGATAAGTGATTGTAAAATACTTCACCTGTATTTCCAGAGCAAAGAAAGTGATAGTACTAGATTGCTTTTATAATACTATTACGTAGTAGGGGAAGGTCGGACAAAACCGAGCTCCAAAATGTTCTTGCTTATTGCTCAGCATCTATATGGATAGTATAGCTTGAATTTGTTTTCAAATGCTAAATAGATTTGTTATCGACACAAAAACGTTTATTTCAATTGAAAAAGCTGGTAAATGTCGAGAGCAAAAGCATTTTTAAAGGGTATGAAAAAAACCGCTTTTGTCCGACCAGATCAGACAAAACCGGGTACATATAAAATAATTATTTAAGAAAAAGCTTTTATTTTACAAGAAAAATATGTAATTACTCCAAGAACTAGTACAGCAAGAATCAATACAACTGAAAAAAAATGTGAGCTTAAAAAAAGCACGGACAATATAGAAGGCTAGACTATATTAGACCAATAACATAGAAAAAAATAACTTTAGGTCGCGATTTTATTAAATCTAAGAACAAAAATCCCAAATAAAAGTTTCATTATATTCGTCCACATTGCTACAAGCTTCGTGTACCCATCCTTTACAGTTAAGACACTGTATCTAACCTTCTCAGAGTTACACTATACTACCCGGTTCTGTCCGACTGTTGATGTCCCGGTTTCATCCTACTACGCCATTATTCTGAACTACAGGCGTAGCACCTCTCAAGGAACATAAAAATCCTGATTCAATACATAAAATAACAGCAGGAACAGTTATTATTTTGTGTTGTATACTTGCGTAATTCAATCTTCCAGTGGTTAAGAACAGCAGTATATTATCGATGAGAGACAAATCAAAACTTTTCTACATAAATTCTTCGATACCTCACCAAAAACAAAGGAGAAACTTACTCAGCTTTCTCTTAAACTAAGAATGACATGGCGGCTGTTTGCAACTAATTCCATGCGTTGGCTGACAAATAATAGCACTAATATAGCTAGAAAACTCAGGTCCTGGTTTTATCCACCTACCCGGTTTTATCTGACTTTCCCCTACACCTGAAGTGTAATATCAAATTTTTATGATACATCCAGGAGTAAAAGTGAGGGGGAACGCGGGAAAACGCCGTCCCCCACTTCCAAAAATATCTCTGGCGTCAACCACTTTCTAAAAAAAAAAATACAATGGGAAAGATAGGTCCGGGGGACGCTGCCGTGATGTCATGCGTCCCCCTACCCTTTCAGATCCACTTTTAACCCTGGCTACATCAATCATTTTCCTGCTAAACAAATATAATTTTATTGAGAAAGTGTACAAATGCAGTTAAGAAATTTTGAGGAGAGACGGAGCTGGAAAATATTCTTCCTTCATGGGTGCACCCTAAACCGTATCCATTTTTTAACCGATACATCCGTTTTCCTGTAATTCGATGACAAAAAAAAAAAAAAAAAAAAAAAAAAAAAAAAAATCAGTTTTATTTTTATATAGCCTACGTATTAGATTACGAATTTAGTTTATTGATCTGAGTAGTTCGCTGCCCCTTCCACTCTCTTCATACCTTCCCAGGTTGGGAACCATTACCCTAGACAATACTGAGTAAAATTGGAAATTATACTACAAAACAACAACAACAACAACAACAAAAGAGGTAAGTATCAAGCTTCCAGCCTAGATTACAACAGGCAGGTAACAAGCAGACGTTAAACCATGCCCATTAGGGTGGGCCGAATTTTTTTTTCAGATATTCAGGATTGAGTAGTTATCAAAAGTTGTGCATTGGTACAAAATGAAGCTATGTCAAATATGTTGATTTTAAAACAATATTTAACCGGGTCCCCGTGGCCCTAAAGGGCCTAATTTTTTGTTCAAATGAAATGATTTTAGGTAATAAGAACATTTTACCGGACAATACTATTAATACATAAAACATGAAATACATGGTTTCAATGTACGCAAATAACTATTAAGAGCTTAACTAACTTTCATAACTACCATATTAACCACGAAAAACCTTCGTGTTGAGCCCAGCTCAGAACTCTCAAACTTTAAGAGAATATCACTTTTTCGCATCTGGATGCAAAATGCACAACACTGGCTTTCCGAAGGCGGCGCTTACATTGCTGAATTCAAATAAACTAGAAACGGTATGGCTACAAGACTCTCTTCCTGTATTTTCTTGCCTTCGAATTAAGGATATGATTTTGAATTACAACTCAAAATGCAAAACGATCATTAACCCCTTTAAGAAACAAGATACCTCCATTAAAAGAAAAATTAAAGAAATTTAAGAACGGTGTTCACAAGTTATTTGATATTTTCTCTTGCAAATGCTGCGATAGATTAACCTGTAAGTGTGATAAATCAAATTAAATACCGCCGTGGGAGCTCATATTAGATCACAGAAGTCAGAGACAAATAATGAGTTGCAATGTAGATAAAGCAGAAACCCATAGGTTCAAAAGAAAGCATGACACACAGATCGATTATGATGCTGCGTTCCCCAAATAAAAGAGTGTTACAATCGTTAGCCTCAATCCCGCACTTGGAACATACATTAAATGCTTCCACCCCGAATTCAGACGATGAAGAGTTCGCATGGAGCTATCGCTTATAGAATAAAATCTAAAGTAAACCTAAATAAACAATAGTGAGCCCTAAACAAATAAGTACCGCAAAAGATTTAACAGGTGTCTCGAATAGATCGGCTGCTAAAATTGTATCCGCTGTTTTAGAAGATATGAATTTACTGAACAAAACTAACCAAGACAAGGTAGTAGACAAAAACAAAATCCGTAGGAAACTACCAAAAAAAGAAAAAGAAAGAAAAAAAGAAACCGTCTTCAGTGTAAAGCTACTAATTTTAAGGGTCTATTTTTATGGCCGAAAATACCAAACTATAGTTCTAATTGACAATTGCAGTAGGCAAAGCACTGAAGAATATGCGGATTATATCGATTTGACCGATTGGTCAGAAGTAATAGTAACGAAACCTCCAATTTTGGCTAACGTATCAACAGAAGAACCAACCGAAATGATTGTGGAAAAGAGGAGGGTTCACAGTTTGTTACGTTCCCCTTCCACACACAGGCTTTGGAGAGGTGTGTAAAGGTAGTAACAGAATCTTCTTCAGAAATATGCGGTAGTGTTGCACAAGACGGTTATATTAGCGCAAAACTGGAAGCACGAAAGTATTTACCAAGCTTCGGACATAAATCTCAATATTTTGTTCCAAGATTCAACTAAGGAGCTTTAAGTAAGAGGAAGGTGGATGGGAGGAACTCGCTGTGTAGCCATTTCCACATGGTGAGTTCTGGGCTGGTTTGGCGTTTGTTGGTCAATTTTTCAATCTTACCTTATGTATATGTGTCCGTACTATTATATCTACTAAATACCAATCAGACGAAGAGCTGCACATCAGATCAGAACATTTAAAATCCTGGGTTCTAGTTAAAGTATTAGGAATCTTAACGAATTTTCTATACATACTAAAATAATGGTATATATATATTTAAAAATAATAACATTTTTCGGACCTGCAGGTCCTGGTGAAATATTTTTATCTGCCTCTGTTTAGGGGAAGAAACATAGCATTATACATTTTTTGCACAGTACTCAAACTTAATTTTCTGAAAACAAATATTTCAATAATATTTTCACTACTCACAACCATATTTTTTCAGCATTGACGTTCTTTCGGGCTCCCGGGGCCTGGTTAAATATCTTTTTATCCGGCTCTGTTTTGGCGAAAAAAAAAAACATGACATTATAAATTTTGCACGGTACTCAAACTTAACTTGCTAAAAAATATATTTCAATAATATTTTCACTATTTACAACTATCTTTTTGTAAATAAACGTTCTTTAGGGCCCCCGGAGCCCGGTTAAATAACTTTTATTCCGGCTCTGTTTCTGTGAAGAAACATAACATTATACAACTTTTGCACGGTACTGAAACTTAACTTTCTAAAAATATATTTTAACAATATGTTCATTGGTCGCTACTTTTTTTTTTTCAAAATTACCGTTCTTTCGGGCCCCTGGTGCCCGGTTAAATATCTTTTTATCCGGCTCTATTTTGGTGAAGAAACATAACATAATATTATACAACTTTTACATGGTACTCAAACTTAACTTTCTAAAAATATTATTTCAATATTTCCACTACTCGAAACTATTTTTTTCAAAATTAACGTCTTTGGGGTCCCCGGGGCCCGGTTAAATATTTTTTTATCCGGCTGTATTTTGGTGAAGAAACATAACATAATATTATACAACATTTGCATGGTACTGAAACTTAACTTTCTAAAAATATATTTTAATAATATTTTCATTGCTCGCTACTTCTTTTTTCAAAATTAGCGTTCTTTCGGGCCCCTGGGGCCCGGTTAAATCTTTTTATCCGGCTCTATTTTGGTGAGGAAACATAATATAACATTTTATAACTTTTGCACGGTACTCAATCTTAATTTTCTAAGAAAAAAAAAATCGGCCGTTTTCGGCCCAACCTAATGCCCATGCACTTTCTTGGTGTGTGGACGCTCCTGCAGAGTTTTGTCCTTTAGCACTGGGTGGACACCACCAGCAGTGTGACCACCGCTTACTTTCTTACTAGATCTAGTACCTTTTATAATATTTTAGTGTTCTAGTACGTTCACCAACAAATCTAGTACTTTTCTCTTCCTCTTCTTTTCTCATAAATACATTTGGGAGGGAAAAAGAAATCTTATGAAAATTTGGCAATGTACGAAAATTTCACTGTTCCTGGTAACTTCTTCTGTCTTTTTTCAACAGTGGTATTTACAATAGCGGAAGTGGGACGTATGTGCCGTCCGGTCGCCTCTTCCAACTAATAAATGACCGCAGTAAACAATATTACATATTTGATGATCAGTTTAAACAGTAGGCTATTAAGAAATTAAAACTCGATTTTCTCAATGAGCCCATTTTATGATATTTCTTATTTTCTTCCGACGTCCTAAATATATTTGTCATACTTGTGTTACTTTAGTGATTTTGCAATGAGTTCTAATACGATAATTAACCACGGATTCCGCTAGGATTTTTAGTTTGGGGGTATAAAGTCAAAAGGGGAAGAGTGTAAGTGGTTTGCACGGTTTCTATCGAATTTTGACAGTAGAAAAATTAAAGTTGGAATTTCTTTCAAGAATGTGGGGGTCACTCCCCAGTCCCCACCCACAGGGGAGGGGAAGCTGTCGGAAACCTTCTAATAAGATATTAATATAATAAAATGTCATAAATAGAGTGAAACGCGAGCAGATAACATTTTAGTCATTTTTCCCCAGATATAGTACTTTTAACTGCATAGGTTAATACGAAATATTTTTGCTGGGTGGTCACACTGACCACCAGAATGCAAAGAGTACTAAAGGCTAACCATCTTTCCTCTGACCACACTCAGCACAGCTGATCTCAAAAAAAGCTTTATTCCAGTGTCACTAAAACGCTGGAAACAACAGTTTTCCATTCCCTCATATACATATTTAAAATTCTATTTTCTAAAATAGCTTTCAAGTTTAATTATTCTAAATTCATTTTATAAATGAACGTTTCTTTTCTCTATATCTCTTTGGATTATTTAGAATTACATGTTGGAAGTGACTTCAAAGTAATACTTCAAACGGACCTTTTTTTTAAAAAAAAATGTATACATATTTATACGCATGATACAAATGGAACTGTTAGGTAAATTTTTTTACGTACCTATTCATTATCATTACGAGTTACCTCAGGTAAATAAATTAAATTACAGTCCTTAACCGCATCCAAATGAAATAGATGGTGGAGGAAAACGAATGCTGACACAAAACGTAGTAACAACAAAGGGAGGAAAGAAAGAAATAAAAAGAGAAATATAAAGAAAGAATAATGGATGGAAGAGTAACAATATTAGCATTTACTCTCTATTCTTTTGAAAATTGCTATTTTGTCGTTACTGCAGTGTTGCCTATGACACAAGGAAACATGTAATCATATAAGTAGGAAACGAAAACCAGCCAAAATTCCATCAGTTGAAGTGAACCATTTAAAGAAGACAGTTTTTTTTTTCAATTTGTAGTATTTCCACGTCTTAATGTAACATGGAATAACTACTATTAAGTCAGAAACAGAATATTTTACTCTGATTTTTATCATCATTGTTTTATATTGAGCAGGGTTTAAATCTCCAATCATGGGAGTTAAAAATGCATACTCTAGTCACAACTGATGTCAAGCATCACTGAGTCACTTCTGTCTCAACTTTTGTCCGGATCTGGCTCTCGTTTCAGAGGCTCGGACTGACCCGGATATCGGGTTAGGTCCGACAAACTGAAATATCAACTATACAGCATTTCTATAGAGTTTTATAGTTTGTATGTAGAGATTAATGATCTCTACTACTCGAGTTGGAATAATTAATTCTCTGCGTTTTAATTCCCTGTGTTACATTTCGTAATGAAAGTACCATAAGTTGATGTTTATTCGCCTTCCCACACTAAAACGTAAAGCAGTGATTTCGAGTTGAGTTGATTTTGGTTTTAATGTCCCTTTCGGTAGCGAGGTTATATGAGACTGGACCTACTGATGAATGTGGAATGCGAACCACATGAACTCCTACCGAAAATCGTACCCGGGTCTCCCACACCAAAGAAGCGTACGCTAACCGCTTAGTTACAAAAGAGCTTTGCAGTGATTTTGAACACAGATTACACAAAACGATTTAACATAACTGTTCTTGGACTCAGCATTATTATTATTATTATTATTATTATTGAAGAATTTACGAATAGTATGTACGTTACTGTCGGGAGAAATCAAACAACATATAATAGATAGAATTTGCTATAGTGTGACCGCCATGACTCGTGAAGCTTGGGCTCTAACCAATCATACCAATCTGCCTTGTCTGAAGTGTGATGCATCGAAAGAGTTTGGTACGATTCGTGGACCTGCCTTCCGAATACATATTTGAGAAACATGAAAAAACAGAAGTGTACCAACAATGTTGCTGAACTTAGAAGACCTGGGGAACGAGATACAAAAATAAATAAATAAACTATTTCTATAACACAACACTAACAATTATTCGAATTAAAGGGTACCAATAATAATAGTAAAAATGTAAAATAACAAAAACTACACAAATAATCAAAATGAAACTTAGCGGCAATCCGATGGCACTGTACCCAGGGGAGGTATGTATAACGACACTAACAAAATTTCAGGGATGTGGATTGAACACCGAGACACCCTTGCGTTCTATTGGATGCTGAAATTAGTAACTCTAGGTCAAGCCAGGGGTAAAAGTCAGGGGAACGAGGATGGTCTTACCGAAAATATCTCTGGCGTCTCTCCACTTCCTATAAATTACAATGAGCAAAGATAGCCGCGGTGGACGGCGTGACGTCATACGTTCCCCTACTTTTCCAGATCCACTTTTACCGGTGGGTTAAGCTATACGGCTCCTTGCAACCACCATATTTAGTGTATATATTTTCATATGCAGTACGTAAATAAACAAGTAACCTACTCCAGCAAAACTAAAATCATCATCTTCATCAAATTTGCCACTAACTGTATACGTTTCAGCGCCATACTCTTTTCTCGATTTTCTCGAAACCTACACATGAGAATTTATCCTCAAGATGCCATTTTATTGAGCCCATGTGAATTGCCAACTGATATACAGGGTGTCCCAAAGTCCCCTGACATAGGGTAACTGTTATTATCAGAGTTACAACAAAATGTAAGAGGAAAAATCGTCTCCAAATATGATATTTTCAATTTAAAGTGAAGGAATTTTTCAAATCGGACAAGACGTTTGGGCTGTACACTCTTTATGTTCTCAATGTTAAATAACAATGCAACGTTGCCATTTACTTGGACCCAGAGCATAAGTGAATGAAATTATTATTTGAAATGCATAGCTGGCCATCGACACGTTAGCATAAAAGACAGTAACTTCATTGACTTATGTTGTGAGTCCAGGTAAACGGCAACGTTCTATTTTTATTTAACATTGAGTACATAAAGAATGTATAGCCCTCACGGCTTGTCCGATTTGAAAATTTCTTTCACTTTAGTTTGAAAACATTATATTTGGAGATGGATTTTCCTTTTACATTTTGTTATATCTCTGATAATAACAGTTACCCTATGTCAGGAGACTTTTGAGACACCCTGTATATATAAAGTTTAGGAGTTCATGATCATTTTGGAATTTATCTCATTAAATATGCTACCTACTATTGCCGTGGTTGCGTCGTGATTAAGGGGTTGATGAGGATGTATTTTAGTACTTTTTCAGCTGAATACATGGCGGGTTTCTTGTACAGCATGATTTTTTTTTTTAGATTTATGAAAAAAAAAGCGTCTCACGAACTAGGCATGAGCATTTACACTGACTTATATCACTATTTAGTTCAATTATATCTTCGATTGGAATCTCTCCCCTTGTTTTTTCTTTTTTTCTAAATGCTAATGATATTGTTGCATTTTATCAGTATTAAAGGTACTTATATTCATGGAGAATAATAATGTAAATCGCGAAAGGCCATTGTAAGAAAAGAAGATTTAAATGGGAGCGGGGAGAAGGGGCATATTAGTAGTCAGATTGAACGAAATTCGAAAGTTTATTCTGGACAAAATGATTTGAAATCACTTAAAAATAAGACTTTTAGAACACACTCCGCGATTTTTTGGGAGGAAGAGAGCACGATTCTGTAGAGGATGAAAAGTAAGAAAATAATAATAATAATAATAATAATAATAATAATAATAATAATAATAATAATAATAATAATAATAATAATAATAATAATAATAATAATAATATGCAAACTTTTCTTTCTGTCTGCACTTTTGGTATTTTCCTTTCAATCAGAAGCTCTTGGCTAACCAAATTGATAATTCCAGAGACCCTAGTCAATTTCAAGGTCATAGCTACTCAGGAAAAATAGTGTGGTATGCCGTAACAATACATGATTGGCCAACAATTTTATTGCTTCATTTTCTGGATATTCCACCATACTATTATGCTCTGCAAATAGGCATTTGAAAATACAGAAGTGATAGTAATGGAAGAAATGGTTAAACTCGTCAAACATTCAACTTTTAACTCACTTCAGATATTGTATTACCATCTATGTATAAATTACTGACTTGAATGCTGCAACTCATGAGTGAACAGAAGTGCAGCATGTTCACAGAATCACAGTTCATTTACAGCAGGTAACAGTCTGGAGAAGACGTTGTGAGTTAAGAAAACAATTATTTTCTCATTGCCTCTTAGACTCGCGCCCAAGCATGCTTCATTGTTTGAGTAGGTTGGAGTTTAGCAACTTTTTTGGCACCAAGGCTATATGAAACGTGGACCCAGTTTAAAGTGAGATCCGAACCACTTGTGCTTCCCACCAGCAATCCAACCCAGATGTCATGCTTTGAAGGTGATTACTCTAACCATAGTATAGCCACAACGGAGTTCTTCAAGCAAGCTTCAATTTTCATGACATGAACTAGTATGAATACTAGAAAAAAAGAACCACGCTTTAACCAAAATGTACATCAAGGCTTACTGCGAAAAATGTAAAATTTTATTGAATGGTTTATGATTAGCAAGAAATCGTTTAAACAAGCAAAATACCTACTACACGTGGTGGAAAAAACACAACAACTGGCAATCTTGGCTTAGTCCCTCATTTTTCGTTTTGGTTTTTCCTACTTTCATTATTACGCTCTGGCAATAATGTGGGGCTTTTCCCTCAGTTCTTTCACCGCAATTGTTGCATTCACCACGAAAGGATTACAGAGAGAGAGAGAGAGAGAAAGAGAGACTTTGTATTCAGCTAGCTTATTACAAATATGGCGAAGGTAGGTGAAAAAAGAAACGGAAGCAAAACTTCCTATTATGCGTAATTGTTGCCTTGTAGGTACGAGATGAAACGTGTTAATAATAGTGGGAGAACTGTCAAACGTAACGCACTCTTTCTTTCTTTTTCTTTCTTTTTTTTTTTTGTAACGTTCCATCGTCTATAGTTGCATGTAACGTATTTATTTTCCATAATTTCACTTCTATTTTAACAGTAAAATTATGTTTAAAAGTTTTTACAATAGCAACAAATGCTTATTAATCATATATGGACATTAAATTTGGGTTTACCTTAGAAAACATGTGAACAACTATTAATCAGTTTTTTTATAATAGCCCTTCCTGCTTAACGTAAAAAATATTAAACATCATTAGTTAATCGAATCTCGCAGCAGGGACTCATCCATGGGGTTAAAATCAAATTTTCATACTACATCAATCATTTCCCTATCAAAGTAGTTTGATTGAGAAAGTGTACAAATGTATGTTGAGTTAGGAAGTTTTGGGGTCCAGTGGGGACCCCACCAAAAAACTTCCCAACTCAACATACATTTGTACACTTTCTCAACAAAACTAGTTTAATAGGGAAATTATTGATGTAGCGTGAAAATCTATTTTTACATTTTTTTTTTTTTACTGAAAATATAGGTTGAAGTATTTTACAATTACTTATCGTCTTTTCGAGTGCAGAATAATACCCGTTCAATACTACATAGACGTTGTGGCTTGTAGCCCCGAAACTCCCCAAACTTAAACCCCCTCCCAACAAAAATTTCTAGGTGCGCGCATATCTCTTGGTAAGTCAATTTTACTGGATTATTAAGAATTTGGTCAAGTGCTATATATGGAACATTGTGCTGTATGGTTCAGGGACTTAGACACTACGAAAGATAGAGATGAAATATTTGTACAGCTTCGAAATGTGGTGTTAGAGGGAAATGCAGATAAAATCGACAGAGGGAGCAACAAACTAAGATGTTTTAAAATGGATAGGAGAAAAGAGGAAACTTTTATCCAGCCTCTTTCGTAGGAAGGCGAATTGTTTTGGACACACCTTGCGAATAAATTGTCTTCTTCACATCGCCATAGAAGGAAAGATGGAAGGGAAGCGAGGAATGGGAAGAAGAAGAAAACAGTTGATCGATGGTTTGAAAAGTAGAAGAAAATATTAGGAGTTAAAAGAGGAAACTGAAGATCGAGAAATGTGGAAGGGACATTTCCAGGCCAAAAGTCTAAAATGGAGAAAGAAGTCTAAGACGGAATCTATACTATAAAATTGAAAGTGATTATGATTGTGACTATTAATCTCTTGAACCCCCTTACCGATCTTGATCAAATATTTATGGTAGATGGAGTTCCGTCTGGGAGTGTTTTTATCTATTCACTTTGACGGTAGAACTTAGGGGTGGAGAAGGGGAGTTATAAAAAAATAAATAAAACTTACTAACTCTTGAACCACCCAACCGATCTCGATGAAACTTTCAACATAGATGAGTTCGGGCCTGGGATGGTTTTCATCATTTCAGTTTAACGGTGCAATGTAGGGATGGAGGATGGAGGAGAAGGAATATATATATATATATATATATATATATATATATATATATATATATATATATATATATATATATATATATATATAATCATATATTATCAAATCACTTTGATGGTGTAACTTTGGGGAGAAGAGGAGAGACATTAAAATGTTCTAAAATGAGCAGTATTAGTGCCGAATCCGTAGTTTTCGGGTGGCAGTAACATTTCCGATGCTGTTTAAATCCAAATTCGCCATTCAACAGGGGAGGAGGAGGGGGAGAAATATAAAAATAACCGAAAATGACCGATATCAGAGAGCGCTTTAGTGACTGACTAACGGAACATATATTTTTTTCTTAATTTCAGCCAGCGAAGCGGGTAGTGGATGCTAGTACTTAATAGCCAAATAATAATTAAGAATTTATTTAAACATTTGAGCCAGGTTCCTCCATCGGTGTCTTGTATTGATCCATGTGGTGTGTGGACAAAATTTTAGAATTTAAAACTAAGTTTTGTGACACTCAGGGAGGCAATAAGTATCTAGGTATATATAGTTTTCCATAAGACGAAATTTGGCGAGAAATAAGGAAGGTTTTCTCGTCTCTTTTAGTAAATATAAGTACAACATGTTTGTGCCGAATTTTTTCTTAACATCATCTGATTGTTTCCGGGTCTGGAAACGCTCACGAAAGGTGTGTGATATAACAGCATTTAAACCATATTTATTATTGGAGTATATAATGTGTAATGACTCGCATGTCTTTAAATATTGATAAATGCTCTGCAGTGTGTTCGTATAATCGTTTTAGCAAGTTATAGTCTTTTATACTATGAATCAAGTAACACAAGAACAGTACTTGAGATCTAAACTTGGGTGAGCTGATTTTCCTCTTGAAACTTGTGAATTTTGTCTCCTCGTATCAAATGTATAAAGGCATTTCTCGTATCCTCTCACGCTTTGTTTTCGAGACGACACAAGAACAGCAATCCGATGCCAGATATTTAGAGTTGGTCAACACATCAGCAGCCCAACGACTCAAAGCCCTACTGCCCATACTCCTCAGCATTCAACTTTATCACGAAGCCCGAAATAACGTGTATATCATATTCATCAGATTTCTTTTACTCTACGTCCATCCAGCGTGGAAATATGCAGCAGCCTACTATCTCCGACTTCTGACCATCCAGAAACGAGCCGCCCACCCGAGCGATTACAGGGCATACTCTATACACGAATATTGCCCATATCCACAAGGACTTGGATCTACTTCTTCCCGGTGATGTGTAACAACGCCAGTCAACTAAATTCTAGCACAAAATGCCAGTGCCGCAGTAGTCCAAGCAGAAGAAGAAAAAAGAACTCGAGACAGTTGCAGTCGTAAAGAAGAAATTCCCTGCCACACACAAGTCAACCCACACCACACTTTAAATGGAAGCAAGATCTTATGCTCAAAATTCTGGACACCAAAATAACAACAACGGACTTGAATTTGGTCTTAATATAACCTAACCTAAGTGTGTTGTGATGTAATGGTTATTCACTAAAGTGATCCTGTTTCAAAAAGGCTGAGATTCTTATTCCGAGGAATACATTTAAATTAAATAGCAGTGTCACGTGCACTCCGCATGAAGGAGTTTGGTTTGTATATCGTCATATTTTCTCAATTAGTATTGAAACCAGAAGTACTATTATATATCTACCAGTTTCTCTTTTAGTAGAGAGACTAGAGTTTGGATGGAAATCTTAATTGATTGCAACAAACGGTTTTTCACTATCTATTACCGTTTTTAATACATACAATCAACGTTAAATCAGGAAGTAGTTGATTTCTGCCACTTTTGATTTGGACAGATTTTTAAGAGAGAAGATTGTACCTATTCTTAGAACGTTAAATTAATTTCGAAAGAAAACAATACTTCTTGCTATCTCGTTTATCTCTATGTAGATCAAGAGCTCTTCGTGGTTAAGCGGTAGCCGCACAAGCTTTTGACGTTAGATACTTGGGTTTGTTTCCGGGAAGATCTTGTGGTTCAGGTCTCATGTTAAGCTGTAAGTCCATATCAAATGTAGTCTCGCTGCTGAAAGAGAGGCTACACTCAAAATCAAATCAAATCTGTGTAGATCAATATTGAAACCTGAAGTTGCAGAGAATTTCTATAGCTTTTAGATTTAGTATAGAGCTAAGGATGGAGATAAAATGTATTCTTCGGACATTTAACCAATTGCAGGAAATCGATTCTCGTCATCAATTACTATAGTGATCAACATAAAAACCTGAAATGATCGATTTTTATCATGAATCACTTCCATGAGCGAATTTAGTTCTTAGTGTTTAACCCTCTAAACCATGTCCAAACTTGATGGCGATCTATCAAGTATTCTTGAGTTTTCTTGAGCCTGCGACGAACGGACACACGTCGAACAGCGTAAATATATAGTTGACTTTTGGTAGGTGAATCAATACTTAATAATATAACCTAAATTACCCGAAATTATTTAAGGCTACTATCGTCTAAAGGTAACCAAAACAGTTCTCCCATCACTTCCGAACATCGATATGCACCTAAGACGTAACCAGAAGATCACAAATAGTCCCCACCAGCAGTGACGACCTTCTGCCAACGCTCTGGAAGGCCATGGGTACCATCGCGGTAGAAAACGGTGGGTCGTGAAGCGAAGAAGATACAAAGTTTATTTTGCTCCTCCACTAGGGATTTGAACTGGCTTTCTCTAAGGTGATTGTCCAAGGAATGGAACAGGTGATAATCGGACGTTTAATGTCCGGAGAGTATGGCGAATGCAATACTGTTTCCCATTCAAGGCGTAGAGTGGTGAATCGGGTCAAATCGGGTCATGCTAGCCACTTGGGGCTTAGCGTTGCCCTGTAACAGGAGGACCCCCTTGCGATTCAGAAGTGTTGGTTCTAGAGTTTTGAATTTTTCTTGAACACGGCTCAACTGCTGACATACACAGTTGATGCCCTAACCAACTGGTAGCAGTTCTCGATGCACGATACCGCTAGCAGTCTACCGAACACACAGGAAGACCTTCTTTTAGTTCAGTGCTGATTTCAGCTGTTTTGGAACTTGTTCATGGAATGCTAACCAATGATGACGGGCCGTGGACCTATGTACCGGTCCCACGATCACATGTCAACACCCTGTCCAGAAATAGCTGTCAGACGAGACAGCAAAGAAACACAGGTGTCTGCTCTCGTTGCCTTGTGGCCCGGAGTCAAATCATGTGTGACCCATCGACCCAACTTGTAGTGCTTCCCAAGTTGATGGAAGTGCTGCCGAAACGTTTCTCCACTCACACTGAATTGTAGGCTCAGATCCTTACGTGTCTGGTCACTGTTCACCTCAATTGCTGCCTCAAGATCTTCATTTTGTAAATATGTTGGTCTTCCGACATATGGTGCGTCTTCGAGTGTTTCGTCACCGTCCTAAAACTTGTTAAACCTCAGCTATACTGTCCACGTAGTCACGACACGCTCGCCAAAGGCCTGGCATATCTTTCGGCCTGCTGCAACGACGTTTGAACCCAGTTTGAACTGGTACAGTATACACACCCTTATGACGCTCTTTGGAGGTCCCATGTTCACTCTGCCTTTTACGCACGTTCACGGTGTAACTGAACTGCCACAACCAGGTAGTATGTTGGATATACCCACACCAACAACCTACCTTCGCCTTATCTCCATTCGCATTCAACTCACATGTGAGGGGCAATAGAATACAGACCTCCACAAAAAGCCACAGAACTTTCTTGGTTACCTTTATAGAAGCCGAAAAAATTTGCTTCTTAATATGGTTGCATTGTATAATTACTAAAATAAAAACAAATGTTTCTCGTCATTTTATAACTTAATTTTCCGAACAGTTATGCTTTTGTGAATCAAGAAAACAAGCTAGTACGTTCTGATTTGGAGTATCATCCTACACCTATTTGTATCTCATCTGTACAAAACTTAAAGATTGCTGGTGGTGTTGCGCGCTTAAATTTGGGTTCTACGAAGAAAGTGTGTACGAGTTTCGGGAACGAAGCAAAGTAGTTTACGTGAATTCTTAGTAAAAGATAGCGTTATACAAGTAAAATTATTTTGATATATTCAAAGTGTAATGGTACACATCAATGCATACTGTTGGTAAACATGTGAAAGTATCATGTTCCTAGATAGTGAGATTGCCGAGAAGATGATGCATGAACGATACAAAATAGCTTTCACTTTCGTTACTGGTTATCCTCGTACTATAAACGTGAACTACTTCAGCTTCTGAAGCAAACATAAATGTGTGATATTGGAGTACCGTAAAAGGGTAAGTGTGCACGCGTTATTTGAAATGCACGTTTTTAGGGGATTCTACACCTTCTGTCTTTTAATTGCTTTCAAGGAGACGCTTTCACCCATGAACTTTAAAAAAATTAATAAAATTTCAGTGAATGGCACTAATGTAAACTTTACATTTCTACATATCTTCAAGTTAGATATCAAGACGTGGCCAATGATCTTTAATACTTGATATAGGAAGTTAAGGGTTACTTATTTTGCGTGTGGCATTTAAGGCTGCAATTCAGGTAATGAAAGGACAAACATAGAAAAAACTTATTTCAAGATATTCCAGCATTTCGTCCCGAGTATACTCCTATAGAGGCTCAAAAAAAATTTTCAATGAAATGTTATTCTGTGTTGGCTAAAAATAGTAGTGTTGCCTAGTGAGTCATTGACATTTGTCTGTGTACTCTCTTGTATATTCAGTATATCAGAAAGGATACGAAAGTTTATTGCTCTTCGAGCTATCATGTTGTGTCAAGTATGGTGGAAGAAGTTTGGATGTGATGCAAAATAAGTTTGTAAAATCAGAATTATTTTGTTTTGCGAGTTCATGTATATGAATTGATATGGAAACTGAGGAAGATCTTCATCCTGTGAGAAACGTTGACACTGTTTTTTTTTGTACACATACTACCTCTAAGAAATGTAAAATGAATTTGGGCATTTTTCTTTCCTTTTCTTTTCTTTTCTTTTCTTTTCTTTTCTTTTCTTTTCTTTTCTTTTTTTTGGTTGAAATTGCTGCAAGTGCCTACAGAATTTATTCTTAACTTCTGGAGAAATCATTTGTAAATTATAAATTGACTAAAGCTCTTTCGTATTTGGATCTTAATGTTTCTACAAGGTATGCTCTTGGAGTGAATTGTTTGAAGTCTCTTTAGCTGAAGTGTTTTGAAAATGACTGATTAAATGACAATAGAGTAGATAAAGTTGAGAGGCAGTTCGAAGAGCTTTATTCGAATTCAAAGTGTATAACAGTTATGAGTCAGGATCATAAAGCTGGTCGTGTTTGGATGACTTTTGGCTAAAGATGAAAAGAATTTGTCGATATCAGAGTAAAATGTTCCAAATGGTCGTGATTTTCTCTCATGAAAATTCAAATTTAGATAGGAGATCAGTGCACAGTGTATAGAAGATAGTTTAACAGAACTCTCAGACCTTTATACGATTCAGTAACTTTTCAAGTGACCTTGAGAAACTATTCAGAAGGAAATCTAGGATTTATTATTATGCATGAAACGCTCGTCCTCGTTTTGCAAAAACAACAAACAACGATGAGAAGGAGAGGAAAAGAAACAAAAAAAAGTAGCTGAAGAATTTAAGATCATCCTGAACAAGCCTGACGCTAAGAAAACAGAAATAATAGAAGATACACACAATATTGATGAGGAAATAAAGCGTTTGGAGAAATCATGTGAATTACATAATACTTTTAATTTTTTTCGAAAGATGTGTCGTTAGTATACTGCAGCCAATTTTAGGTACATACATCCACCATTTTTCCGTGAGTATGTCAGTGTGACTCTTTCCTTTGGTATATAACGAAACTGTCATATTGTGACTAGATTTACAGATATCTAATTCAGGGACTATATTTACTTTCTTTCTTTTTTTACTGGAATTTAGGTAAATGTTTTAACTTCATAATAAAATACGTTACATTTGTTCTTATACAGGGTGAATCCAAACAACTTTACAACTTTGAAAACTCATATTGATTTATTTATTTAGTTTACAGAGACATGGTTTTGGTGTCATTTTGTAGCAAAATACACGTTTTCTTTTACTTTATACCTAAAGAGGTTCAATGTAGCTTCTATTAATGACACGAAACATATCCCATCTGAAGTCTCACTTGCTCTGCAATGACTTCAGACGTGCGGGCACGACCTGAAGATTTGTTGTATCGTACCGAACATCCAGTTTCAATGAAACACTTATGCCACTGACAAATAGTAGGCCTACTAGGAGGATTTTTACCATACTTTGTACGAAAGTTACAGTTCTCACAGACTTGTATTCTTCAAACCAAAACACACAGCTAGAACGCTCGGGACCAGTAGAGACAATTATCTTTGCTTCAACTGTCGCTAGCGCTTGCGCTGGCTTGTTTATGAACTAATGTGAGTCAAAACTTGATGTATTTTCTTACAAAATAACACCAAAACCATATCTGTAAGATAAAAGAATAAATCAATATGAGTTTTTAAAGTTGCAAAATCCTTCTTGAAACACCCTGTATTCGCATCGTTGTTTTACACCCTGTATATCGTTATTTTAGTTGATTAGGGGAAATATATTACTTATTATTTATTTATTATATATTATTTATTATTTATTTAAAATATATTACTTTTATGTATCATTGTTGACATGTTTCCTTGATCTGCCTTTTTTTCGTCGACGTAGGACAGTCTTGTAAGGCTAATTAGATCACAGCAAATAAACTAAAATATTCTGGAAAACCGGGAAAAGTTAGGAAATTCTTTCATGAAAATTTTCTCGCCATCCAACAACAGATTCCTTCTAACAAGTCATATTAATCTGAAATGGTGCTTACCATTATCTCCTCCCGAGCCACACACACATTAGTAAATGCATCAGATACCACCTAAAGATTTTTCGACGAATGCTGTACAATATGTTTCTTTGACCAACTTAAAAAAAGGAGGTTGTCAGTTTGACCCCCTATGCATGTAGTATGTATGTACGTATGTTCATAGGTCTCTTCGCGATTATCTCGAGTACCGTTGTTCATACTTCAATGCGGTTTTCATTAATCGAATGTACTATCCTCAGTAAAGGTTTTTACACATAAAAGATTTGAAAGTAAATAATTAATTATTTTTTAAATCAAGTAACTCCAGCAACGCATAATGAGAAATCTATCTTAACTATATATAAAACTACATGAATCGACATAAATTATTAAGCACTTCTTGTAGAGCTACAATTGGCATGATTGTAGCTTTTCGGAACTAACCAACAGGAAAATTGCCGAAAGTGAATATTTTTAATTTTTTAGGAGGTCTAAAGAGGGCATGAAGAATTTCTCCATGTTATTTAAATGAGTCTTTTTTGAACCTATAATCTCATGTTTTAGGAACTTAGAATTGTAATAAAAACTTGAAATTCGATATGCTTGTACGTTTTTGTTAGCGTTATCTAAGTGAGTAATCAGAAATAACAATTTCCAATCGTAGAGTGGTTTTTATGGGGAACTGAAAAATCTTTCCCATGTTATTTATATGGGACGTCTTCTACACCCCAAAATGTTTAGGCACTTCCAGCAGGATTAGAATGATGAAATTTTTCATGATTGTCGCCTTCCAAGACTAACCGACAGGAAAATTGCCAAAAGTGAATATTTTTAATTTTTTAGGGGTATAAAGGGGGATGAAGAAATTCCAATCTATTTAAATGGGCGTTTTCTTGGGATACAAAATCCTATCTTTTAGATAGTTGAAATAGGAAAAGAATCGATAGAATTGCTGGTTTAAGAGGTGCGAGGCCATAGGCTGAACAAAGACTGTGAGGGAGCAAAGCCCCCGGATAGGCAAATTCAGGAAATATGAAGAGCAAGTTCAGGAAATTCACTGCTGATGCAAAGGTCGATAGATAAGAAATGCGAGGCCGTAGGCCGAGCAAACTCGGGGTTCTGGGGCGGAGCCCCCAGCTAGTCTCATTCTAAAATATGGTGCAACCAGAAATTGAACAAAGTAAAGCGAGTTGCATATAACCAAGATGTAAGGATCATTTTTGTGATCAACTTTGTCCAAATGATGTAGCAATGTTGGATGATGGATGCGTAGATTGTTGGCAATATCATAACTGTTTACATGCCAATCTTTCTCAACTTCTGCCGGAATATCATTCATATTTTCTGTGATTTTTCGCCCACTGCGAGGAGCATCTCTGACATCGAAATTTCCAGACTGAAAGCGAGTGTTGTACTGATTTTGTGTCTAGGTTTCCTGTTTGAAGTGCCTAAATATTCACAATCTGCTAACAGCAAACCTATAGGGAGTCACGATACCCCATTGGTAGAGCGCTTGCATTTGGTTCTAAGAGTCGAAGATTTGATCCCAGACCATGTGAGTTCACGAAGGACAACATTGAGAGAGAGGAGGGGATGGAGATAGATTCAGATATGGGGACAGAGAGAAAGATACATTTACATACACAAGGTTAGAATTGCGGAATTACATGGTCAAACAGCACCCATCTTCTGAGGAAAATTCTGATTTTGTGAATCATAAGAATCAAAGTTTCTCAGTCAAACTTGCAAGGGTCACAGTCGCATTAAAGAATTAAAAGAATTCTCAAGTTATGGGGATGGGCTTCGAACAAGAACCTCTGGGTTATGAAGTCACAATAACTTTTCACCCACGGTGGATAATATTTGACAAACCATGTCTTTGTCGCATATCTCAAGAACGCCAATACTTTCGAGTACATGAAAATTGGAAATATACTCTTATTTCTGTTAGGACTAGTTATTTATTATAAATACTTAAATATGCGTTGTAATGTATCAGGAAAACAATGTTTAATGTGCACGGTAGGCGAGAAGGTTGAGTGTCTGTAGTAGACCTACTGCAAGGTCTCAAAGTAAACGTTCTTACTACAAATCGAGATTAGTAAAAGTACGAAATCTGAGCGGTAAATATCAAAGCGTATAGGAGTTAGGAGGGTGTAAGTCTAACGTTATAATCTGTTAAAACTCTTATTTGAAAGTCAGTCTCAAACTTTTATAACCTCTCCTCGCTGATCTATTGGCTAGCGCGTGTGGCTTTGACACACATCTGGGTTCAATTCCCGGTAGGAGAGTACAAAAATTTAATTCCAAAATCATTCTAATTTAAAATATAAGGAATAACATAGGAAGTAAAACAACTTTTTAATTTTTTTGAACTTCTACACATATTCGACTGAGGACAACTGAGAATTTTGGTTTTTATGCTTCCCAAAATCACAGGTTTCCCCAGATTATGGATGCTGTCCTATCATTTGTTTCTTCAATTATAAGTTGGCATATGTGAATCTATTCCTTTTTGTACTATAGGCCTATTTGAATCTCTCTTCCTCCCTTTCTTTGTTCCATATTTGAATCTCTCAATGTCGTTGGCCACGAACGTACATAGCCTGGCACTGTTTGAACCACATATTATAAGTGTTCTACCAATGAATGGACCAGTGTGACTCCTTATAGCTTTATTGTGAATAGACTTTGATTATTTAGGTACTTCAAACGAAAAAATAGACACAAAAATCAGTAAAATACGAACTAAAAATAGACATGAAATAGTCAAAACAGACACAACATACTGTATATGAAAAGTACACAAGAGCTACATGACCATTTGCATTTAGTTATTGAGAAAGGAAGCAAATTATTCTTTCAAGTAATTTATAAATAAATGAATACAGGTGACCCACTGCTGGTTACATACCTTGCGATTTGGGCCACAAAGCGCCCTCTTAGGCACAAAAGCTAACTACATTTTAAATTACGTGATTTTTTGTTGTGGTTTTCACTAACGAAATTAGCTATTCCCAAGGAAGGTTCATAACCTACATAAAAACATATTTGAATAATTTGATAATTATTTATACGCTTTCTTCAAGCATGTTTCTTAGCTAGACTCATTTTATAGGCAGATAGTGTCCTGCCTTTAGTTTAGGTATGTAACTAAACTACTGGAGAACAATGAAATAAAAAGAAAAATAAAGCTTAGGAGAAAAAAATAATTGATTTCAAAAACGCACTAAAAAAAGGAAAATAAGCAAACCAGGCTTCATAAATGCACTAAAAATTTAAAAATAAGAAAGAAAAGATTTTAAAAATATGAACCAACTTTTGAGAATTCAGTGAAAGGCAGAAAATAATTAAAGCCCTTAACACAGCCACACAAATAACCACTAGCCCACTCACAGGGGCGAGTGGTTCATTGATGCGGGAGAGCGTTTAATATCATTCCGAAAGTAAGTAAATGATTTCTATTGTGGAAGCTGGCTAGTAGCTTTTTTCTTGGGCTAGTAAAAGTGTATTGCTTATTTGCATCCCTGCCTTAACACTAATAATAATAATAATAATATTAATATTAATAATAATAATATTAATAATAATAATATTAATAATATTAATAATAATAATAATAATAATAATAATAATAATAATAATAATAATAATAATAATAAAACGTTTATTAACTTTTAATTCAACTATTATGCAATATTGTATTAGTATATGTTTTATTTGAGGCTTTTTACAGCATCTCTGCTTGGGTTAAGAATAAGGTAATAATCAGGGGTGAGTATTAACCTCTCCTCAATTTTAAAAATATAGAAAAAATATAAATTCTTTTATGAACAACTAATCATCTAAATTTTAAAGTAGAAAATTTCTATGCTAAGTGTTATAAATACAAAGTATGGTATAATTTTATTTTTTTGTCTTCTTAATAAATTTTAACAACAATTTTTGAACCCACCATGAAAGTAGAAATAAGATTGATTTATAGCGTAAATAGTTGTCGAAGTTGAAAGAGAGTCATCAGCAATATTGAATCGAATACCATGTATTAAAAGTAATTAATTCCTGAAATATAGATTGTAGGAATCTTTAATCCTTTTTTAACTATCAGTTTCAAAGCAAACTCATACAATTCATAATACTAACGTGTCGACAGCTAATGAACTGCATTTATCTTATTGATTTTTGGACACAGTAAATTTAAACCTGTTCATTAAGAGGAAAGGAATTTGCTGGAAGTGTTTGTGGTTTTATTGATTGCGCGTAAACCGATGTTTATAATCATTTTCCATATGAATTTCCTGTCACGCTAGAAGTCAATATCTCTAACGCTTACAGATTATAAAAGCTAATAGTTCATATTTCTATTTTAATATTTGGAATGCATGGCGGATCAATGATAGGGGACTCACTTGTGATACGGATATCCCTGATTCAATCTTCGGCCGCAACGTTATAGTAGACACCTTCGTTGTCCGTAGAGTTTTCTCAAATCTGTATAGTTTCCTGCTATTCTCTATATCACACAGATTTTTATCATCACCATCATATTTCTCCTTTAGCGCACTGAAAGTAAGTGCGTGACGTAAATCTAAAGAGCTTGTCTGATTATTTTAATTTATATTAAAATATCACATGTACTTTCTTTAAATTCTATATCATCACCATATAAGGTCGCGATGGCTTAGTGGTAGAGCGATATCACCTCTGGTGTTTCTGGTTCGATTATAGTCCGTATCAAGTGGAGCATATAATTTTTGATTGAAGAGAACGGGTAATTGTGAAATTTCTCACCGTAGCTAGAAGTTGTGCAGCCGACGTTCATTGCCAATTGGATTGTGTGTAATGATAATGTTATTGCAGAGAACACTGTTAGAAGTGGATGCCTGAGTTCAAAGCTGGATAAACGAATGTGAAATATGAGCAGAGGTGTGGACGTCCAAAAACAGCATCGACTGTTGCTAACATTTAATGTGTTGAAACTTTCACCTTTCAGGAGATTTGTGATACACTGGACCTAACAATGGGAACAGTAGAATCAATATAGAAACGAACTGGGTCTAAGAAAAGTTTCTTCTCGCTGGGCCCTACGAATGCTTAATGACGGTCAAAAAGAGGCAAGTATTCGATCAAGTATTATAAATTTGATACGCTATAGAAGAAACGGACGCAATTTCGTGGGAAGTATTGTGACAATGGATGAATCACAAATTACATTATTTAACCCAGAAAGAAAAAAGCAGTCGATGGAGTGGAAACACACAGATTCACCCGCCGCCGGAAAAAAATCATTAGGTGGCATCCAATAAGAAAGAACTGTACGCTATCTTGTAGGGTTCTTAGGAGATAATATTGTCCTATCCAGTTCAGAAAGGTCATACAATTACGGGTCCAGCGAGTATTTTCGTACAGTTTTGGACACAGAAATTTTTTGCGAAAATTGACAGAAAGAATCGACCACAAATGGGAAATAGCAATTTCGTTCTTTACATGAACAATGCATCCCCAACGATCGTATTAATGTTGTGGCCTCATTCTCGGCTGACTAAGGTATTGAATTTCTGCCACACTCACCCGACGCACCAGATTTTGCCTCTAGTGACTTTTGGTTGTTCCCAAATCTCAAAGATTCTCTTCATAGACGCCATGTTACGAGTAGATCATTCTTGAAAAGTGCTATTTTCCATTATCTGAAACTTACTCCAAAGATAACTATGCCACATGCTACACAAAATGAGCGAAGCGATAGCAATTGTACATCAATAAAGAAGGAGAGTTTGTTGAGAAATAAGCAGAAGTTAGTTTCAAAAATAGACACCGGATAGTTTCCTGTATTTTCTTGTTCTTGGAAATTAGAACGAAATGGTATGTACTTTTAGTACGCACCTCGCATTATGTTCTACACTGTAACCAATAACCGTGAAAATAAGTGCCTCCTACCATGAAAAATATACGGTTTACCGTTTTTCTAAAATAATGGTAGGAGACCGTTTTCCTGTCACATGCTTGTCTCGGGCATGCGCATTGGAGAGAAAAAGCACATGTTCGAAGCGTGGATTGGTGGCGCGTAGGTTCGGATGTGATGTGCTTTGTTTTGTTTTGTTTCTTTCTTTTGTTTCTTTGTTTGTGTGTTTAGTGTGTGGTTTTCTGGTGTGATATATACAGTACTAGTGTTGAAGATATCCTGGAAATTCAACATTAAGCAAGGTAATGTATGGGAAAGCACCATGTTAATATTTGAACTTTGTTCGATGACAAACAAAACTTTAGTTACCTATCGTGGCAAGCAGTTCGTTCCAAAGTGCAACGATGTATAAACTAAAGTTCTTATGATAATGTAGCCAACTACCAGTGCTGGTGAAGCTAGAATTAGAACCACAATGTTGAAATAATAATAATAATAATAATAATAATAATAATAATAATAATAATAATAATAATAATAATAATAATAATAATAATAATAATAAAGTGCTTCGTAGTTTACCGTACTTACTGTAGTACAGCATTACATAAATTGTGTTGCATCAACTGGAATTTTTCATGTTACAGAAATAAAAGTATACTGTCACTCATGTGTGCCCGAAGGAGGGGCAGGGGGTCGCTCCCATAGCTAATGAAAATGTATTAAATTTCTTAATACAAATAAAAAAATATCAAATGTAATAGGATATATAGTAACCAGGGAGATGAGTCCCCTAGATAATTTTCATCGGGCGCCCATGCTATCATTATTTTTTCTGGATAAATGAATTGTTAGATTTGAAAAATATTTCTGTGAATGTTTTTATTTTTAATTTTGTTCTGAGTACCTATAATCTGTTCTAGTGTCTTGTTAATACATTTGAGCGTTTAATAAATATGCAAAAGTTCGATACTCTGGAAGTTTGGAGACTTTTTTTTTTGAGCATTGATGCCACTGTTACATAATTATGCAAACACGTATTTATTAATTTGGGATAGCGGGTACTGGATACTGTAGGCAGTGTTGTGAGAAGTCATATGGTTTTACACTTGTTTAGTCGTAGTTCTGGTCATTTTAAGCTGTGTTGTCGGGCGCCTGCTTGGTTATCTGAAACCGTAATAATGCGACTAATCGAATGAATCGCTGATTACAATATTTGAGGACTATTAGTCTACTGGTACTCATAGCGAAAATACATGCGATAAAGCTAGTCTTAACACTGCAACATAATATCGATTTATGAATATCTTAAAAGGACAGGGATGTTTGTTCCAACTACATTTTCAAAGCGTGCGAAAACTCAGCTATGAAATTCAAAAAGTAGTTGTTTTTTTTTTGTTTTTTTTTTTTTGTATGTAATATCGAATCCTCTTCTGGTGTTTTGTTCAATACATGACAAAATTGGTAATTTTGAAAAGAAAAAGCAATGTATGTTAAAGATGATATCAGAACAAGGGTTCGATATTACAAACTATGAATTAATCTCAACTTTTATTCTTATGGATATGCATGTCGTAGGTGCAACGCTTCTTTCGTTCACTTTTGTGTTTTCTTTTGTTAAGTAGTCTTTAACACCAGTGGACCAGCGTGCACTCTAGTTGCATCCATCCAGGAAAAATTATTGCTAGCTAGTGTGTGTACTGATACAGTTTCCAGCAATTCGATGAAACTTGGGTCAATATATATTGCCCAGCAAGAATTCTTACTGGATCTAGCAAGAGGGCACGTTGGACCGCCAAGGAACTCTAGATAGGGAATCGGTGTGATAATTACCGTAAATCTTGTACGGTAATAACACACCTGTGCCTTTTTTTTTAAGAGGATCTTCTTGTGTGCGACTGGTCGACTGTTATGGTTATTTCTTAAAACAACAGAAGTAGTTTAATTAATTATGTAAAGTAATCAAAATGAAAATAAAAGATAGAATGAAATACAAAATATTACTACGTAAACAAAATGTAAAGAATACTACTTTTATTAGAAAAGAAAGAAAAAGAGAAAATAAACTAAAGATAGTACAAATAGTAAGAAATAAAGTAAATAATGATTAATTAATTTACTTAAAACAAAACTAAACATGGTACCCACCTGCTATGGAATATCATTACCTTTGTCTGCAGGGAGAACATCCAGGAAACCTAAAAGAAAAAATAGGAAAAGATTTATTACAAAACATAAGAAAACAAAATTAATACATAATAACAACTAAAATGTATATTAAAGTTACATTATCTTCTTCTAATGCCTAATTACTCAAGTGCACTATAATTATTTAAGTATACTTACCAAAATAACAAAAGAATCTTTATTCTTACTATATTTGCACCATTGCGAGTTGTTTCCATGTTACGTACTCACTCGTCGTTGTCAGGACTCAAGAAGAGTTGGAATGCAGGGAATGTAATAAACTAACGTTTAAAATTTTGGAAATTGTAGATACGAGAATTATGTGTAAACTTCCGTGTGGAGTATTTTCATAATTCTTGATTGGATATCTTATTGTTAATTCTTTCATTTCCAATGATTTTGTTGTTACATTTATCCGGAATATTGCAATTTTGAATATAAAATTTGAATCGTGATATATTTTCGATAATAATATATTTGACTATCATTTCTGGTAGATAAGGGCATATTTTAATATTAAAGCTATGTTACATTAGAATTTCTCCAACTCTTGCTTGATGTTGTGAATTACCTCCTTCCATTACGCTCACGTCGTTACCACGTATATAAAATTTTCCCTATTTTAGGAGAATAGAGTGGCATATCCACTGGATCTTGGATGCCCAGTTCTTAGTGCATGGACATCGAACGCGAAGAATAACATGGTATCTTAAAACATAACATCCTTGCACGTTCCTGCAATAACTTGCGTTGAACAGTGTTTTGAGTTATTTTGTATTGTAAAGAAGATGGTACCAGATAGCACACCAAATCACTGTGTCACTGCAATCAAAAACGAGAATACTTGGCAACGACTTGAAAGGTAAGAAGCAGGGTAGTCGAGTATGTACAGAAATAAGTAATTCTTATTGTCACTCCCACACAAAAAACACATTATCTTTCTGATCAAGAATTTTTAAGTATATAAACACTGCTCTTTAAGATTTTCTTAAGTTGAGGTTAATTATTCCCTTCTTTCTGACTAATTTCAAGACATAAAAAATAAATAAAAATAAAAAGCTAAGCACCATTAAAATTGTAGTATTTTATATATAGGGCGTTTCAAAACATCACCGACAACGTTTGGGAGGTGATTCCTAACACCAAGAGAAGACAAAAAGTATAGACCATCTTGGATGCACAAATGCTTCCTTTCGGAGTTATAGGCTGTCAAAAATATGAAAATATGAACTTTAAAGGTCCATAGCTCCAAAACTATGGAAGCTACAAGAGTCGGGTCAAGACTTCACTTAGGAACTAATATGTGATCTATCCAAAAATACATGTTTCAGAATTATAAGATACTCACGAAGCAATTTTTATCGAGGGAGTTGGGCTACGGTCATATAATTTGAAGTACTCTCCAACTGCCTCTATAAAAATTGTTGCGGAAGCATCTCAGGATTCTAAAACATGGATATTTGGATAGGGCACATACTGAGCTATGTCAACAGTGACTCTACAACTGTCATTGTGTAAGCATAATATTAGAGTGAAGTTCGAATCAAGAAAGAAAACGGAAATATACTTTTTACACTGTAAAAAAAATAAAACAACATTAAGCACTTTTAGTATAGATTTGAGGGGGAAATATATGAAGTGTGTATTTATAAAGTCTGCTTTACGTGTCCAAAAGCGTTCATTCCCCGAAAACAGTATCAAGTATGACATATTGAAAACACTTCTTCTCAACAAACAGTTAACAAAGTGATGATATACATTTTGCACATTTTGTACATACTTTTGGACATACTTGGACAACACAGTATCTACAAGGAGTGAATTTGTGTCGGGGGTGTTCAAAGGGGGTGTCGGGGGAGAGTACGGGGGTGTTCAAAGGGTGTCTGTAATGTGTACTGTGTCCTACTGTCTAAAAGTAGTTTCTGTACATTTTTTTTTTTTTTGCAGTTTAGTTTAGATAGTTCTAAGTTGATTTTCATATGGAAAAAATAAAATAGTTTCGAAGAATTAGTACTTTCATTTTGAATCTATATACAATCAGTATTACTTTCAACTTATATGTGAATCAATTTCTTGGAAAATACCGGTACTCCGTTAAATCTTCTGCCTTTGAAAGTTGAAATCTGGCAATAATAAACTTAATGAAAATATTGTTCTTTTGTTTCCGTAGGGAACAAATGTATTGCTAACTAAAGTGGTATAAAAGACTACAGAAAAGCAACGACGGAATTAGGATTCAACAGAAAGAACTTTCTTAAATTTGTGGTCTTTGGATTACTTATTGCTTACAACCTGCTCACATCAAAGACGCCCACAATCATCACGAGAAGAGACTGAGGAAAGAATAAAAATTTACCTCCTAAAAACGAGAGTTACTCAAACCACTACTCAACTCAGAAGAGCGAAAATATTATATGAACTCGAGGGAAAAAGTTTCAAGAGCAAGTTCATTATGTGTGAAACCTGTAAAATGCTCTTCTGTGTAAGTAAGAAGAACCGTTTTTCCAAATTCTATGAAAATTGAACCTCCAATTGCATATAATGTTTGTACTAAACTTTCACGTCTCAACTTTACTTATGTGTTAACAAAACTGACTACTTAATACGAAGACAAGATGTACCTTTGTTCATTACTGACATGTTAAAAAATTAAAACTTTAAACAAAAGATATGTTCACATATTTTAAGTGATAGAAATTGTACTTGTAAATATCACATTCTATGCTAAAATCTACCTATGAAATATAAACACAGACCAGTTGTCGATATATCAACACCCCTATAATAACACCAATATATGGTTTCCAGCCCGATATTAAAATTATGAGCTTAGGGGAACTTCGTAAGTAGAAGAACATCCCTCCATATTGTAATTAAGACTGGGCTAATAATAATAATAATAATAATAATAATAATAATAATAATAATAATAATAATAATAATAATAATAATAATAATAATAATAATAATAATAATACATTTGTAATGGGCTCGAACCACGAGCTTTAATTATATGAGAATAGAATCGAACTAAATATATATATGATGTCTCAGTAAAAGGTAAACGAAAAAAAATGTTCTTGGAATTAACAAAGACCACAAAATATCTAGAGAAATTCCAACAAGAACATGTAAAGATGATTGAATTAAATAGAACCTTACAAAATGCCTTAAGGTTTCTATACTACAATCATCCAAAAATAAAAATGGTCCTAATAATGGAATAATAGAACATTGACTACCAAAATCTCTTGCTAATGCAAAGGAAGTGAAACACTTTTGAAGTGTGAGTAGTACCCGAGTTACAAGTAAGAAATCGTAAATTTTCCACTTACCAATTTGTAGTATTGGGATCCAAACCATTGTTTACAAGAAATATAACCCACAAAAATATTATATTTGCTTGACTCGATATAATCATTGCACTTATAATATTCGTTAAACGGAACTATTAAACATACTGATATAACGGAAACTGGAGTAACACTTTCAACCAATTATAACCACCCACATCAGATTTTATATTAAACGTGAACACTTATGCTCTGATATAATTTTTATAAAACTGGATTGATAATTTTACACTCGGAATATAAATCATACATTATTACACTTATCTTTATAGATATTCTCGTAGGTACGCGGTTCTCCCATTCAAAGTTCGATGTAATTCGCATATAGTAGCGCGGTAACTTCATAGCAACTAACCCAATTACAGTACGTACAAGTTGTTTTCATTAGGTATTAACAGTTGGCTTGCTTTTAGTTGGTATTCAAAACCGCTTGTACCGTGATGAACGAAGCAAATTAGTACTAATGGTAACCACAAATGGCGCCACTAGTAGCTAGTAACTAACAACTGATTCAAATCCTTCTTTTTTTGCTCAAATTTCTTAATAAGAAATGTGACTTATTACAATGACAAGACAAACATGCATTCCAACCTGACAGCAAATTGTCCATACTCTTTGGGAAGCAGTATTGCTCCAGTCCAAGTGACCGTAGCCTGGCCTCTTCTAGAGTATATTAAACGCCACCCACGTATGTGTTTCTTTAGGAGTCCAAGCAAATGGTAGTCGAAGGGACTAAATAAAGTCTATACGGACGATGGTGAAGAATTTCCCAGTTGAAACACATGATGTGTATATGGATTCGTTAGACTGCATGTGGTCGTGTGTTATCAAGCAGAAACAACTCCCTCACCTAGTGTTCTTTTCTGACTTATGGCTGCTGCCAGTCTGCCCATGGTTTGGCAGTAAGTGTCCATAGTAATGCTTGTACCCTTTGACAGAAATTCAACATGAATGTAATCTTGAAGATCTTGAAACACAATACCCATTGTTTTCTTGGAAGATGTTGTGGTCTTGAATTTTTTGGCTCTGTGACGACGGATGTTTCCATGTCATGCTCTGTCGTTTTGATTCAGGGGTCCGTAGGGGAGTTAGGGTTTACTTTCGTGGTATATCGTGTGAGATGAGTTAGAGAAATGCTCATTCGAAGGTTGTTTTGGTCTCTTCACTCATATGTTTTAGCCTCCAGCACACACATACACTTTCCTGAAGCCAAGTTGGTGATGGATGGTACTCCTCATTGAACCATTTGAGGTTTACAATGCATTTGTAATAACATGCAACCTCACTCATCTCCCTTCATGAACCATCACATCGACTCACACACAATCCTGTAGGTAATGGACATTGCTGCTCTGCCACTTTCATCATCTGTTACAGGTTTGCTACCACTTGCGAGTGCGTTGCACCACACATACACTTGTTTCTACGACATAACACTCTCTCCATAGAATTCCACCCATTCTCGTGAATGTCAAATGGTTTCTGTCCCTTTGTCCATGAAAAACAAATATCACACGCCTCCTCCTTAGAGTTTTGTTCAAGTCGATGCACCATCTTTATATTGCTCCAGGTACAAGACGGATTGCTGTAGAAGGTTGTAATTGACGTCAGACTTTCCTCATACTTCCCTCATCTAGGTATCTGTGCAATATACAAAAAAAAAAAAAAAAAAAAAAAACTACACAAAGAACTAGGTTTTAGACAAACTTACCTTCTGTTTTGATACTTCTTTATGGCAATAGTTTATACAGGTCATAATTACAATTATATAAGTTACTATACTATTATGTATTACTAGACAATATAATAATACACTGCTAATAGACAGTGTTTTTGTTTTACTTTTTTGAGCACAAATTGAAGCAAATTAAGCAGGAGAACAGTATATTAAATAAAAACACATGCTTATTGTCTACGAAAATTAATAACATCATACTAAATAAGTAAATTGACCAACACGTGTCACATATCTACTAAATATTATTGCACATTACATATTCTAATTATAACAAAATACTAACATTAAAAATACTGCATTAAGACAAGTACATAGGCTTAGATTAAGTGCTGAAATACAGTACTGGGAACTAATTATCAAGTAATTTGATAGCTAATGTTGTGAATTGACAGCAAATCTTTTGACCAATTATTTAATTCTATTCTTCTGGGCTTCATTCTAGAAAATAATATTTATCGCTCTTTCCACATCAACACTTGTTTTCTTATGAATATTTGTTGAAGCAAGGCCGTTTAATCGGTCTTCCAAGTTTGTAGCCCTCAAGCACGGTTTTAGTTCATCACAGTATGGGAAAGATTGTTTCTGCTGAAACAGTTGAAACTGGCAAAGTACGGAATAATTACACTATAGAATTCGTTGTAGTGCATTTACCGCAGTATCTTCTACTTTACCCTACTGGTTTTGTTTCCCATTTTCCTAAACGAAGTGAGTTCAGCATGCAGATCAAATTCACCAGGTTTTTCATGCGATTCTTTTTTGTATATTAATGCAGCTTGTAGCATAGTAAAGTAAACGTAACTGTTTATTTCCAGGAATTAGTTCCTCAAGAGGTAAGATTTGCACTAATCCATCATCAAACCTACCCTTTAGCTAATGATGGAAAGGAATGAATATTATCCTTTTGAAATACTCCTCAAAATTTTTGAGGTTTCCCCATCCGTTAATCTACGTCTGGTCCTTGGAATTTTAATTTCTTGTCCTATATCGTCAGTTTTTGTACACCCCAAATTACATCTTCTTCCTCTAACAAGGTACATTCGCGAAGTGTCCCCTCGGGATTCGTGCAAAATTGATTCAAAGGCAAAGTTCTCCGCTGCCCAATGTGCATTGTACTAATTTTAGTGGCCCATACCAGTAATTTGCAAATTATGGGCCTTCATATATCCGGAATTGAATCATACACTACTATAACGCTCTTACACAAAATTGCTTTTTGTTTCTTTAGATTAACTGGACATTAATGTGGGCATATGCAAACCAAATTGGATGAAGTACTGATTTTCTGACACATATCACCCAACCCGTCTGCCATATTAGATCTGACATATTGGATTCAACTTTGCTTTTCAAATAGAAATAGATGCGAGTGATACATCAAATTTATGTACAATTTTCTCGGAAATTCACTGCATTTTACCGTAGCTTGTATCATTTGAAAGGTATTACATGTTAAATCCCTTCAGGCACTTCGCGAACGGACATTGCACAGTAATATCAGTTATGCTTACTTTCTTGATGTTGACGTACCAAAATAATTTCTAACTGGAAATATACTGTAGGTATAAACAAACTCTTTATAACATTGGTGTCATAATCTTATTACATTTCTGTGAATGATTGTTATAATTTCTTTGTTAGACTATAACGAAGAAGTATTGTATTACGGTCAAAATGCCTAATGTAAATCCAGATATGATCAGATTTGGGTGTAGACCTACTATTTTCTCATTGACGTCTGTGTGTCTGTATGTATGTAAGTTCAGAGAATATTTTGTTAACGATAAAAATCACGTAAAAGATTACATATACACACGGAGCCCTGTATAACTTTCTATTTGGTTCAACATTCGTGAAGTGTTTGACATTTAACATGCAAACGGTACAAGCTACGGTGAAACTCATTACACCAATGAATTTCTGAAAAAAAAAATGTACATAAATTTGATGTACCACTTGCACCTATTCCCATTTGAGAAACAGAAAGTTGAATCAATATGACGAATCCAAGATGGAGGCTGAGGTGGGTGACATGTGTCAGAGAAGCAGTACTTGATCCAATTTGTTTTCATATGTTACATTTATGTCCAATTACATCTAAAGAAACAAATAGCATTTTTCTAGCCCGAGCGTTATAGCAGTGTATGATTGAATTCCGGATATATGAAGGCCAATAAATATGCAAGTTACCGATATGGACCTTTAAAATTAGTATAGTACACATTGAGTAGCGGAGAACTTTGTATTTGAATAAATTTTACACTATTCCCGGGGTGGGGAGACTTTCGCGAATGTACCTTGCAAGCGTTTCTTCTCAGTTACCTGAGGTCGGCTTTTCAGATCGTCGTTCTTCACCTGTTTTGATCTTGTGACATATCCGTTATGATCCACACTGTAGCGTATCGTTTTAAACACAATTTCCACACTTCTTCATTGGTCGGCCTCGGGCTCGTTTCCCATTCAGTTCAATAGAATCCACTCACTGATTTACGTATTCCAAAGGTCTTTATCTTACATGTTCAAACCATTTCAGAGTACTTTCTTGCACATCTACATTTTCTGTCAGTTCATTGAATACTTGTACGACATTTCTCTCATTTTAACTGCAGCTGATAGATCTAATTTTGAACTCTGCAGATTCTTACTTAGCTTAACTGTGAAAGTAAAACTGTAAGTTATAATTTTCAGTGACGCAATAAAGTCGCTACGTCTCACCGTGGTACTGTAACTCGAAGCATTGCTGGACACTTCGTCATTGTATTCAATTTCTAAGTAATCAAGTGTTGCCACAATTTCTAAGTACTCAAGTGAGGAAATAGTCTTAGGAATGCATTTACAGATTCATGTGTTTCTACCTGATGTATGGCACAAAGTGTTTTCAGTTTTTTGTGCTAAAAATAACAGACTCACAAATGATTGCTTTTGAAACACTAGCATGCCTTGATGGTTATTACAGGAAAACTGATATCCTACCAACACTGCTCATCATACTTCTAACGCACTTAACTTCATATGACTTACCTACACATAAGTTTAAGAAGCACACTTAGGTTTGAATGTACAGTGGTTGGTTCTGATATATTCAGCCAAAGTCAATGTGTAATTGTACCGCGCATGCGCAACCCATTGCCGTGAGATTGCCACGAGGCAAGCAACAGAATCTTCGTTAGTCGTGCAGTAGAAAGTGTGGTCGAGTGAAGTCAATGTCGCCGAACAATAGATTGTGGAAGGTGTTCTTTATGGCCCTTTCCAACGCTAAGTTCACGACATCACACATTGTAGAAGTGTGTAAAGTGCAAAATTTTCATGTGGCTTGCGTATAAATCACATTATATGTGTCACAGAGTCCTAGGCCCATCACACAGACGCGAGCAGCTAGAAACCGGTCTTCCGTGAACAGAATCTTGCCGCTTTTGGGTGTAGGTCGACGAATGGCACCCTCCGAAAATCCCTTCACGCAGCGTGCGATGGCAAGCAAATGCCGCACATCACAGGAGACATTTAACCACTCCATTCACAGGAATTTACATCTCACTATCATTCGCCAGAGCAGTGTGCCCACTTTAAAACAGTGTCATGTGGCTGAATGAAAAAAGAAACTGCAGAACACTGATCGGTGGAAGTTTATTGTTACCGTTGATGAAGTGTGGGTTTACCTCAGATGCTATGGTAAAGTTCATGTCATTACTTAGAGACCTGTTGACGCCAAGAACCTAAGCACGTTCTTCCAACAGTGTACAGAAAGTTTCCCAAAAGGATTCATGATTGTGGCCAGTTTCTCGTATAGGAACAAGCTGCGTGTCCGAAAGGTGGAGCAAGATATCAAAATGAATGGTGACTCATATCCTGACTCTCTTACTCATGTCCTCACAGAAACATACCAGCATAAAATACCAGCATTGCATGCCAAAGACGTGAAGCAATTTGAACTGCACCAATACAAGGCATTCAACCACACGGCGAAAACATCACTATAATTCTATTGTTATACGGAACAGGAAACTGGAATTACGGCAATTCCTTTCTCTGATATCCCTGTCAAGAGTTTAGATGCCAGAGTGGACTACTGTGCTTTCAGAATCCCCAAGCGCCGCCTGTCCCACTGTTTAGTCCGCACTATATCCGGCCTGTGGAAAGAGTGAAATGGAACACCCATGTCCAGTTGTAACACAGTCTCCTGTATTACACAGTCAAGTGTATGAAAATTCCGATGTTGGACAATAGCTCAGTAGAGTGGCTCAGATCGAAAACAACCAATGGTGGCAACACGGCATTTCCTAGGTGAGTGGCACATTCAAATTTGACTCAATATCAATGAATCAACCTCTGTATTCCAATAATTGAAACTTGTTCCGAGTAAATTCTTTGTGCAATGCTGACTAATTGGCGCCTAGTCTTCGTAGGTTGTTTGAATCTTTAATATTGCGGCCGTCTACTAACTGTTTTATCGCTAAAGTAAGAAAGCAATTTCGCAGCAGCGCTTTGCTGAAATTGTACTAGAAATTGTGGTGTGTAAAAAGTACTGTAAATGTTTTTCTAGATGTATGATCAACAACCAAGAGCGGTTTACGTCGTTTCCCTCCTTGTTGTTTGAAACATGTGTGATCTTTATGGCTTTCCGAAGTTGGTAGTTTATAGCAAACACAATAGATACAGTATTTTAACTTGTCACCGTTCTTGCCGGGCGACAAACATCACAGCGGAATGGGAAGATAAAAGTCAAAGCTATTAAAACAATACCGTAAAGAACATTTGTGCCGAAAATTCTGAATATTGCAACAGCTGGAATTTTAATATTTATTAAAATTTATTTGAGAGCCATTGAATATTTTTAACCAGCAAAATCCGTGAGGATACTTAATCGTTATTGACATTACAGAACGTGCAGGAAAATTAATTGAACACAGTTATTGGTACAAACAGATAGACGAGCGATGTATTGTTCTAATGCCAATTATTAAGGCAGCTACCAGACTCTTTAGGACTACTTGACTTTGACAGAATCTAAAATACAATTTTATTTAATGAAAAGTTGAGTCTCAGGGATAAGGAGTGCATCTGCTAACTTTTTCATATGTAGTTTGCTAAATTCTGAAGTAAAATTACCTTCTTATCATGCTTTTTACGTAATAGCTATATTTTAACCTTTTTATACAGTACATAACATAGCCACATGCCATTTTATCTAGTGTATCCCCGGACGTACAAGCAGAAGGGGAGCTACTGCCCTACCATGTATCCGCGCCTGTATATATATATATATAACTTTTTACACCAAAAATAACATAGTGACCAGGTCTGGTGGGTTATAAGTTTGAATTCTTCTGTGGGTTCTGTGTTGGAGTCACGAATTTCGTGACGCATTGCATCACTTATGGAGAAGATCACAAGTGTATGTATTGAATGATATCTTCCGAATAACCAGAAGGGTGCTTGGATAGAGGAATCACTTTTCAATTGTGGTATTTTAACTAAAAATATATGCTATACAGGGAAACATTGGTTGGCTTCTGATTCGCGTTGTATCATGAATATCAAGAGCGCAATGAATGAAAGTATGTTATCTCTCAGATTAAAGCAGACGCGACAGCAGACCACTTATTTCTGCTAAACTAAGAAGAGAATATGAATGTTAACTGCACTTTTTTGTTAACATTTCCTAGATATTTGCAGGAAAATGTTTGGGCTTTCTAGTATATATTGATAGCTGTGTTTGTCGTTTCCAAGAAAAGAGAGCTGTGGAATGTCATATATTCTGAAGTAGGAAAGATCAAAGAGAAATATTTTCAGTTCATCAAAATCTTGTTTGTAACCCGAGTAACAAGAGATCAGTGTTGCTTTGATAGTATTACAGGACAATCTCAGAAATAGATTTATCTTCAAGAACTTTTACAGATATTTATTGTTTGATTGAATATGAACATGCATTTGTTGTGCTTTACTTCACACAAGAGCAATACATAAAGGCAACTGGAAGCACTTAATATGTGCATACGGAGAACATAAAAATATTAGCTGGAGTGAAACCTCAACGAGGAAAACATGTAGCAGAGAAGACAAAATTTTAGAGATAGATAAAAAGAGGAAAATAAAGTTAATTAGAACATTACTTGATAAGATAACTGTGTAAGTATATAATTAAATATCTATGTGAATTGCAGTTTGCGAATTCAAGTTTTTGAATTTCATACGATTGTAGAAAAAGATCTCTGATGGAACATTAACTTTGAATAGGATATAAAGTACTTTATGTTTTTTTAATTAAACTTTCGTTGAATTTACCCAAGAAGGAAAAAGAAGTTTCAAATATTTTGCATAAACCTACAGGGTGACTTTTCTTAAACCTCACAGATTTCATTTGGGTCTAGAATTGCTAACTAAACTCCGATTTTCATGCGGTTTGTGGCAAATGATCAAGGAAGATGATAAATTTATGGAACTAAGTTTACTTATTTTAAAAATTCATCCGGGCTAATATCGACCATGCCTCAAGAAAAACAGCAATTATTCGCCAGTGTACCTTCCAATTGGAATGAGATGCGGTGTGGTGTGGAGATTTGATTTTTCTTCGTTAGATGGCAATCTCGCCTAGGTCAATATATAACGACTCTATAGAAAAGCGTCGTCAACCTGGTCCGTCTTGTAAAATATAAGTTACGAAGCGATAATTACTTTTCTTTATGCAAAAATCAACTCAGATATTCAAAGATTATTAGTCTCACCTTTATTGCTTGATATGTCTTAAATATTCTTTTTAAGACCGTAAAATACATAAATTCACTTGACTAGGTCAACACATAACATGTACATAGTCACAACTATCCCATAATAATCTCTTACATATATTAAAAACATTCTTCTTTTCTGTTCATTTAAAATGAACATTCTACTAAGTATATTACATATTTATGAACACTTTTTGCCCAAGGTACAGGTTAATATTATACAAACTAAAGTATTTCGTTATAGAAAATGTCGCCCGATAAAGGGACTGAATATAAAAGTCATGAGTGGGCTTGGCTTTTATATTCAAGAACCACTGGTCTGATTACATTAATGTTTGTACATTACATATGTTCTTTATATTTTGATCACACCTCGTATATATCTTCATTACTTTTTGGTTAACCCTCATATATATATAAAATATTAGTTATTATCATTCACATAAATACATTCACACTAAATCTTTGATAATTAAACGCAAATCAATCTAATATAAATAATTTTTGCCTTTAACTAATTATAAATTGAATTATGATTCTTCACATTAATAAGAAAGAATAAAAATTAAACATAACCTACGTTTGAATAATCAAATGGAAGTAAATAAATTTATTTTACAGAAACAAAAGACACCCTTTTGTTATTAAATAAACACATTTTTCATTATTATTGTTATTTTTCATTCTTATTTATTTGATCAAGAATGTTGGGTGCTACTAACTCTTTAACTAGATGCATCCATTTTTCCTTTGTATACGGAGTAGGCTTCCAAACCTTTAACTCATCTATGTTGCGAAGTCCAATTGACATCCCCGTTTTAGCGTTTAACAATTCAAAGACTTTAGGATTTATCTCCTTAAAACATAAATAAGGACCTGAGAAAATGTCACAAAATTTGTAGATTTTCTTTAACAACATATTACTCTGCGGATGTTGTTTAACGAAAACTAAATCGTTGACCTTGATCCGATATTTTCCTTCTTGTAAAGACTCTACTTGCGAATTACGTTTCAAAAACTTGTTGTGTCTTCGGATCTTAACCATGTTCACTAAATTGGATGAGTCTATAATTGTCGAATCTTCTAATTTGACATCAAAATGTTGTTCCACCGGGAAAATTACATCAGAGCCATTATGCACCTTAGCCGGAGACACACCTAAAGTGTCTGATATAGAATGGTTCAAAAGGTACGTAATTTGATTGACATGTTTAATCCATTCAGTATGTTTATCCTTACAAAAGTGCCGAAACAACATACCGAAATTGCGATGTACATTTTCTACAACGGAGCTACTTGGGTGGTACGGAGTCACAAAATGAATTTTAATGTTGGCCTTATTCATGGCTTTGAGAAACACATCACTTTTGAATTGTGAGCCGTTATCGCATAATATATGCTCGATAGGGCCACAGTGTGGAATGTATACATTTAGAATTTTATTCACTATAGCAGCGGAGGTTGCTTTGCGCAAGGGGTAGGCTACCACATATCGTGAAAAGATATCCATTGTTGTTAACAAATAAACTTCTCCAGTAGCTGCTCTGGGTAACGGTCCATATAAATCAATCGATAGGAATGAATGTGGTCTCTCCGGTGTTATTGAAAGCATTGGTTTTTGTATAGCCTGATAATTATGCTTAATTTGCATACACTCGATACAGTCATTGATATAATTTTTGACCTGAGCTCGCATTCCTTTCCAATAAAAAGATTTATTAATCAAGGCACATACCTTTACATACCCAAAATGTCCAAAATCGTCATGGTAGGCCTTTAAGATGCGTGCTGTTAACGTAGGTGGAATACAAATTTTGTTCCTAGATTTGAACTTAAAATCCTTAATGAGTAAAATTCCGTTATTTAATTTAAATCTGGAATTCCAGTGCTTGGGACAACTACATCCATCGCCACATGAAGATAAATGTTCCATGATTTGTTGGTATTCATGATACTTCATTTGATGTTCTCTTAAATCTTCTATTGAAATGGTAGCTATTTCATCTTGTAAGATCTTAAATTCATTAATAGACAAAATATGTTGCTCTTCTCCAGGAAACAGGCGTGATAAAGTATCTACGGGTCCATTATCCACTCCTTTAATGTGTTGCACTTCGAAATCATAAGCTTGCAGATCTAACGACCAGCGAAGTAATCTGTTATTATACCCCTGTACGCTATTAAGATATCGCAATGAATTATGGTCGGTAAGTACTATGAAATGACATCCGCTCAGATAGGGAGCGAATTTTTGTATAGCAAAACGTACAGCCAAAAGTTCAATTTCTGTTGTAGTGTATCCCTTTTCAGCTTTCTTTAAAGTACGGCTAGCGCAATGTATAACAGCTGGTTCCTGCATAGTTGGGTTAGGCTGCCAGAGTACTGCAGAGATTCCAAGTTGGGAACCATCACATTGTACGTAAAAAGGAACGTCGTATCTGGGGTGATTCAAATGGATATTTCGTTTTACGCACTCCTTCAATTTATTAAAACTGTGTTCCTGGATCGGACCCCATTGCCATGGTATACCCTTCTTTATGATCATAAATAAAGGCTGGGCTATCTCAGCAAATCGCGGGATGGCTTTGCGAAACCAATTGAAGAGTCCTAATATTTGTCGTGTCTGTTTCACATTTACTGGAGCAGGCAGATCTTCTATGGCTTGAACTTTAGATTGACTGAATTGCAAACCAGAGGCATCAATTTGGTACCCAAGAAATTCTATAGAATTCTGCAAAAACTTGGATTTCTGTAAATTGATAGTAAGGCCTGAACTTTCCAATCTGTCTAAAACTATATCTAAATACTTCAAATATTCATGTGGATTTTTCCCCATGATTAAGATATCATCAGCATACGTTATCACGTTGCTACGCAAGTCTTGACCTAGAACTTTGTTCAAGCAGGATGCTAATGCTGCACTACCATTGATAAGCCCAAAGACTACACGATTGTATTCGTACAAGTGACCTTCAAAACTAAATGCTGTAAATGGTTTTGAATCTTCGTGTAACTCGACCTGATTATACGCCATTACTAGATCTAAATTTCCGAATACGGTGTTCCCTTGTAAAGAAGCTAGTATTTCTTCTACTGGAGGATACCTCACTTGTTCCAGATCAATGTGACCGTTAGTTCGCCTCAAATCTAATACCACACGTAGAGAACCATTTTTCTTTGGAACAACATGTAATGGATTAAGGTGGACGCTCCTCGAAGGCCTAATGATCCCATCTCTTAACATATCTGCTATTTGTTGACGTACGTTCTCTCTGTATCTATATGGAATTATATAGGGCTTGGTTACTATAGGTTTATCAGTTTTAACTTTAAAAGAATAAACAAAATCCTTACAGCATCCAGGACGTTCTGAAAAGACCTTTCTATGTTTATATAAAATGTTCTTAAAGTCTGCTATTACGGTATTATCAGCAAAATCAAGGCTGCTTTCGAGAGATTTAACATGTTCAGAAAATACTACATCATCCTTTACATCCATCAAATTTTGTGTCTTTTCCAATCGTTGATCATTTAATTTATCACCTTTTTCACTAATAGCAACATTATTCACTATAGGAGACAGATCATTATATTGGCAAGCACTATTATCTAATTTTGGAAGCAGTTTCTGAACAATTTTCTGAGGTATACCCGGTATCGTCAATGTTTGGTTTTTAAAATCAAGCATGACTCGTAATTGGGATAGTAAATCTAAGCCCATAATTAAGTTCTCGTTAAGATCTTTTATAACCAGAATAGGGATTGATATTTCGAAATCTTGAATAGATATTGACACACGGGTAATTCCTGCTACTCTCTTTTTATGTTTACCGGTAAAATCAACTATAATAAGGTTCTCAGCCTTTTGTAGCTTAGGATTCGAATAATTACTAGTGATTACTTTCCACCATGAATACGATAATAGAGAGGCGTTTGCTCCCGTATCGAGTAAAGCTTCGGTACTTAATCCATTGACTTTAATAGGTATTTTAGCGGTACTATATGATTTTAAAAATACAAAATTTTCTTCGATATTAAAACCATCATTGACAGTATCGTCTTCAAACCAACAACGATTTACAACAGGTATAAATTGATATTGACACCTGTTAATTGCTATTTCCGAATAGTTATTCACAGAAACGTCATAGGAAAGATCATTTTCATAATTAGCATGAACCTGTAAATTGGAAGATAAATGTTCATAGAAATTATCGCTTAAATTTTTAGATAAATGCTCATGAGAATCTACAGCTGACATGGGTTTAACCCCTACCATATCAGCCGCAATTAGTTTAAATTCATACTCGAGTAGGGTTCCAATAGGGTACACTGTACAGCACAATCATGATTATGTCCTGTATTATTGTTCTGTACAGAAATTACTTCAATACCTGGATCTTGATGTGAAGTGCCATCTCTTATCCTTCCATTACTTCTATCCACGTAGTTCGCTGCGTTTATGGAATTTCTCCATACATTTCGTCTATTTTTAAACCTATTTTGACTATATGGTCTAACATAGGAATTATTACGATTAATTAGGTTAGGCGGATTCCCTACATAACCTTGTCTATTTTGTTCATTTTGATTGCTAGAGTATACTCGTCTTAGGTTCGGTTCAGTATTATTCACACTTCGGATATTCAAATTCCGAACAGGGACCAAATGATCTGAATTATTCTTATTTTTACCCATTCCTGATTGTGTTAGATTCATAGCATGGTATTGAGTTTCGTAGCATTGTACAAGCATTAATAAATGACTGAAACTCATACACTGAGTGGAAAATAAGATCTGCTGTAATTTAAATGGAAGCAAATTGCGAATCGATGCAATTATTCTTGATTCCGATTGCAAGGGATTAACAACCTTTAATTCATTATAGACATTTACAACAAACTCTACAATAGATTTGTGCAATCGAGGATTGAAATGTTGATTTCTAAGAGTGGCATCTCTGTTTGCCAGCAAAAAGTCATTTTCGTAATTCGCGATCAATGCCGCTTTAAAATTCCTCATATGTACTAATGTGATCACGTATTGCCTTAAACCATAAGGAACAAGGTGGGAGTAATACATGGGGTATTAATTTCATGTATTGTGATCGGTCGATAGACATTATATTGCATTCGTCTTGGAATTTCTCTAAGAAAGAACTAGCATTTTCATTGCACTTACCACTAAATTTACTCATGGCTTTGATTTCGCTCATCTTGACACTTAACTTTACCTTTCTTTTCTCACTCCTTGTTCTTGTGGTGTGATTGTTCCGGTCCGTGGCGTGTTGTGTCATGATACCATTTATATTTCGTTCATCAGTGATCTTCGGACAATTTTCCTCTAATATAATATCCTCCTCAGATTCCGGCGAAGGCGTATTTATATCCGGTGATTGGGGAAACTCGAAGCGATCACTGCCCAGATTATTGCGATAAATGGTGTCTCTAGCCTGTAACGTTTTAATTTCTTCCTGCATAGTAGCCAACTGGATCTTTTGATGTTTAACGGAAGATTCTATTAACGTTAAATCCTTTTTTACAGCACAGATTTCATGATTTTGATGATCGTGCTTTTCTTGACACTCATCGGCTATCCTTTTTAACTTCTCTTCAAACTGCGAGGATATGTCGTTCATCACCTGGACGATTGTTTGTTTCGTATCGTCTGATTTCAGTTCTATCCGTTCTATTCGTTTACTTAATTCTTCATACTGCTTGCTAGCTTCGTTAAATTTCAGTTCTATCTTCTTTTCCATGGTCTGGTTAGCTTCATAGAACTTCAGTTCTATCTTCTGTTCCATGGTCTGGTTAGCTTCATAGAACTTCTGTTCCATGGTCTTGTTAGCTTCGTTGAATTTCAATTCTATCTTCTGTTCCATGGTCTGGTTAGCTTCATAGAACTTCTGTTCCATGGTCTGGTTAGCTTCATAGAACTTCTGTTCCATGTTTGTGTTAGATTCATTGAGCTTCTGTTCCATGGTTTGTTTTATCTCAGTCGTCATTTGCATAATTTGTCGCTGCACAGCTAACAAAAGTCGATCCTCAGATGACAAACTTGGTGTTGCACTAATTTCACCTGGATTACTGGTATTAGATTCCTCTTGCACTATTTCACTATCCATTTTTCTTTTGATGACCTTACCGCTTCGTAATACGGTTAAGTTCGTATTCATAAATGGTAATATCCAAGTAAATTCAGCCCTACTTTCCTTCTTCGGGAACTGAATTTTCAAAAGTCCCGGGTTTGGTAAACCAAATTTTTATAACGACTCTATAGAAAAGCGTCGTCAACCTGGTCCGTCTTGTAAAATATAAGTTACGAAGCGATAATTACTTTTCTTTATGCAAAAATCAACTCAGATATTCAAAGATTATTAGTCTCACCTTTATTGCTTGATATGTCTTAAATATTCTTTTTAAGACCGTAAAATACATAAATTCACTTGACTAGGTCAACACATAACATGTACATAGTCACAACTATCCCATAATAATCTCTTACATATATTAAAAACATTCTTCTTTTCTGTTCATTTAAAATGAACATTCTACTAAGTATATTACATATTTATGAACACTTTTTGCCCAAGGTACAGGTTAATATTATACAAACTAAAGTATTTCGTTATAAATAAGAAACAGGAAACTGGGCCGTTGTATTTGAAATTGTGCTGTACAATTCTGTGCTACTATGTGAGAATGATCAGGACACAGTGAGAATAATGTACTGTTTGGAACAACATCAGTTTATCGTTTAAAGTTGTTGGAGAACGGAATCTGTTGTTGCTACGCAAAGGGCATTTAGAAACAAATTTTCTTCACTTTCTGTCCCAGACAAGAACGTAATATGGTCGCTAGTAAATAAATTGGAAGAAACAGGATCACTTCTGACTGATGAGTGAGACAGGGAAGCATCGGATCCCGCTAGGCAGGTGTTATGGAAGATGTAAGTTATCGACTCCTCAGGTTGCCCAAGAAATCTCTTCATCGTTTGTTGCAAGAAATCGGTTATAGCTATTCAACATGTGATTTATGGGCATTACCATTAACACTTAATTTGTATTCTTACTAACATTTTATGTGTAGTCGGTAATCTTGCTTCAAAAGTGCGAAACTTCAATCCAATTGTAAGGTACACTGGCGAATATTTGATGTTTTTTCTTGAGATGTGGTCGATATTACCTCGAACGAATTTAAACCAGTAAACATAGTCCCATAAATCTCCCATCTGTCCTTGATCATTTGCTACAAACTGCATGAAAATCGGACTTCAGTTAGAAATTCTAGATCCAAATGAAACCATGAGTTTTTTTTTTAAGTCATACTGTATTTTCCACGTGCGAAGAACTTGCATGTCAGCTAGTTATTATAAAAAAACATGTTGCAAGCTCATGAGTATCAGTAGAGTGTGCCGTCAATCAAAAAGGTTGTGAACCACTGCATTATATGTCTGTTATCATATGTGTGAGCTAAGTAAATATATGGACAAAAATACTACATATATGACAAAGACAATATTGAATATTGTAAAAAGTATAAAAGCATTAGTTGTTATTTATATTACAAGTAAAACAAGTGTAAACAATGGTATTGAAGCAGATATTTGTTTTGTACATTTGCATACAAAACACATATTTTCACGTTTTAACAAAATACCCGTATTTCTTAATTTCTGTGTGTACAAAATCATAGGTCTTTATTTAGTATTGATTTATGATCCAACTTACTGCACATACTCTACAATGGAGAGCCTTTATACGTTTCAATCGTGAGAACATCTAAGGCTAACAATTGTCGATTACGTAGATAACCTGGTTTTACATTGGGTACCTACTATCCATTTCATAAAGATAGGCCCCTGACTTCGTGGTGCTGCCATGACGTTCAGTCAAAACTTATATTTCATTGTCGTACCTCGTTGGAATTGCTGGAATGTTGTCTTTTCAATACTTAAGACATAAAAATTTTCTTTGTACTATGTAGTGAGAAAAAAATAAAAATTAATGAAAAAGTGCGTATTTTTTCGTACTTTTTTGGTAGATCAATGTTTATAGAGCTATATCTCAGAAAACAGATCACGTGAAATAATTTCCTGTGTATAATATGTAGATGCATCCATTAACTATAAGTTGTGAAAAGTTCAATTTTCATCACTTGATATTTTTTGTGTAATTAAAACAAATGTACGACGCTCTGATCTCCTTTACCATGGTAGGTAGAGAAACGAACAAAACATTGTTCGAAAATTTGGAAGTCTAGTGTTCGAAATATTTGGAACTATTAACAAAAAAGGGTTTAGTTGGTAGAGTATTTATTTTTTTTAAAAAAATGTTTACTTCAACATATCCTCTGAGTTAAGCGGTGAGCCATGTTGCAGCCCAATCTTTAAATTCCCCGCGCTTATATGAAGAAACAGCATACAGTAAATGGAAGTGCGGCAACGCTGTCGTGCAGTGTTGTCGCGTTCAGGAAGCTTGTACCGCGAAGCCTACTTCAAAAGAATGTAATAGGAAAAGTATTTATAGTGTGGTATGTTAGCGTAAGTATCCTGCATTTCCGGTTACCAGCATGAAAGTTTGCCATTTTGTTACATGTCCAATCAAGGTTGGAAAATTACCGGGAGGCAGTTCGTAGGATCATTAGGGTCGACACTGGACGCCATATTGGAAAATGGCTAACTTCTAACAACTTAATCTAAATATTTACATGAAGGCTTTAGAAAACACTTTTCTTCTTCTCGAGTCTGCTGCCAAACAGAATAAGAAACAGCAAAAATTTAACCGATGTCCGATTTTAGTCATTTAACCCTTTGGGGACCGATGGAACAGATCTGTACCATAGCGTCGACCTTTGGAATTTACCTTATAAGTGTCTATTTAAGCTCTTCACACTTTTTTCTTTGCCATTTATTTAAGTGTTAAAACATCAAAGAACGTGTTTCATGGGCATTTTCCAGTCACGCGTGCGATGCCTACGGGTGGTGACGTCACGAACATTGAAGAAGAAAAAAATTGGGTAAATTTTAGAGCTTTCTTTGGGAATTTTTTGACACGTTCATGTTTATTCTAGGATCATGGTTCGTACCTCTTTATGTTCGTAATGAACCACTGTTTCCAACTGTACTATTACAATTCCCCTATTGTGTATCAGAAGTGAGAAAATCGCGTCCAAATTGAAACAAATGAAATTATTTCAGGAAAAATTTCCCTTTTTCGGGATTTCCGCCTCTGAGGGACACGATGGGGACATGTGAGTGGTACCATTTGAAAGCTAACCTAATTTGATACGAAATCGTTTGCGAATTATAATCCTCGGATAAATAGGGACGTGTCAGTTTTTTTCTTTAAAGTAGTACGAGTTATGCTTTCCACGTGAGGGAATTTTCTTTACTGTCCTTGGTTTTCAAGATCTTGTACTGAAGAGTTGCTCTTCTTGTGTGGAGATTCAATGCGTCTTCAGTTGGAGGTATTCTGTCTATTGTGCGAATTTTCTTGCTGAATAGAATACGTTTGGTTTCGTTGACTTCCTCGCAAGTACTTGATCTGTCGTACATGAGCGTCACAAACCGCTGGATTAGCATGCGAGATTGGTAGCTTACAACATCGTGAAAATGAACGACTGAAAGTTCCCAGAAAACTGTATCCACTTCTCTAAACGCCATTCACGTATTCCATGCACTTGTCTTTCCAACGCCAAGAAAGGCTGAGTGTCACAGCCCCTAAAACTGTGAAAAAACGGCAGCAAATATATCGTTCCAGAGGGTAAGTTCGTGCACATGGTGTGTATAGGAATGAAACGTCGCAATTTTGCAGAACCACAATCTATAGTTTCTCCAGAGTGGGTGACAGATGCAGAAACGCAAAGAGAGCGATAACAACAACATCGGAGACAACTGTACGAACTGTAATATTTTTGTGTCCCTTCTCGGCAGCATGACGGACGTGCAGAAAGATTCTTCCATCAGCTTCTATGTGGGATGAAGGAGAAATACCAGTAATATCTAAGTCTGAGGAAGAGGATAAGACTTGATTTCTTCTTGTGCAGAATATTCCTCTTTCTGAAAGATCAGCCGCAATTATTGTTTCGGCGAGGTAATGAAATAGCCTTTCCTTGTTGTCATCGTTTGCAAGGAACTTCTGGAAATTTTTTTGGAAGCGGTCCCGTTGGCTTGACAACAAAGCGGTCGCCCTGCACACGCGTCTGTGTTTTCAAGCTCTTTCCAATGTAGCGGTCAAAGACAACGTCTAAGCGTTTAGTGTCTCCAAGTGTGAAAGAAACTCAGTTATTCACAACTGCGGCATATTCTGCAAATGTTTTCGCTGTTCGTGGTTGCAGTTGGTGTACCAGCATCGCTTCATCGTTGGTGTAAAAGACAAGAGGAATGGGGGATGATAGTACTTGTACACCCATCAAATTTTTCAAAACATTTCAAAATATTTGATTTAGAGATAGAAAGTGTGAGATCTCCAAATTCAGATATTGATGGAGGATAAGTTGTGTTCTCATGAGAAAATACTTCTCTGATATCGCCCTCTCCCTTTCCTGACATACTATGAACATCTTTCAGAACAGGTTAGAATCTATGTGTGCACTAGCAAGTTTCATCTTACCTTTGCAATGAACTTTCAACGAGCTACAGTTGAAAAGCTCCATATTAACTTTCTTTATAACACCGTGTATGGACTGCTCGTTTGTCATTAGACGGTTATAAACGAAGTCCTCATACATTTTGGTTTCTGTGGTAGCTGCGATGTGGACAGACTGGCGCGAATCTTCTGGCTATTTCCAGCGAAATATTAGTGAGTGCAGCAGAAACATGTATTAATAGTCGATACATGTTGCAAATAATGGCAGCACTGTGACAACGCTAGATGGAAAGAAAGCTGCAAGTGCCTCTGGTGGCATCATGAGCCAGGCTCGTAGCCATCGCAAAAATGTAGGAGGGGGGTAGAAGTTAGGGGGCCCGATCCAACCATATTAACTGTAATATCTGCTCTTGCAAGCCTACCGTGAAAACTTTAGGGAGGCAGTAGGAATTTAGGGGATGGAACCCCATGACCCCCGTGGATACGGGCCTGTCTTGAGCCCCCTTCCTAGAGATGTTGACTTGATATATAGGTCGAGTAACACAATAGTATTATTGGGGGGCGCGGTGGCTCAGTGGTAGAGCGTTCACCTCCGGTGCTTGAGGTCCCTGGTTCGATCCCAGCTCGCGCCGTGTGGACTTTGTGGTGGTCAAACACCGTGCTCGTGGGTTTTCTCGGGGTTCCCCGTTTCCTCCCACTTTCTTCATTCTACCACAAATATACATTTCCCGACTCTACATATAGTATCAGTATTAAAAGTACCCTGCAAAATCATTATCAAAATATATTGTTACAAGAAAACCAGATATAGGTATGCGACAATAATTTTGGACATGAGTGTACACATCTCAATGTAATCGAAATAAAACGTTGAAGTAACACATCCAAAAACTCATGTCTTACTTCATTCACTTTCGTCATGGCTTTGTTGACTCATCGCTGCTCCTGCTATCTTCCCTAATATTTATAAACAATGGCTCCATTTCTACCTCAAGATCTATCAGTATACACACTCTCCAGCTTACGAACATGTTAAAGGTTAAAAAGAAATGTACTGTAGCCTTGGCAATCACATGTTCACCCAAGTTCTGCGATCAATTCCCCTGCCGAATGTACACCAAAACAGAATGGGTCCTTTGTTTTCTTTCAACGAAAGAAAACAATGCAATGAGTAGGTGATGAGATGAGGGCTGTATTTGCGTCTAATCACGTCGCACTGATTAAGTCTTCAACACTTCCCTTCGGTTCGTAGGCGTCGCACTCATATCATATGGGTTCATTGCAATGAGACGGACGAATGGGCATTTATATTTTCGTGAGTATATCTTGTGCTTTTTGATTTAAAAAATGGATATTCCTTCACGAGCGGCGGTATTACAAAAAGAAGAGGCAAAATGTTTAGCGATAATGAAATTGCAGAACTGATGAATGACTCCGACTCAGACGGTTATGAATTAGTAATTAATAGTAAGGACATTGATTATTCTGTGCTCAGTGGCATATCCGGGAGTGAACAAGATAGTAACTCTGTTTCAAGTAAACCTGAGGCTGCGCCGAAAAAAGAAAACGCGTCATTCCTATTCAAAGGCAGATTCTAATGTAGCTTGGAGCTCTTAGATCTGAAAACAGATTTTCTGTGAAGTGTATACTCAATATTACATATCAACTAAGGTTGTATCATCTAATAAACTTTGTGCGTGTTTTTGTTTCTGTGCAAGTGTATTTTGTACTGGGTGCAATAAGTGAAGAACTGACAAAAAGCAACAAATTTTCGAAGACCATCACATGCAAATCCAAACAAGATAAGAGTTCGCTTTTCTAATTTTGAACACTTGGTACATTTACTGTATATCCTGTTAATTTCTAAGAAATTGGTTTAAAATCTGTGGAGACATTACATTTTAAAAATATCTCTAAAAAGTGCCGGACAGTGTGCGTGACAAGTTTAAATACCCGTCCGGCTGAGAATGTATACGCGTCAGGAAAATGTGGCAACGTAGCACTCCGTATAAACTGCGATAGCGAAGGGCGCAAAGCAGAGAAAATCATAATGTCATATTTGTGATTATTTATCTTTTAAAACAAGTCAAAACAGTTTGGTTGAAAAAGCTACTTTAAGATCTTTCTAAAAGTTTTTTCAGATTGTTAATACACCGCAGCAATTCAGAGATAATGATGTCTCACTTTTTGCTGAATAACAAGAAAATTACTGCGTGTTGAGTAATGAAATTTTCAGAACTTGCAGGTAATATATGCATCTACATATCGTGCACAGGAAATTATTTCATGTTATCTCCTTTCCGAGATACAGTCCTATAAACATTGATTTACCAAAAAGTACGAAAAAATACGCACTTTTTCAGTAATTTCTATTTTTTTCTCATTATACAGTACAAAGAAAATTTGTATGTCTTAAGTATTGAAAAGACAACATTCCAACAATTCCAACGAGGTACGACAATGCAGTATAAGTTTTGACTGGACGTCACAGCAGCATCTCGAAGTCAGGGGCCTATCTTTATGAAATGGATAGTAGTTGGAGTATGATGGGAATGATCCCCCATGTTTTCCTCAGGTCAACTGAAACCATCAATGCAGTTCGTTACAGTACTGAACTCAAGGAAATGCATTACAAACTGGTTCACAAATATCTTTCAATGATCAACAGACATGTCCTCATGTTGCAGGACAATGTTCGCCAACATCCCCATGTGCAAGACATAGATGGATCAACGGCGACCCAGGAACGGCGGCGGAATTTGGTTCACTGATGGGGACGGTACTGTTACGAAATTACACTAATGCCGCAATTTTGCCGCCATGCCGGTAATATAAGGCGGCATCCACCGTTTATCCTATTTTTAACCGCTAGTGCCACCCTTAAGCAGGCATTTGGTCTCTACGCCAGTGTCGGCTTGATAATTTTCTTCTTTTTCTTCTTCTTAACCAGAAAAGGAACGGTACACAGCAAAATATGAAATGTTATGACAACACAAAATGATTACCACTTTAGCGAGTTACTTGCGTGTAGTTTAACATCAACAACATCGTCTTCCAAGCATATCAGAAGTAACTAGTAATTGTCAGTGAGAATTTTCATTGGATTTTATTGTTTGCTATGAGCAAACCTTTACACAGTACATTTGACATTTATGCCAAGTAACGAATAACATAATATGTTTTGCTGTAATTGGCCAGGATAATAGTTTTTTTAAGCATATGGATTCTATGATAATAGTTACATGAATAGCAGTGCTACCATCTGTTGTAGTTATATCCCAGCACATAAATAAACAGACGAGAACAACGAATGGCAGAACAGTTCTCAGTAGACGTTACCGAGTTCTTCCGATCATTCAGTGCTCATTCGTCTAAAAGTCTCTACGACACTACCTGGTAGGAAAACGACAACTGACATTTAATTTTACGACGACGGCAGCCACTTCGCTTCAGCTTCGATGGCTTTCCGCTTGGAACCGAGAGCGGAACGATGCCACCAGTCAGTTTTCCTCTACTTAGACAGCTATCCGCCAAAAGGCGACAGCGGACCCAATTTGCAAACGGGGATGATTGTGGTGCAACGTGCTGTTGACAATTTTTTTGCGCTCATACTCCAAACGCTTCAGCAACGGAATCCAATCGTTGGGTGAGCGATGGCAATATTGTTTGTTTACAAATGGCAACAATTTTGGCCTTTGAAAATGTAGTAGTTGATTGGTTTTGGTCTTTCAACATATTGTACTTGTATTGTTTATGGTCTTTGGAAATGTATTGATTTTAGCCTTTGGGAATTATGTATCTGACCTGGATAATCATTCGTACCAACATAATATATTTTTGAGGAGAATATTAAAGATGAAGTTTCGAATTAACTTTGAAATAAAATAGAAGACAATTTGTTGTGTCGCTTGAGTTGGATATACAGTTTTTTATAATAGAGTTTCTCGATGTTTCTCAAGACTTGATTAAAGAAACAGTTCCTTGTTATAAAGTTAACATAGCGGTTTGGAAAAAAAAAACTAATAACATCTTTAGAAAGACTAATGATATCCAGATATGTCCAAATAAACAAGGTTATGAGAAATATATCTTTTATGCGAATTGAATGTTGGGGAAAAGATTATTAACTCTGAATAGACTATCATATAGTTGTCTAGCCTATCCACCTGAATCATGTTACCGAGAATTAATGACATTTTAAGTTAAATGCAGCAAAGGAAGATAAATACTAGGTTCTGCCAGATCTCGTAATAAGGAAAGTTTCTCAACTATATAAAGGGATTTACAAAATACGGAAAAATGGATTTTGAACACCTCTTCAAGGTTTCGCTGCAAACGAACGTAAGTAACAACAATATAAAATAATATAAATATAAAACAGTATAAATTTGGCGTTCGTGAATCCAGACAGCGATCTTTTTAAAAATATAAACCTAAATATAAAACAGTTATAGCTTATGACAATCACGTTTCAATGTTCCGATTTACTGCTCTGATTACAAGTTAATTGATTAGATAATAAATTACGTAAACAAATCATATTAATCGGGACAGTGAATGGAAATAATGTAATACAATATGTAATTAACTACTAACTGATAAATAAGAAATCATTGTGTTTTAAGTCCTGCGATTGTGCCACGTGAGATAAAGGAGACGGTGATGATGAGAAATGAATGAAATGGTTGAATTCAGAAAGTGGGAGAACCCGAGAAAATCCATGCACACAGTGTTTGTCCACCACAAAGTCCAAGGAGCGCAAGCTGGTATCAAAACAGGGACTCCGCACACGAGAAGTGAACTACAAAATAAGCGCATCCTCCAGAGAGAAGATATATATATATTTGGAAGTTTAGAGGCAAACAAAACTAAACATGATTTAACCTAAGTAAAGCTAATGATCGAAAAATCATTTTAAGGTCTATATCGAAATCAACCTAATGAACCGTTAAAAGAAAGTAAAGGAACTTATTCAAACACTTGCACATAAAATAAACAAAAGAGATGAGATACTAAAGATAAGTTTATTTAATTAAATTTCAAATCTGTAATAATTTTATTAATTAAATACGCAATTAAATAATGTATCCTAACTAAATATTCTAATTCATCCTCGTTTCTTGCATTTTATTTTATATTTTAAAATACTAAAATCAAAGCCGAAATTCAATTTCAAGGCTATTCTTTGACAACATTACGATAATCCATGAATTTTGATGTTCTATTTAATTAATTAATCTTCTCTTACCTTTGTGGTAAGTACTTACATCATGTCAACAATGGTTTTCTGATGCTTCGTTGAAATATTTTCCAAGTAACCCATCACATAAAACTAATTGTTAAGTCAAATTTACAGACAACTTTAACGAAACACGTTTAGTAATTGATTACTTATTTCACATGTTGCCATTTGTCTGTAAATTAAATCCTTCAGTTTTACCTCCCATGTTATGTCCTGTTGGCTAAGAGAGACGATAATGATGTCAATGAACGAAATGGTAGAATGAAGAAATTGGAAGGAAATGGGAGACTGCGGAGAAACATACGCACACGGTCCACCACTTGACACAAGCTGGGATCAAACCAGAAACCGTGTACACCAGTGGTGAATGCTCTACTACTGAACCACCACCCCCATGCACTAATAAAATTACGATTAAACATCATTAAAGAACCAATCATTTTACAGCATCTACACTGATTAAGATCAAATGCTCTAATTAACGAATTATAAGTTCACTTCTACAATAACTATAACCGGATTCTTATGTATCCAAAAAGAACTGTAAAAAACTGTAAATTGAATAAATAGAAACAAGTTTGTCATGAATTACTGTGGAACTCAAAATAAAGTCGCCCTACCTACTGAACTAATGGCTAATATGCGGGTCTTCAGTACACGGAATCCCGAATTCGATTCCAGGTGAGACAGTGTTGAAGTTTGAATTGATTACGTTGGTCCGGATTTCACTTTAAACTGTAGATTCGCGTCTCATATATTGTTTGTGTCAGAAGGAACGTATTACCCCATTCAAGTCATATCGCTTGAAGTGCACAAAAGCAATCAATGAGAAATTTTGGTAAAGTAGTATACTAGCTATTCAAGAATGTTAGCACAAATCTAATAAGAAATGCAGTGCTATCAGCTCAACAGGAGCTTATGTTTTATCCGCATGACACTACGTCAAATAATTACATGTCCAGGATGTTTGCATAGTGGTGAACAAAAGTGTTTTTTTCCACGAAATATCGTTACAAACTTTGAGAGAAACGTGAGGTTACAGGTATCTAAACTATTGACCTGCAGTACATAAAATACGAGAAAAATCATTTTATTATATTGACGTAAGTAATTGCAAAGAGAATCGGATTAATCTCGCTCAGAATGTATAGGTTGATTAAACAGTTTTGCCGGAATATAAAATCGTCATTCAGTAATTTTGGCAAATATTTCAACACAAGAAAATGTGGAACCCTTGTTGCTTAAGTTTGTAACGTTTTTTTTATCTTGCAGCTCAAATAGATATTGTGGATAATTTGCAGGAATCCATGCTTATCACACTGGCAATTTACCTTCTAATTCGACACCTTAAGATGGAACATAAAGTCATAATAAGAGTACTTGTAACTCAGAGCGTAAATCCATGTATAGAAGTCCAGTTCGTTAATCAAAAATAAGCATACAGCGTGCATCGGGATTAATTACGTTCATTTAGTCCTATCTTTGTTGCCAGATTATTTTCTGATGGCAATGTGCTTTCTTTTTTTAAGCTTAAAATAATGTATGTGTGTGTGCGTATATCATCAGGTTTCGGCCTAAAAACGAGTCTTCTAGAGCCACTTAGAGCTACAAGATCTAACCGCGCCCAAAAACGTTTTTCTCGATTTTCGGTTCGAGGAGGATTGTTGGTGAGTCACAATTTTATGTGCTTTTCTGACTGTTTCAAAGAACACCTTGCATATATGCAACCAACAATAAATATTTGTCATGCGGAATTATATAACAGAAAAGGATAGAAACTGGGTAATGGAATAAATGCTGTAAAATTCCTTTATGGTCATTCTTTTTCATATTTTTTAATCCAGGTTCTGAATTAAGACTCTACAACGACAGGAGCTTGCTACTAATATTTTACCAAGAATTACAGTATTTCATTAACAACTAGCATAAATTATTTCTCTCAAAAGAAAAGAAATGAAATGCAGTTCTCTAGAACATGTGAGTTCTTTCTGGCCACAACTCTCATGTTTATATTTACTTCTGTAATAAATAAATATTTTGTAATTAATTCTACAATATGTGCTAGTCTAACTGCTCGTAAAATCCTAAAGAAGTTGAGTTTCCCATGTTTTCAAAAACGACTACAGATAAATATTGTCCTTACCTCATAAACACGTATTTTTTCTAATGAATGAATGATATGATATGATTAGTTGAATGATCTATGATATGATTATTCATTCAACTAACAATAATAGCGAAGTTCAGTGCGGTGTTTCGTACATTTTAATTCATTATTACTATTTTATTAATACTGCTTTCCTGGTATGCTTTTCTCCTCTATTCAGTTCTAGATGAAGTGTTACAAAACGATGCATTCCAAATGAAATGAAATCTTTGAGTTTTACGTCTTTGAGCTTATTCCGGTTAGGCTAAAGGAGATGGTGAGGATGAGTAATGAATGAAATAGTGAAATAAAGAAAGAGGGAGGAAACGGGAGAACCTCGAGAAAATCCACGCACACGGTGCTTGTCCACCACAAAGTTCACTTGACGGTGGCTCGGATCGAACCCGGGACCCCTAGCATCAGAGGTGAACGCTCTACCACTGAGCCACCGCGGCCCCCACAATACATTCCAATACTAATATAGTGATATTTAGAAAGTAACAGAATACAGTTGTTCTTATCTGATCCTACAGTTGAGGTACCATCTCAGTATTCATGAAAAACTGAAGAAAAACTCTGAAAAGACGCAGTCATGACGATCGCCTGTGAAAGTCGGACCTCGAATCTACCAATTTTGAATAGTATAAATATTCAATTCTCACCTCTCGTAGGTAACTTTCGTTGAATGAAGTTACAATACGAATAAATAAATGTAGGATCAGTATAAAAGATGTTCCTGAAGTCAATGAGTGGTTTTCCAAGCTTTAACTAAACTGTGGTAAATACCAATCTTATCTACTGTTGAAAGGAAAACTGAATATTTTTAATGTACTACAAATCTACGATGTACTATTTATACACATAACCCGGTAAACATCAAGCTAACATTAAAGTTGCTGTCAAAATACTTGCGCGAAAATCTCCCAGTGTCACTTCTTGATACCATACACAATCCATAGCAACATTTCATAAAAAGTCTGGCTCTTCAGTCTTGCATGGCCGATTCGTTATGGAGGTAGTGTATCATTGATTTCCTCCCCCCCCCCGGATGGTCCGATATGAATTTGGTAACATACTACCTTGCAGGAAGGTAAAATCAACAGTGCCTTCCTTGGGCTGCAAAAACAGGTCTTGTGTCAGTGCAAAGAAGCCTTTACAATGACATAACAAACTAATAAACAAGAAACAAAAAATGACGATTACACATGACATATGAACGCACAAGAAAAGAAAAAAAGGAAACATAAAATTATGCTGGAACTGGCGAGGGAATTATAAGATGAATATTGTAAAATTACCTTTGATAAGATAGCAGGTAGAGAAATTTATCACTCAAGACTTGATGCCACAAGCTTTTATTATAAAAAACTCTTGTTATACACGTATATAATATATAAGATTACATTAATTGTGTTTAAAAAATCAATACAAAGTTGTCTATGTATTTTGTCTGTGTAAATAGATCTCCCGAGGCCCAGGGAGAGAAGGGAAGATACAATAGAGTTCCAGGCCATCAAAGAGAGATAGAGGTCCCGCAGAGCTACAGGCAAACAAAGCGGGTAGGGAAACCACAGAGCTTTGGGCAAATTAAGTTGTGGCAGTTAGGATCTTCCAGTGCTCCAGGCAAACAAAGAGAATGGTTGAGTTCCCAGGGAGCTTCAGGCAAGCTAAGTGGGTAGTAGACCTAAGACCTCCAGGCAAGCTAAGAGATTTAGGTTACGTTAGATCCTCAGAGCTCTAGGCAAACTAAGAGAGGGAGATGATCAGCTGAAACTTATGTCGATGAAGATATTATATATATCGTGTTTTATATCCTCTCCTAGATAGCGGTTGTTCTCGATTAAGGAAAATAGTTATTCGCAAAGTATTTTATAAGTGTAGAAAATTAAATTCATTGGTTATTTACTCTGAAATTGAAATCATAAGTCATACACAAGTTTTATTTCTAGATTTATTATTATTATTATTATTATTATTATTATTATTATTATTATTATTATTATTATTATTATTATTATTATAAAATGGCGTAAACCTACAAACATAATTCCTATTATTAACAATAATAACAGTACAACGTGGGAAATTTAGATAAAAAGCATGTTTTTTCTTCTGCCTCTAGCGATTTTATAGTCTTTAAGGTTAGCATCACTGATTCTTGAGACACTACATGCATATCGAGGAATATTTCTTATCTCTTTCCGTCCTTGCTCTGATACTTCTTTTCGCTTAACGTCTCATTATACCCTTTAGGCTAAATGAGACTTCTGGCTAACGAAACTGAATGATTATGAAAAAATTATTGATTTGAGAATACAAGAGGTAACAGAGAAAACTTGAAAAAAAAAAAAAATCACGGAGATGATGATGTCCATCACAAACTTTCGTGACTTGGGATTCCTTGCACCAGATGTAAGCGTTCTTCCGTTGAAGCACCGCTTCTCTAATACCTATCAACAGACAGGCGAATAAACGAATTTCTATCAGACATTCAAAAGTTTTATATAGATCATAGTTTGGAAGTCTAAAAATAATTATTATTTCTTAAGCTCACAATTTCCTGAGAGTGGTAGAATTACTGAGTTCGTTTAATATGCAATATTTTATTTAACTATACCTATGATCTTTCCTTTCTATTGGTATCTCATTTCCTTTTAAACCATTACAAACTTTTGTACAGTAAAACATGGCTTTTTTTCTGTTATTAATCCAACATCCCTCTCTATTTGCGTTACGTTTAATTTCCAGTGCTTAGCGCAAATCTACTGTTATCCAAACTGCTTTCCTTTAATCGAGGAACTAACTGCATATTTAATTCAATACGAGGAACGAGGAAGGCAACTTTCCGGATAGGAAACAAACCGGTCTGGATATTCTTAATAGAAAGTTTAGTCTCAAAATTCATCGTTGCTGTAATATCTTGCGAAATTTCCATCTGAACAATGCATGCTGGTAGTGATCACTAATTTTGTTCTCCCTTTCCTACTACACCATGTGGTGTTCTGACCTAGTTAACTTAGTTTGGCTTAAAGTAAGAAAGGAAGCTAGCTATATTGTTCGTATATATATATGTATATATATATATATATATATATATATATATATATATATATATATATATATATATATATATATATATATATATATATATACGAGGTGTGATCAAAATATGGCGAATAATTTTATTAGAAACAAAGTGATAAGCTTACATGGAATTAGATTTAATATCCTTCAAAGTGCTGTTCTTGGCCAGCATTCGGTAACTGGAAGCATTTTTGAAAGGCTTCGTTTGGAAGGGCGTACAGCTTGCTCTATCGTGGCCCTTTCAATCTCAGGAATGGTGTCAAAACGTTTTCCTTTGAGCCTGGTTTTAACTTTTGGAAAGAGTCAGAAGTCACACAGTACTCCTAATAGCACGGTGGATGTGAACAAACTGGAATATTTTATTGGTTAAAAATTTGCAGATCAAAAGAAATGTGTGGAAAACGAAATTTGCACTCACTCTTCTCATTTGCAAAGTATCGGTTAAAATGCTTTATACGAACCCAATACGAGATGCTAAGTTCTTAGGTAAGCTTTCGAATAGTTATTCGCTGTTTGAACAAATACGGTAACGTTCGCCACTTTTTGCACGTTTTCTTGTGTTTTTGAGTTTAATGGGCGTTCCGAACGTTGCTCGTCTTCTACCGACTCATTTCAGCTCTTAAATCGCTCATACTGCTCACTGTTCTGTTTCGTATACCATTCGGTGCTCATATGTTATGTTTCGCACACAGTGTTACAACTTTATCGCCATATACCAATTTCAAAATGTCATATGTTTCTTTAGTACTTTTCGCAACTTGAATCAGTACTTAACTTTCAGGTGTTGTTCGAAATACCTGATGCTCGATATTACAGTAAAAACAACCTCCAAGAGCTTCTGACTGACAAGTCAGAACGTGTTCCAACTTGGCTCTACCTGTCTCAACGGATCGGGCTATCTGACAAATTACATCAAATTGTAGCATTAGCATTAGCAGTTGCTGCTAAAACATCATCCACTGTATATTTTGATCACATCTTGTATAGTTTATTAAATATCCTTCTTATTTGGTAGTACAAATTACATAATTTATTTTATTAATCTACGTATCTGGGCTAATATAGTTTGATTGTTTCATTAAGTGATATGCCAAAATAATAATTCACATTTATGAAGTCGACACGCAAAAAATAGACATTATTGTTACGTGTATTCAGAGACAAAACAACACGAAAGATGAACCTCAACCATTTAATATTCTTCTTAAGAGCTCCTAAGATCTCTTTATTCCAATATATTATTACTAATTAATTATAATACTTATAAAGACCTAGTATGTCACACGCTCTAACTTTCGAGTAAATTGTAAAAGAAGGTTGACCATTCCCATGCAATTCAATGCAACGACACATACCAGAAAAGCATCTTCTGCCAGGTCCGTTTCCGAATACTCTTTTGTTGTTCGACCGAAAATAGCACTTACCATTAATTTGCCTGAGCCACATTTTTTATAATATGTTTAACATTTCTATATACATTACTGAATTGTATTTTCGTTGAACGCGAAACATGAATAATTTCGAATTTATACTATCAGTCATTTTGTTTATTTTTGTCTTCAGTTTTTTTAGTGTAATAAAGCGTTTCAAATTTCACGTAATTTCAAACCATTCTTCTCTACTTAATGTGCTGTCCCTTAATTTTATTTTTATTATGTCTTTTATCAACTTTTTATATCGATGAGTGTTTGTGCTAATAATTGACCTACTGTCTCACAAAATCTATGTTTGTCTTCTATTGCATATGCTAATTCTGACTTCTCTGATTGAATTAATGATATAAATATAGTTTACGTCAGGGGCGGATCCAGGACGGACTTCTGGGGGGGGGGGCGATGGGTTGTAATACTGCTACTTTGAGCTACTTTTAAGAGTTCCAAACTCTGGGATGGATTTTATTTATATATAAAATAAGAAAGTTGCCTCTTCTGGGGAAGAAACGCCCCGATCGCCCCCCTCCCCTGTATCCACTCCTGGTTTACGTTCCTCATAGTATGTTCTATTTGTCCAATGTATGATTTAAGTGACATTAATATGGGGCTGAGGAAGTATCTTGAGTATGGAATCATACTTAGTCTTTCACTGAGTGTAGTATTTGTCTGATATTTAAACATGGTAATGAAAAATTCTTTTTATTTCATATTTAACAAATAATTTATTCTTTTAGAGGTAGGGGAAACTGATCCACCCATCGAGCTGGCAATCGCCAAGTGGGAAAACGTTGTTAAGTGAGTCAACATGATGAAGATAAAAAGCATCTAGCTCTTGGGAAAATATTTATTTCACACTTTTTCCTTACTCATTAAATCTAGATATATACTTTAACGTTATCTAGTGTCAAGCTATGTAAAATTTTCCCATGAAAACGTTTTTATTTTAAATCTAAAGAGGGGTGCTTTCATTATCGGAAATACTACTAGTTCATTTATTATCTCCTTTCCCGTATTTACTTCAAAATAACTTTTCTTGACAATTTAAAGATAGAGAATAATTATAACGTTTTCGAATTTTATTGTTGGCAATTATATAATGTGTACACTTACAATAACATTATACATGAAAATTTCTCGGTCTATCTGAAAACTGAATGGCCAAGGGTTTCTCCTTTGCCAATCAGAGCTTCTACAAAATGCTTACAATACGCAAAGGGAACAACTTTCTGAAGCTAGTTGATGCTGAAAAGACGATTATGCAAGCTCTGTTTAATAAATTGAGGAATGAATTTGACAAGTTTGGAAGTTCAGCCTTCACAAATCATAGCCAGCTTCTTCGGTGATGCTCCAAACATGAAGGGGTAGTGCAATGGTAAGCAAGTACATTTGAAGAAAGACAATTCAGATTTCCAACATGCATTAGATTGGTGCAAATGAAGTGTCTGATACCGATACATTTTCCCTGAATTTCAAAAGAAAGAGAAAACTTCTACGTACAACAGTTGGTTAATCAAAATAGTTGGCGTCTGCAAACACATACTCTTGGGAATGAAAGGAAAGGATTGGATTCTATAGCAAAATAAGTCTGAGGTCGGCAAAGTGTAAAAATCTTCAACCGCACTTTACAACGCCTGATTATCAAGGAAGGTCCTTCCTCTCAAGAAGTGATCAAAATACCGGAAGATATTATAGTGAGGGGGAGAAACATTGAGGGAATATGGTGGATGAGGATATATTCCATACGGTAGCTTATTAAGACCTTTCATCGTCCGTTATGCGACAGGATTGTCAAGCAGCATTGGACACAAAGTCTGTTGACCATTGCTGAATGTTTGCTGATAAGTTTGTGGTGCATTTCTTGGAGCTCAACAGTGTTAGATCTGCATTGACGGTTTCATATTACCTGAGAAAGACGTGACCTATCTCTCTTATTGTAGACCACTATACCAGTAACAATACCTTCAGCAGGTAGAATGGTGATCTAGAAAACGTCCTGGTGGTTAATCGCGATCCAACTATTATTCTGACGTTTACAATTGATATAGCAGATCCATTTTACATATGAAGTGACAATCTGATGCAGGAAACTGTTATTCCTTACACTCAGACAACTAAACACATTCTTACGGTGTTCCTTGTTAGCCGGTACTAGCTCAGTAGCGCCCATGAGTCCAACTTTTTAACCGGTGCTAACTCTGTGGCGCCCATGAGTCCAACATTTTTACCTTACCATCGTCGTCGGCAATTCAAAACCTGCTATGTGACATTTTCGGATATTTCGAGATAGTAGTACTATCTGGTGCAGCTTTTAGACTCTTTTAGACTCTCGAATTTATTACTACTTGAGAAGGTATCAAGATACTTTCAGCATCAAATATTACTTATAACATCACTTTTATAAAGCAAAAAATCTAACCAGGATACTGTTTTTCGTTTCTCCTGAAAAATTTATAAAAATGCACATAGCAGGTTTTGAATTGCCGACGACGATATGCAAATGGGTCACCGAACGGCAATAGTATGGTCTATGCTTAGCTCATCTGCAATGGCATGAACACTGTTCCGAGGGTGTGCTTCAATGGTGTTCCTAAGGAGCTCATCCAAGCATGATGTTGGTCAATGTCGATGAGACTCATTTAACAATGCTGTGTCAAACTAAATTTGACCAAAAAAAAATCGGCGAATGATGCATTAATTCGTCATTACGGGCCAAAATGGTCTTGTTAATGTTTCCTTGCCTTGCTGCGCAGAATGTCTGAGCAGGAAATTCACTCGCAATTGTATATTCTCCATAGTACACTTTCATACGAACCTGTTCAACAACGCACTGCCTCCTAACTGTCAGAGTACCCCCAAACTATTTGTTGGACGTGTACTGAGTTTCTAACCTTAGTCCATCCTTGTTCCTGCAGACGTTTAAAATACATTTCATTTGCACCAACCTAATGTTCGAACATGTTCTAAACTCACTGATGACTGATTCAAGGAAATATTGCAAAATTACCTAAATCTTCTTTGGATTGCTTTAGTTGATGGTTTATTTCATTCTGAGTCACGAAAGTGAACAGAAGATGTATACACGGAACACAACTCTTCCGCAACTGCAAAATATTAACACTTACAAATGGTTGAGTAAGGATTGAACAGTCACTAGAGTGTATGATGACTTTTCCACACCTATGGAAGAGCGTAGGAAGATTTTAGTGTTGCTTCAATGACTGATCAATATTGACATCGGATAATTTTAAGCAAAAGTTACTTTCAACAACAAGTGTTTGCTGAGCAAATATAAGTGAGGCATTTAGTTTACCAATGGCCAGTTTGAAATATTTGCAGAAGGGAGGATTAGATTATTTTACAGCAACTAAAAAAAATCAAACCTTAGCACGGAAATTTTAAGAGGAAAAAATGACTGTAGTTCTATATTGATTAAAATAATGACAGAATACATAAAACAAGACCTCATTAAAGCAAATTAAAGTGTTCAAATCGGAAATTTTCTCCCAACAAGATTGTTGGATTAACTGTTGGGTGATTGATGTGTTGTGAATCGATATGCTGATTAGAAGAACCTAGTTTATATTGGACTGTGTTCATAGAGCCCTTGTTTGAATCCACAGATACACGACGGAACATAGCAGTTTAATGTATACATTTTATTACACTAATTCGTTATTTATAGCTCATACCAATATACAATAGTATGTTTGACAAAGGTTTATATTAAAGTTTGATACTTCAAGAATGATTACAGCTAATAAATTTTAATGTCAATTTATAGGGGGTGTCGCGACACTAATATAACAGTAATGCAGGTTCAATGAGTTGCACTGGCTATGATAATGATGAATATCTCATAGTGGCTGGGCTGTTTGGTCTCAGCTATGTTTCACTGCGTTCGCTTGCTAGCTCGCTCACTGCCTGTCTCCGGTTATATTTCTAAAATACAATATAAACTATCCATAGCTTCTTCCCTTGCTTCTGTCCGCTACCCCTGCAATAAAAATAAAAAAAAAAAAGTTGATGAGAGCTTGTGGGAAGTCGCCAAAGCTTTTGCGAGGAACTATCAGGAGTGGAGGTCTCTTGCTCAACAAGAAATACAGAAGAAAAGAACACAGATTAAAATATATATAATTGAATATTATATACATGAACGAAGAGAATACTTAAATGAATTTTCAGCTTTGAAAAACCTCCAGAAACGAAGGAAGTCATATTTCGTTTTTGCCATAAAAATGGTTTGAAACTATTGTCCAATATGATCATTGATACTGCGATTCAAAAAGTAAATGCTCGCTTTGTTTCTAATTAATCTTTTATGGAAGCCATTGATTAGCTACATCTATCTCATTTCTCAACAGAATTAGTTTGTTGCGAGTTATCTGAGAGCGATATAGATATTCTAGCGTAATTACTGCGAATATTCAAAAAGAAGTGCTTTAGTTTTACCGACATTGTGGTGGCTACAACAGATCATTATAAAGTCTGGGAAAATCTATGTAAAAAGTAACGCTAAACAGGGCAAAGCTAGAGAAGAAGATGTTAAAGGCGAAGGAAAAATCGAGGAAGGCGCAGATGATAAAAATTTACTATGCAATATTCGAAGAAAATGCGAAAGATGCATGTTCTATGCGTGAGAATCATCCTTTAAACTAAATCTCTACGGTCCAATGGTATCTCATTGAATGCGGCGTACAAATGGATTTTGATTTCATTCACTCTACTATCTTGAAAAATAATTTTCTACGTCATGAAGATGGTCAAAAATAGATTACGATTTCCTCTTGTGCAAGGCTTGTTAGAGGATTTCCTTCTCTTTTACATTGAAAGATGTTTTAATTTTGGTTATAACAAACTTATTCACGAAATTTCATCTATTTCAAAACACTAAGTACCAACAAAGGAAACATTTAAAAAGTAGTAACTAAGTAAACTGCAAAGTAGAAGTTGTGTTGTAATGATATAATATTTTTCACATCTTTTTCTGTCTAGAAACGTAAAAATTTTGAGCCACAAACGTTTGTTAAAATTCCTAATTTTTGGAATTTTGTAATTGCAGTTTACCTTATTTAATGCATATATATATATATATATATATATATATATATATATATATATATATATATATATATATATATATATATATATATATAGGCTATACACATTAGTAAAATTGTAATCATGGAAATTATGGTGACATATGAGAGATCTTATGGTTTGAGTAATGTTAATAAATTTAGCTATTCAAACTATTGTGATTATGTAGGACATATAGCTTATAGCAAATTACTTTATCACCAAATTTAGGTGGTTCATTGTAATAAAAATGTGTAAAAGCGTAAAAAGCACAGCAATCCGATAAAGCTTGAATACTCATGCATGCATCTTGCAAATATACACATAGAATTTTTGATCGAAATTTTTGTTTAAGAACATTTTCGAATTTTAAAATACCTTTGTTTAAGATCCCCTTGAAATGTTGTTTAGCTAAAAACAAAATACAACAACTATGTGTATCACCGCAGAAAAAGTAAAAAAATAAACTTCCGGTTGTGTTGGCAATGTTACTGAAGAAATCGAAAAACTATGTAAGACTAGCCAGAAGAGGCAACCTGCAAATCAGGGTTAGAAAACTTCGTATAATAAATTTAATAGGAAGCAATTTAAGCTACTACAGAATCTAGTTGTTAATATACGTTGAGGAACAAAAAATAATTCTTAACTGACTTTCAAAAAAAAAAAAAAGAAAACCTTCTTGCTGGAACTAAAACAACAATTAATTTTGTAGGTGGGCCAACCCTGTAACTAAGTCAGGTGGTCCAAAGTTTGCCAATCCGCCCCTGATAAGAGGTATTGTAAATAAAAGGTATGAATAGTAATTTTAGTTACCTTTATCCCTTAAGTACTTTTCTGATTTTTGTTCATTGTTACATTTTTGATTCTATTATTGCTCTACTTAACAACGGAGCGACGAAAAGAGACAAGATAAGTATTGTGATGGTGAAACAAAACCGGATTCGAGATTTCAACGAATTTATACGTTTTGTGACCTATACATACCGAAAAAAGTGATTTTCCGACATCTGTCCGTCTGCTCGGTCTAATGTACAATCACCTATAGGTCATACCGTTCAACACATGGAGACGAAATTATAAACTTAGGTTTCTTATACGAAGAAACAATGTTGTTGTCGGACACTGTTTCTTGTAAACATGTAGCCCTTGTAAAATTAAGGGTATTTTACTGAAATGTATTAAATTTTACTTGCCCCGGATCCCAGTTGGCCTTTTAACATCTTTGAGGCCTAATGAAAGCAATAGCTACATGACAAATCAAGTTTTAAAAAATCAATAAATGTCAATCTTTTCCCCAGTCTTCCAATCGCCTCAGTCTTCCCCTTATAGAACTTTCAAATTCCAAAGTTATAAGGGTAAATAGATTACACATAGACCTACGTCGACAAACTGAGCATTTAATGATCACCACCTGTCTTCTCCAGACTATACCCAATTCTTCAAGTAGCAAAATTTTAAGATGTTCTAATAGTAATTCTAAACGTTTACAACTGTTCATGACTACAAAAAGTTTGAATATCCTGTCAAAAATGTTTGTTACGTTTCCTTTACATTTACATACGTAACATTTAATACAGTGTATTCTAAAATCTATACTATATCTTGCAGTAGAGAGTTGGATTTCAGGTCCCTTCCCACTCGAAAAATCACACCACTTTTTATATTTCCATTTTCTTAGAAGTTCTCCAGATAACAGACAAGAAAACTATTTCTTCATATAGCGATTCTTAAGTATCAGTTATGAGAACTACTTCCGCAACCTTTCACAAGTTTGTACTATTTTATTTTTATGAGGTACTGCAAAGTAACGATGATATGAAATTTGGCACACTTGCAAAATACATCCAGAAAATATATATTCCTTTAATTTTCAATCCATTGGAATCTAATGTTCGAAAATATGCTCTTTAAATTAGCTAGAAACTCAACTAATTCGTCCCTTTCTTATGGCTAAACTAAATGAAGCGTGCATCCGTACAATTGGACAAACGCCAAGTTGAGGCAAAACTGGGATTTTCAGTGGAAAATTGGAATATTGGTTTCTTATATCGTGCTTCAAAGTATATTTAATCGAAAAGCCGCTAGATAGCACCGGAGACCTAATTTGCGGAAGTGTTAAGCAATTATTGTCGCTGACGGAGACGAAAATGGATTTTTCCTCAAAGTCGCTCATTATAGAAATGTATTTCATTCACCTGTGTTCTAGAGATGTTACATCTTGTGAGAAAATATGGTAGTTGGTCAGAAAGCAATTATTTCATGGCATATGTGACAGCCGCATCATTTCGAAAATCCTTCCTGACACCAGTTTTTTCATCACGTGATAGAAGGGGGCACTATCACCCAACCAGTGTTAGACATTTCATTTGGAATGCACTCCAGTCTCTTTCATTTTCACAATCCGGACGAATTGCTACCTGCAAAACACAGAGCCGACAACACGTATCAATGATATTTCCCTGTACATTAACGTACATACTTCTAAAGCTTTGAAAAACAGCATGATACAAGCACAACATATTGTTCAACTCCCTCTATGTCAGGAACGATATCACCCCTTGTAGTTGAACGAACACGAGAAAAAATTCTAAAATTTCTTCTTCTACGCAATTCAATCTTTGGTACCGGATCCACTGTATGGCCATACACCACAAATATAGAGTGTACAATGAAAATGAAATGAAAATTTTAAGTTTTACATCCCACGATTAAGCCGCCAGGCTAAAGGAAACAATGATGACAAGAAATGAATGTGGTAGTGGAATGAAGAAAATGGGATGAAACTAGAGAACCATGAGAAAACACACGCATATGGTATTTGTCTACCAACAAGTTAACTTGTCACGAGCTGGGATCGAACCAATGAGTCTATGCATCAGAATTGAACGCTCTACCACTGAGCCACCGCGGCAAATGTAGTTTTGTCATAAGCAAGGAATTAACTGAGTTTCACTACATGCGTAAATTATCCCCATTTCCTACTCCTTGCACCGTTCAAAACCCTCGAAAGGAGTGATGCATTAAGTCCATCAGACTGCTATTACCCTTACTGGTCTTTGCGTACCTGAATACCTTTACTGGTGGATATAACTGTAATAGTGAGCTAGGATCCAACCAGCGTTATTGAAAGCCGAACGTTATAAGTCAAGCTTACTTTAAGTTTGGGTATAGGATCTCCAGGTTACTGAATCCTACAATTAGATCGCAACCCAAATCACCTCAAATCCGGAGATGACAGGAGAGCCCTGAAGGCTTGAGTCCCCGGCCCTGTCTATCTCAGTTCCTTTGAACTCCGTGCTTAGGTACCACCTATGCAACACATTTCCACTTCCCAGGTCCAAGGGCATGTATTACTCGTCCATTAGTGAGGTATCCCGTAGGCTTCTACTACTCCGATAGGAGAAATAACTTCTCAACACTGCCTACCTCTTATTACGGTAGAGGTACACCGTACTTTACCAGTTTTTGTCCTTGATGTAGACCTCTGTACAAAAGAAATATAATTTGCGAGGCTTGGCCCTTTCCGGTAGGTGTAGCAATAATTATTTACTTCACATTGTTCAATCTTCGTTGTGAGGTACTACAAAGGCTCCCAGACCGAATGATCCGTGTTAATGACCCGTTCAGGAGGCTAGTGACCATGTACTTCGGCATCTCACCTCCATTGGCGGATATGTCCATCATCTGTCTTATGAGGAAGAACAGTATCTTTGCACAGCAACGATTTAATTCATCCCGATTGCAGTGCAGCGGAATTTCTTGGAATATAGGACTAGCAATAAAGACACTAGCAAAATACTTTGTAGTTGTCTGGGGAACTTCCTAGTTCTAAATACGGACTTCGGCTCGGCTACGGCAGGGTCAATTTCGACAATGAAATGTAAGTGTTAGAATAATTGGAAGGGGAGTTTTACAGGAATGTGTCTCACGGTAACATTATCTAACGAAGATAGTGAAGAAGGACGGATGACAATGTAGGCGGTATAATGATTAGGTGTAAAAGGTTTGCAGATGAAATTATGCTTATTTTGGTACCTGAAAAGAAATTAAGATGTTAGAAAATTTGCGTTAGAAAGATAGTAACAATGATGATTTCAATGTAGCAATCAGTATCATATAGAAGGAGGAGGAGATTAAGTAGAACAGGTTACTAATTTTCGATGCCTGGATAATATTATTAGCAAGGATATGAAGTGTAAATGTGAAATAAAGGCAAGGATAAGGATGGCTAAAGAAGCATTTAGGGTGTACAAATGTCTAGTTTGCAGGTCCTTGAATAAAGAATTAAGAGCAAGCCTCGTAAAATGTTTCGTGTGGTGTATTGTACACTACGAGGACAGAAACATGCAATATCAGAGATAATAGGAGAGAAAAGAGCAATTTTAGACGCAATTAAAAAAGGGGATAGAAACTTGTTTGGGCATTGGCTGAGAAGGAACTGTTTCATAAGGAATGTAGTAAAAGTTATGGTGGCAGGAAAAACAAAGGGAAAGTGTAAGAGGCTATAATTTATTGGTGGTATTAAAACAGAAAATTCCTACTTGAAGACGAAGAAATTAGCTAAAGATGCGGGGTTATTGAAGTTACGCGGTGTGCGGCAAGCATACCTATGATGAGGACATTATTTCTCCATCTAAACGTAAATCAGTGCTATCTACAACCATTATATTAGTTACATATCTAATCGTTAGTTCTTCTTATTGAATGATTTCATTGGGTACTTTCAAAATTAGTTATTCCTACTCAAAGTGAACGCAACATTCTTTATAGGTTACCATAATGTAAAATACGTAAAAAAAAAACTATCGGATATAATACGCATATCGGACCATTCTTACACTCAATATCTCTGAAATCATTTATTAACTGATTGCACACTCCTTGAGCTGCTTTAATGAATTGATCTGGATTACGATTTGTGTACGATATCTTTCATCAGACATACCACATGTTCTTTGGTGTGATAATAACCGTTTGAAGGTTAATAGGAAATAATGTTTGCAGCGTGACACCAGCTGGCAAAAGCCCATGTCTTTACGTGACTAGGGAAAATCCAACATGCATATACAACGCTCGATTTAACCGCAAAATACCAATGGCTGAACGGGAAAACAAAGCAAAGTTTAATTTCGTTTGTTATGGAAATGGTTATTCGACATATTCAACTCTCTTCTTTTTATCTTTCCTTTTTATCCTGTTTTTCAGAACATTCCAAATAATCCCCTGAATGAACACTTTCCACAGGAAAACAAGCAAAAATAAATGAACGTGTGCGGAGCAAACCACATATTTTATTGTATTGTTTGGAAACGATCAATGTTTGGTACATATTTTAGCCATCATATACAATATTCCAATATTTGAGTATTTTTTTTAATTTGTTGATGTTAAAATTCTAGAATATCGGTATTTGCAAAACTGTAATATTTTAACAGTCATTGACATAGACTTTAAAATATACGGTTGGCATAGATTGTTCCTAGAAAGAAAGAAGTTTGGGGAGAAAGAGGGATTTGTCTCTAAAGGCAACAGTTGAAAATTACTTAAAGTGATATTTTACATTATAAATTTTCAAATTTTAGAAATAGGATTCTAATCTCGAACATCTAGGAATGGATTTTGAATGTACCGGTGAATTAAAATGTTAACTTTTCTTTTTTTAAAATAGAAGATAATTTGAAGCTATATCATATCCAGATGATCTTCGGAGTAATGGAAACATCTGGAGTTCGAAACACGTCATATGTATGGGTTAGGACTTTTCGGTGACACGACTTCGTCTCCGACTTCCCTGATGAATCTTGGCCGCTGATGAATCTTGGGACGACAAGTGGGCGGTATGTAGGTACCCCCTAGATACATTAATCCCTCACGTTTCAAACTTCAACTCTCATTGGTTCATGAGAAATGGCACAAAATCGAAAAAGTGGGATTAATTTATTTCTCAAGAATGGCTCGATCGATTTTGTTCAAACTTGGATGTATGTATAAGTATATACAGGGGCTTTGTCTGACAAAATTAACAGCTTCCCCGACCATTTCCCCCCTCAAATAATTCGATTCAATATTTTGAGCCTTTTTTTTTACCTATGATAGTCTGCGAGCACTATTATGAAAAAAATAATAATTTTAGATGTTGCTTTAATCCTACAATCACATATATTTTTTTCCAGAATTGTATCACGGGTACGCCATGGTCAAAATTAGCCAAAACCAACCATACCACACCTAAAAGGGGGCAGTTGCAAAACGAGCAGCTATTGATGTAACTTTAGCATATTTGATACGTGAATGAAAGAGAAATTACACCTGGGAAGTGATGGTCTGTGGCGTCCCCATCCCCATTTTGAGGCAAACTGAAACAGTTGATTTTTGTGTTTATTTCATATGAATAATTCAGCCTGAATATGAATATGAATATGAGGTTAAAATTGCCATTAGACCCCCGTAAATATCCCATTTGAGGATGCCTGAAGCTTCAGTGTAAGTGTTGATATAAAAAATCAATGTTACCTATACCTACGTATTTGGTTTTAGATGAAGCATTTATATCTCTTGAATGCATTGTCGTTTTCAATATTTTATCGCTGTCTTAAACATGCTACATGTTAATATTACCTCTTTCATCCAACATTTCAGCCATTTCAGCCTGCTTATATTGGAAGGATACACAAAACAATCCTTTCAAATAGTGGCGGATCTAGAAGGTAAAAACTGGAGGGGGGGCAGCCATAATCCGAACCATGAAGGTATATCATTAGTTTCCATTAACTTTCAAAAATATATATTTTTGTCACTCGAAAAACTTGGAGGGCCTAGGCCGCCCCGGCCCCGGGCTAGATCCGCCACTGCTTTCAAATATTTTTCGGTCTTTGGAGGAGAATCCTCCCGATCCTGTGAAGAAATAGATGTAAACGGAATTCCTCATTCCGCAACTTCTCTTCAATAGAGGCTGCAAAGGTGTTTTCGTTTCCTGAAGTTTTCGCATATTTCATTATTGTGGTGATTGCGGAGTGGTTTTCATCTGGTGTCACACGTATGGAGAATTTATTGTGAAGAAAACTAGCAATTCTATAATACGGGCCGATACTAGCTATCATTTCATTCTGAAATATTTCATCCAACAGACGATGCTTTTCTTTCATCATTCTGTGTGTGCTTCAACTTCCCACCGAATTCTTGCAAAAAAAAAAAAAAAAAAAAAAAAAAGGTATCATTTGCTTCTGCAGTGGACAATTGTGATTTTTTGCCTTTAAATGCAGGCATAGGAACTTCATAACCTTTGTCCTCAATATAAGTTTTGCAGGGTTGATATTTTAATCCATTGACTACTAATTTACCAATATAAAAGCACAATTCTTATGTAGATGGGGGCTCTTGGCCACCCAAGAAAAATCACAACAGGCGCTTCTGGTTGTGAGTATTCCTTTTTTCGCTACAAATTCACAACAACCACAAAGATTCATTGTTTCGTGTTTGTTTTAATGTGATAAGGGTGTTCATTCCCAAATAAATTGTTAAATATCAACAGTTTTACTATATCCAAAACTAGGTATGGGGGCGCCACAGACCATCAAATGGGACCTCAGTGAATTTGACACTTCAGATGTGATTTCTCAATCATTCACGTAGCAAATATGCAAAGCTGTTCGTTTTGCAATTGCCCTCTTTTAGATGTGGTATGGTTGGTTTTGGGTAATTTTGACCATGGCGTACCCGTGATACAATTTTGTAAACAATATATATGATTGTAGGGTTAAAAGGACATTTATAATTATTTTTTTTTCATAATTGTGCTCCAGACCATCGTAGGTAAGAAGAGGCTCAAAATATTGAATCGAATTTTTTGAGGGTTGAAATGGCCGGGAGAGCTGTTAATTTTTTCACGCAAAGCCCTTGTATACACTTATAAATACATCCAAGTTTGAACAAAATCGATCGAGCCATCCCTGAGAAATAAATTAATCCCACTTTTTCGATTTGTGCCATTTCTCATGAACCAATGAGAACTGAGGTTTGAGACGTGAGGGATTAATGTATCTTGGGGGCACCTATATACCGCCCACTTGTCGTCCCAAGATTCATCTGGGACCATTTTACCATACTTATCCACCCATGCCCTTTAGCTAGAAGAAAGACACAGTGACACAGTGATAAAATGGTCAGCTATAGCGTACTATAGTGTTTATGGTAACAAACAACTGTCAAAATTTATAATTTTAATCGCCTAAATAGTCACATTAAATTATTCTTGTAAGCACTATATTTATATAGCTCCTCAGACCCATATGTACTAAGAAAAATTCGCTACATGGACAAATATACGTAATTCCTTATGTTTACTTCGGAAATTTGTAAGGACTAAACATTATCAATATGCTACATAGTATTGGTCTTTTCCCGTTTAGATGTTACATCATACTGCTACATGATGTCTGACATCTAACAAACTTCCCTATATTAATTACGTATACGTATGCTGCATACCGTGACATGGGGATACTTTGAATCCTGAGGATACTTTGCTCAAAATTTCCAAAGTGAATAGAGAACCTCGCGGCACCAATACAAAATATATCGTAGTTATTTCTGCGAATGTGGAAATCCTGAGAATCACGTCACGTGCTCTCCGGGCACAGCTGTCGCCCATTTCGCACGTGTCATTACTAGGAAGTACTTTACTGCAGTGAAAATACGTATAAATTTGTAAGCGTAACTAACACCTGCAAAACTTCTTCCCTACAAAGGTAAGTGAAAAATACATACCAATTGAACTGCGTATAACTTGTGTTTGGTAGCTCTGGGAGTAAAGGAAATAAACATGAATGCAAACTGTGTGTGCTCATATATGTTGTAGAAAAGATTAAAACTGAGAAGGTGTAATTTTGATCACACCATAGGGGCAACATTGATCAAGCGATGGGATAGAAGGATGGAGCTACATTCCGTGACTAGTTCAAAATCATCTTTCTACCACACGCAAAACTTTTAGAAGGCCGAGAGTTGTTAATAGGTGACAATTTGTCATCGCATTAGGATATTGACGTGTTGGAATTGTGCGCCGAAAATGCCATTGATTTTATTTGCTTGGTTCCTAACTCCACACATCTTTGCCAGCCGCTGGATGTTGCTTTTCTCAGACCCACCAAGGAAGTCTGGCGCTCATGTCCCATTGATTTCAAAGTATAAAATCCAAGATTAAGCACAGTTCCAAATAGCATGTTCTCTACTCTACTGACGAAAACTCTGAAGAAGATGTGCACAGAAGTAGCACGTGTCACACATACTATCACAACTGGAACATGGCATCAGCAGTGAAGAGAAATTTGATTACTGGATTCCGAACGTGTTGGATATATCCCATTGATTGTGAACAAGTTTTTAACAGTGCTGCAGAAGATCTCATCCATGATGTCGAAGATGCTTTAACTACTCTGTTCATAGAGCAGCGATTCGGTACCGGTACGTCAAGCAAACTATCCAGAAGGAAGGAAAGACTGGATATTGCTCCTGGATATAGTAGGCCTACAGTATATCTACGGCTGCACTACACCAGAAGGAGACACTAACAGCGACGACCCAATTGATTTGCCTGGGATAGAAGAGCATCCTTTGTCCGAAAATGCCACACACACAATACTTGTCTCCCAGCAGCCAACAGTAGCCACAAGTTTACAAAGTTGGTCAGTATATTGTAGCAAAGTTTGCTTCCCAGTGCGGGAAAAACCTTACAAATATTTTTAAAATAACAGACACTGATCCCGAAATAATCGTCGTAGGCCTCAAAAGGATTGGCGCAAATAAATGAGAGTTCAAGCTTGTTGTTGATAATGTCTACGTCATCAACCAGACGATATAACGATCCTTTTGAACCCTTCCTCTGATGTAGACTGCGATGGAAAGATATATTATGTCTTTCCTGCGGATGTCCAAGTGATTGAAGTTTAAAGTGTTTTTGTTCACTTTTCTTACGTTTTCTTCTTATCTTTGCCATTTTCTTGTGTTATGTACTTTGAGTGAGCAACCAAATCAGCAGATGTAACTACAAGCTATGTGAATACCTCACTACATTTTTATCACATGTTTCATTCTTTAGTATAGTTCTATGTTCCTAGTTCTCGAATCATCCAATGTGCCACATTACAGCTACATTTTCACTGTAAACAAATCATACATATTTGCTTTGGTTATTTACTACTACCTTCATCTGCTACATACGAACCTACGATGTATTAAGGACATTTTCTTTCCTTTTTTCTAGCTTTTAAGATGTTTTTTTTTATAGTTCATACAATCAAGAATCGTTAAGGTATCCACACACCAAGTATAACTTTGATCACATACATTTCCTTTCTTTTCTCGGCAAGTACACAACAATTTGACTTTACAATTGCAGAAGATGTAGATACAGCAAGACCGATTTGTCATGCGTTTTTTTTTATTTTCGCTCCAATGTAGAAAGAGATGAAGATACTGACTTTTTACAGATGAAATTTGATCAAGAAATCTCTATGTCACGGTACGTCAGTTATATGTTATATACATTCATCTTACGTGAGATCCTGACCGTCTATATACAATTCTTTCTTTCCTATGGAAAGTACATTTACTCGAAACACTTACACGGAAAGTGCGTAGAAAACATACGTCTTGAGTTATACGTTTGCTGCACAATGTTACATAGGAATAAACGTTAAGTGCAAAAACTACAGGAAATACGCATAAGCCACATATGCTTTATTTCTCAGTGTGTATAAAATAAGTTGACTTTATCTTGGTAGATACAGTTTAGCGTGACAGGGTAAAATACGGGGCAACTGCCTTTCTATGCTCCTCGCCGAATCGCCGCCAGTGACTATTAATCAAGTGGAGTGGTGGCTTTTAAGGAAGGTCACATATATAAAAACTTCATATTTCATCACTACAAGCTAAGGGAAGAAAACTAATCTAGTGTAATGCAGCTTTCTTCTGTTAGTCTATAGTGATAAACATAACTTTTTACAATGTAGCTTTCCGCAAAGGACGCAACAGATCAAGTAATAAATATAACTTATGGTATTCGGAAAGTGAAGGGATAACAAAACATTGTTAAATGAATGTAAAACTGTTTCTTTCGCTCAATACTTTCAGGAACTCAATGTTATTTCAGCCGTACATAGACAATTTTATGATTTTGTATTTAAAAAAAGAACCCCAATTGTCCAAGGACGATTATCACTTAGTACATTTAAATTCAAATATACATAAAAATATAGCTCCAACATGATGATTTGACTGCTGACAAAATTCCAAACTAAAGTTAAAACAGTATAACTATCCATTGCATAGTGAAATTGAGCTTTTTCGTGGCTAAGCGGTTAGCGTATGCGCCTGTGGCGCGCGAGAGCTGGGTTCGATTCTCGGCGGGAGCTCATGTGGTTCGGATTTCACATTAATCAGTAGGTCCACGTCTCAGATAGCCTTGCTGCTGAACGGCATGTTAAACTTAAAATCAACTCAACTCAATTGCATAGTGAAATTATTATAAATTCCAATTATCATGTTAACCTGAAAATAGTACGGTATTTTCGCTTTAAAAATAGTTTCTTAAAAAACATAACCGTACGTTTCTACACTTGAAAAAGAAAACAATTTATCTCGTACGACGTAGAGGACTGTACCATCTGTATAGATCTCCTGTGTCAGTCCTTACCTTTGCGTAAGTCATTAGTAAGTAATATGTAGGAAATCATTAATGGCAATGCATCAAACGCGCACCCAGATTATTTTCTTGGGAGGAGGTCGAAGACAATAATGCAAGAGCATCGATATAGCATTGAATCGCTGTTATTGTGCACTCGAAAAGACGATAAGTAATTGAGAAGTATGACTGCCTTTATTATCAGAGAAAAAAATATAGAAAGAATACGGAAAGAAAGGAAGGAAGAAAGGAAAGAAAGAAAGGAAAGAAAGAATACAAATGAAATGTAAGACCATAATCTTCAGGCCGCGTCAATCATTTATCTTCTAAACAAGTAAACTTTTATTGAGAAAGTGTTCAGATATATACCTAGTTACCAAGTTTTGGGAAAGTCTGGACCTGGTAGACTCTTAAGTGGATGCGCCCTTGCAACGAGCAATGTCTTGTTTCGATTTGATTGACATCTAAAGCTTGCTGCTAATGAATTATCACTACTTTCCACGAAGTATCCAAATCAGTTTGAGTATAACAGCAGAATTCTGAATACGGAGTGATTACCACCAGAAGATGAGGAATAAAGATTGCAACTTAAATTTTAAAAAGAGGGCTTTAGATTGGTAAGTTTAACATTATATAATATTTTTGAAGTGTTTGTGTAATATTTTATGTTACATATATGTTATTTTTCCATTAAACGCATTTTTTTTAAAAAAAAGAAAACTTAGTTACTCAAGGTCTTATCACATCCAGTTCAATATTTTATTTTAGTCTCCCAGACGTTGAGTTTACATACTTATTTTGAGTTTAGTGCCCTACAATTACGTACCAAAGTTAAAGGAGACGGTAATAATGAGATGAATGATTATAATGGTGGAATGAAGAAAATGAGAGGAAACGGAAAACCCGGCGAGTATTCATGCACACAGGGTTTGCTCACCAAAAAGCCCAGTTCCCAGACTTTAAGATATTCTAATCGGGTTTATGTTTTCAACCAAAAGTAACTAACCAGGGTTTCCTGAACATCCACTTAGACCATTTATGTTTCAAGTTATTCCTAAACATTCTCTTTTATGCAAGTGCGTCACTGTACATTATAGATATAGTGTAATTACGTTTCAGGACACTAGGCTTTGGTTTTTGTGTAGTGTCAAACATGTGGAATCAAAAAAAAAAAAAAAAAAAATGATCTCACACATCTCTTTCAATGTAAAGCTCTTCGTCTATTAAAAGTTATATATATGTTACACGTACAATGAAGCAACAGGAAAATTCGACACGCTTTGAAGGACTTGCATGCATATCTAGGGAAAAGTAATGTGAACGAGTAGCGAAGAGCATTAGGTGAAGATAGCGAAGAAACGTGCTTACACAAGAGACTGCTCGACTTTGTTGTTTACACAGTGGAAATAGTATTTACACAGTAAACGGAAGATTTCGTTCGTTCAATTATGCGCTTTCCAAGTTATAGACTAGTATACGTATATAAGGAATGTACGTACATAGTTTCAAAAATCTTTTATACATGTTTTCCTCGAAAATCAACAAATCTAACGAAAGTAAACTCTTCCTAATTTATAAGCACTTTCCATTAGCTGTACATTTAATTAAAGCTTAGTTTCGTTTCCCCAATACGAGAAAAAGTGAATATGTTATTACTCAAAAGTCATTATTTCAAGTAAGTGAATAAGTACTTAATTACTTATGCATGTTTTATAGTATTCTAATTACTATGAAAAATAACATCTAAATTGCTTCTTAGTTTCTCCATCATATTGATTTCTTCAGGGAGGGGGAGAGATATAAATACCTGTTAAGTTATTAATGTTTTATTCTGGTTTCTAAATTTTTATTTAGTTATGTAGTAAATTAAATCGTACTTTTTCTACAAATGTATTTATACGGATGCGTAATACACAGGATGTCCTGAAACAAAAAAAAACTTTAGCAAATTAATTCTCATACGAAAACATTCTAAAAATATATAGATCAACATGGGTACAGAAATCTGTCATTTCGGAGCTACTATATATCTCTCTAAAATGGATCGGAATGGTAAAACAAAAGATCACAACTTGAGAATGAAATGATGGACCAAGATCGAGTAAAAGGCCATGGTGCTTATTTTGTAGACAACGTTAATATATCAGTGAATGTGGAACAATGAAGGAAATATGTTAGACTTTGAAGTATTGGAGGAGATTCGTGAAAGCTTCTAGAAACGAAAACGATAGTTTATAAGCTGAAAGCTGGGATACATTCCTTACCCACTAATACACGGTTATTCAAAAAGAGTAGCGCTAAATTAGAGCTTATTTATATTGTACACAAACGGCATACAAAAGCAAAATTACCGGAAAGAGGAAAGCAATGTTTATATTTTATAGTCTTTGTTTGTAATTTAGGTTAAAGCCGTTAGAGACACCAGTTATTGTGTAAACAGTTAACCGTAGAAATGACTACCATGAAGTTAGGGTGTACGTATTGTATGATGGAACTTCCACGAACAGCGTGTCTTAATAACGCAGAGATATTTTCGTACAAAATTTGGGAAACAAGTATCGCATGCGAACTTCATTTCACTCTGGGTACAGATATTTCAATCCATTGGATGTCTGTGCTGCATGAAAAGTCCAGGTTGGGACGCATTTGGCAAGAAGCTGATTATTGGTTGGACATCTGCCCTGATATCCAGGGATCTAATACCAATACTTGTAATATCAACAAAACGTATAACCTTCCTAGCTTGTATCCAACAAAATTTGGTTTGTGTATCGTTTCAGTAGGAAATAAATAGACTTTAATTTTGTAACATTCTCTTTGAATGACTGTCCATGAATGGAATTTAGACATAAAATTAACCACTATGTTCTTTTATCAGGCTTTCGGCCTTCATTTCATTCTTTAGTTATGATCCTTTTTACATTGTTCCGACCAATTATCGACGGGCTAAAACTCAGAGATGATGCATTCGTGCATTCTTGATGTTCTAAAAAAAATGTTTGCCTGTAAGGCTGTTTTCATAAGTTTTTTTCAAGGAAAAGTGCCAGTACCCATTATGAATATGTTATTACAGTAACTTCCACACCTGTAAATATATTACCCATCATACATCCGTCTTCTCTAGATCATTTCTTGCTTCTGACATCAACCGCAAAATATCGACATCAGAACGACCATGTGTCCATTATAAGCTATGGTTAAAACTATATGAAAGGGGTCCCACTGTCCTAATGAAGATAAGCATGTTCCTTCAGAGATGGCCTAGATGAAGTCACTATAAGGACCTAGTCTTCACATTCGCAGGAAGATATTGCATTTGTGACATAGTGTGTTTTAGAGGAAATAGAATGTCAGGAACTTTATTTTCCAGAAGACATTCACAGAACTTATAATCTGGTTCTCTTTCATATAAGTGGGACTTTAGCGGCTCCAAAAGCAGCCAGCGATATCTAAACAAATGAAAGAAATTATCAGGCGATGCAAACTCTTGATCCTGTTCCCTCTTAAACGCATATAACATACTGTTGTTTCGGTCTTCGACTCGATCTAAATTGAAAATTCGTTCCATAAATACAGAACTAAAGAGAACGATTGGAAACATCGAATTTTTAAACCTTAAGGAAAACAGTGCCGGTAGAGGATTATGATGAAGGTGGCTTTCATTCAGATACTGTTTTCGTTCATATTTCATAACGGTATTCTACTAATAACTGTTCAACGTGACACTATTAATCTCTTTCGGGGAAAAATGTAAATTGCAGTTTGTAAATGGGGTCCTTTCCGAACAACTTTCTTCTTGAGTTCACTCACAGTTAAAATATTAACACCGTATGGAATTTTTAATTTAATTTTCCCTGAAAGTATTGTTCTGTATATTAAGTCCCTTATAATTCCAGAACACGTCAGATTGCGATGAAGGATAGACTCTTACTTCATCATTTTAAGAGATTGACATTTTGACCAAAGTAGATCCCACCCATTAATGTACCCAGAGAGTTCCACAGTGTGACCCGCAAAAAATTGTACCACATTATTTATTTTTTTAAACCATATCATATGATGTATTTTATAACCCTTTTGCTATTTTAATATCTCAGTCGTTACCCATCGCCCACTCATTTGGCGATGCTGCTGGTGGAATCCATTAAACTTCTATTACAATAATAGAATACGGCTCTTTGCGTTTCTCGCATATCTCAACTTTTCGGATCAGATGTCCAAAAAGACTGTAAAATTAGCTCCATTACTTGATATCAACTGTGAGTAAACGGCTCTGTAATAACACATAAAAGAATGACATTAATTCTAAAATCAAACGAAATATCACTAAGTCAAACCAACATCAATGTTACCTAGATTTCTTTATGGTAGCACTATTCTCTACAGTGTCGTTGATCAATCTTATACGTTCTAAGTTTGCAGTTGATAGTTATAAAGGGTGCTCCCGAAAGACTTTACAGTTTTGCAAGTTCATGTAAATTTATTCCAACTACTTACAGAAATGGTTTTAGTGAATTTTCTGCTAAAATAAATCAAGGTTTGAGTCAAGTAGTGTTTAGTACCAAATAGCATCACCACAAGATATAGCGACTGGTGCAAGAATGATGGCGTCCAATATACCAGGCGACGTCGTAGAGCAAGTGAGGCATAGCGTTGTGAAGAGCTCTACAAAATACACCCGGCGTGTTTCTAGTGACCTGAAAGTTCCTAAAATGATTGTTTGACTACTGTTGAAAAAACATCCGGAGTAGAAGTTACGTCTAACATACAATCGTAGGAAAACGATTTCAAGTGGGAAGTGTTCTAAATCACTAACGGAAGTCACGTTGAACCTAATTAATTATAAGGCATGAAGACAAGCTGTGTAAGTAGTTTGAATAAATTTATGAGTTTACAAAGTTGCAATGGTCTTTCTACAGCACCATATACAACAAACATTTCTCGGAATATGCAAAAAATTTGACTGGAATATGATAATTCCCACAGGCACCCATTTAAACATGATTTTCTTTTATAGTGTGACATGTTTGGCTACTGTGTTTCATAGCTTCCTTTATTTCAGAATTCTCTTTGAAAAAGACGTCAAGGTATTGAAGGAACGTAAGAAAAGCATGATGAAATAGCTGTTATGATTTAGAAAATTTTTGTTTGTTTCTTAAAGAGAAGAAAATGAAAGAGAATTGGCTGTTGTGCACCTACGTCAGGTAACAGATGGATTTAAATCTTTGAAAGCAGAACATTAGTACACGACACAGAATGGATTGAAACAGAACTCATGTTACCTTTCCTCGAAGAAATGGCTCTTCTAAGCTCAGAATGTGAAACAACAAGCGACCCTAGACGCTAAAGACGAATGTGAAGCACACGCGAAGGACAGAAAATATGATTTAATTTACTATAATAAAGATCAGAGAAGTAGAACCTAGTTCTCAAATGAACTTCTTAATCTATGATTGAATCCAAGAGGAAAGAGAAGTAAGAAAAATGAATGAACTCAACCCTCTCGGGTCCGCAGTGCTCATATACCATTCAAGATGTAACTGACTTCGAACTACCTCAGCATTTCAAGAAAGTGTTTTATTTACAAATAAAGAGTGACGAACGGACGATGTTATTTAATCACGCAGAAATCGTAAAGGATCGGTAGGCTAACTCGTATATGCTATATTGAAAGAAACGGACTTTTGAAATGAGCAGCATAGTCACCTAGTAACTAGTTTAACATGAATCTTCCTAATAGACAACCAAATATTAAGTAGACCCATCTCATACAGCATTACGAAGCTAGTACACCTCCTACAATATGATACGGGTTCACATCTTAAAACAACGTGAAATAAGTTCACTCTGTACAACAATATGAAGTGAGTTTTCCTCCTACAACAGTATGAAATGAGTCCACATCCTAACAATAATTCAGCGCGAATTACAACGAAGAAAACTGCCGCACAACTTCCTCAATGTTTTCATTCAGGGGATGCTTATTTCTGATATTATTTTAAATAAACTTTTAAAATAAATACAAAAAGTTACTCTACTTATAAAACTAATTTCCTTCCAAATGTACAAACGGTGTACCGACACCTTCATAAAGTAAACCCACTATCCTATCCTCTCAAGTGCTTGGATGCAATCTCCGCAGATTTAGTATTGTCCCTACAAACAAAAGTAATAGAGGAGATCGGAGTTGATTATGACAGAATCAAGATAACTTGCTTTATACACTAAATTTTACTCAATTTAGCGTTCTTGAAAGATATTTTATTGTATAATTAAAGTTCGATCGTTTCGTTTTCAGTGAAAAAATGTCGTCTCCAAAATCGTATAGGCATAGCCTGTGCCCTTAAACCTACCTGTGGTCATCCGTGAGTTGACCCATTGTATACTTAATAAACGCACGTCTTAGTATCAGCTCATCTAATAAGTAATGTCGTTTTCCCGATGACCACCGTAATGACACCATCTGACGAGTGAATACTGAAACAGACGCCATATGACACAGTTCTGTTATACAGGACATTGTGTAGTACAGCACTACGAGAAATAGAAACGGTCTACCCCACATGTTGGCTTGTGTTTGATAATTGCAATGTCGCAGATCCACATATGACATGTCATGCTGTACGAGTTTCATCAGGGACATTCAGCCAGCGCAGGGGCACAGAACGCCAATGACGCATATTGTCAGGGCGCTGAGAATGTGTGGAAGTGCCAGAGGAGGTCCAGAGGTTTCGATGTGGTAACCTCGCCAATAATCCATTAGAAGGAAGATATATGCAATGAAGAAAGACATGTACAATGAGGAAAACTGTTTGAAAACCGGTCAGCGAAAACTGTTTGAAAACCCTCCATGTCACCCATTCAACCGTTCACGTCTACTTCAGGACCTTCGGTACATGTTGAAACTCCGTAAATGGGTATACCGTGCGCTAACGCTTCAACAGAGACACTAGTGACTGGACATCTGCAGTTCCCTGTTTACCTGTCAAAGACGTGAGCTATTTCTGGACAGGAGATGAAAAATGGGTCCCTTACCATAACATTACGGGCAAACGACAGTTGTAATCTAAAAGTGGTGCCGGAGCCGTGCCACAAAGAACCTCCACCGACGCAAAATCATGTTGAGTGTTTGGTTAGGTATCCGTGGGATAATCAATTTTGAGTTTTAAGCTTCTTGCCATACACTGCAGGAAAGAACTTGCTAAGATTTAAGAATGTGGCTTAGAAAAAAATACTGCTCCCAGCATTATCACCATATCTCACGCCAATAAATTACTGCCTTTCAAAGGAAAATATTGCAAGATATGGATAATATGCGATGAACAGTGATCTTGTTCTTTGCCTCAAAACCGGTGATCTCTTTTGGTGGGTAATTCTACATCTGATTGAGAGGTAGAAGAATGCTGTAGAGTACAATGGAGGCTATTGTACTGATTAACGGTACTGTGCCAGCTAAGCTATCGTTCTTTCCCTCACGGTGCAAAACTACGACATTAATTATGGGGTGACCTGGTAATAGTTTAGTACCCCAGTTTATACTTACCTTGGCTTTAAGAAAGAACGGGCGTATATAGGTTGGTGTACGCTATACCGTTTTGAAAGCGGTCCAGTGTTTACCTACCAAAAGTTTTTAGCATTACATCACTGGTTAAACTTACCTTGGAATGAATTAAGTTGGACACTCTGAGTACATTAAAAGAAATTTCAGTTTGTCTTCTAATACTAATGTGAACCATCAATCTTCAATAATTTTGTGTTTGTTTGCCAAGTCTGTTTGTTGTTTGGTCTGTGGTAATCAATTAAAAAACCGAGCCGTCTTTCACCGTGTTGCAGAAGCTCTCGATAGAATTGGAAGCCACAGAGACAACACTTGAGGGTAATTTAAGAGGCGCCTGGGGAAAACGGAAGGGATTAAATCCAGAGACAAAAGGAATGGAGTAGAGACGAGAAGACAAAGAAAGAAAGAAGAGGGTTTTCAATGCTCCTGGCGACAGTAAATGTTGAAAGGAAATCGAGAATCAAGTAGCAATTTCCGTGTCGAACCCAGAGTCAGCTCTTCAGGATTAAAGAGAAAGAGAGCCCCGCCAAAATGTGGATTGGCCTGAAACCAAATGAAATCGTCTTTTGATCAGTTTGAAAGCAATAGGCTTTATATATTTGGCGGTCTTCTTGATGCGAGCAATACTATCCCAAGGTATGTTTTCAAATTAGAACTTCATAGAAAGTTATTTCAGAATACAGGTTCTTGAAAAGTACATGGGCTTACACTATATATACACAAGAAAAGTAGCGGCTGTTTTACCCGCAAGTTTTGTTTATACAAGTGAATGACCATAAAACAATTTGTAATTATCTTTAAAAAAAGAAAAAAAGTCAGATTTGAAGATGCTGCATTGTAACTCGTACATACCAGTAAAAGAGATAGTATATAAATGTAGTAACGGGCATATCATTTAACGTATGGAGGTGCGATGACTCAGTGATAGAGGGATCATCTCCGGTACTTGGGGTCCCTGTTCGATCCCAGCTCGCGCCGTGTGGACTTTGTGGTGGACAAACACCATGCTTGTGATTTTTCTCGGGGTTCTCCCGTTTCTTCCCACTTTCTTCTTTTCACTATTTCATTCATTGCTAATTATCACCGTCTCCTTTAGCCTAACCGACATAACTGTGGGACGTAAAACTTAAAGTTTTCATTTAACGTATTCCTTTTTTTTATTTCATTCCGTTTTTTTTACTTTTGTTTTACTTTTAAGGAGTCCGAGATTAACAAATAGGGTTACTACAATATTTTCAGTTTTAAAGATGTAGCAGTGTAATGCGTTCACCACGTAAAGAAGTTTGGTTTATATTGCTTTATGTTTGCTCAATTTACACTTCTAGTTTTAGTAGGGAGATTAGAGTGAAGAGGGAATACATTTCTTGGAATTCTTAATTCATGGCAGCGTTTCTCGCTATCTATTACCGTTCTTACTTTATAGCGATCAACATTAAAACCGAAAGTGGTTCACTTCTTCCACTTCAGGATTGAATACAGTATTAAGAGGGAATATGGTACGTATTGCTAGAGCGAATAATAGCTTTTAAAAAATCGGTCCTCGGTATCTGTTATTAGTGCTCTCAAACGGTTCGGGTTACAGGTCGGGTCGGGTTAGTCGGGTTGGCGGGTCAGGCTACTCGGGTCGGGTTGGCGGGTCGGGTCAATCGGGTCAGCTCTGGTCGGGTCAGGTCAATCGGGTCAGCTCGGGTCGGGTCAGTCAATTCGGGTCACGGGTCGGGTCGGGTCGGTCTTCAACCCGACCCGACTCGACCCGTTGAGAGCACTATCTGGTATATTTTTCTCTATTATATAGATCAATATTAAAATCGGAAGTCGAAGTGAATTTCTATCATTTTCGGATTTAATAGGGTTAAGGACGGAGACAAAATGGATTATTAAGACGCTTAATCGATTGCAGGAAACAGCATCTCGCTATCTATAACAGTGTTGCTAATTTTGAAGAAAAGTCGCTAAATTTATGGGAATTCGACCATCAACATAACGACAAAAAGCTGTTTTTCCGATTGGTGAAATTTTTGGTGTAGCTTGCGGGGTTGCAACGTATTAATATCCAATACGTCTCTTATTTCTTCCCAATACCATGGCTAATACGAAACAGATGTCAGGCAACGTAAGAAAAAGGAAGCTGATCTACTCTCTTTCCAGCCTTAGAAAAAAGTGGATGTAAACAAACCCACCTGACTACCAGTGGGTCGATGACCAGTGATTGGTTGTTGGCCTCACTACACTAGTATCCTACCCCAATATAATCCCTACTAAAATAATAATTTCCAATAAAAATATCTTAAATTATTTTGTTTTGTGATAATAAACGCAATATATATAATATTCAACAACAGATGTAGCTTTATTTCAACTTTGCTCTTACTCGGACATATAGCATGTACTGCGCATGCTTATGCGTTCGCGCGACGACCCCGCTTATTTGAAATTGTAGAATGCAGAGTTTCATGGCGACGATGAGCGACAATAATCCATCTTCGTATCGTGTTATAAAACACAAAAGAGGACAACAGGAACAGAGGCAATCTAGTTTATATAACGATTTCAGAAAATATATATTTCCAACACAGCAGTAATCAGTGTTAGTGCGTTAATTACTTACCAGCCAACCGTAGCCTTATACTTTGGAAATTATGCGACGACAGTAAGCTAGCAGACGATCTTGCTGTTCACGTCTCTAGCTGCTGAAGCACGTGTGAACCGCGGAGTAATACATTTCGCTTTGTTTACCTCTGCTTTGTTCTAAGCCTGGAAAGAGTATAGGGAACAGGGAAATCGGACACTAACTTAAAGGACAACTTTGTAGACTGTGGCAACTAAAAGTCCACGTGGATTTGACAAGCGACTGTCAATTGCTTGAAATGAGGGTTCTGATTGGCTATTTAATTATCGAGGGTGTTTTACGCAATATCCTCGGGTGATGACTTATTTATGGCACTAGCTATCACAACTGCACTCATGTTGAAAAAACAAACTATACTATTGGTTCAAAGCAATGTTTATGTTTCTTTTTGATGGTTTTAGTCAGAGCAAGCGATGACGAATTTTCAGCATAATCATCCGTTCACAGTCTTACATTGCTTTTATGTTACCTTTATCCTCTAATTGAGAACAAGTCCAAAGTTCGAAGAGCCTTCCTTAAGAGGCATAAGTAATACAGCATTACCGATAACAAGGAGATTAGCTGTAGATACGTGAATAAAAGCGAAATATTGTTATCCCTTGTTATTTTTTAATTAGTGTGCACTTTTTTAAAGCATATAACGTAAGTACTGTAATTTAATTATTTCGGAACCTATTATGGTTCCAAAAATGGAGCTCTTTCGTGATTAAGCGATTAGTGTACGCGCCTTATGCATGGGAGACCAGGGTTCAATTCCCAATGAGAGCTCATGTGGTTCGGATTTCACGTTAACCTGCAGATCCATATAGCCTCGCTGCTGAAAGGGGCGTTAAACTGAAAATCAAATCAAACCAAATCACTCTGAAATATGAACAAAATCACCGGAAACAATAGATAACGATTAAGGATTGGTTGCGTCTTACTGACAAAGATGACACTCCAACATATTGTTTATTATGCAAGTGTGAGGTGCACGCAAAGATTTAAGGAAGCCCACTCGAAAGCATAAAAATTGTGCGGATCCTTCTTGCAGCAGTCATCAACTGCAATTGAATTTTAAAGGTGTAGAAATCTCATTTTTCATTGTGCCTATAGTGTTATTTTTTAAAAAAATATTATCACCATATTTTGCTGCCAATTTCATTAATTATATTTATTTATTGTTTTCCAAATTTTCAATTACATCAATTAGTTGTCATGCCGTTCTTTAACTAGCTTACATGTGGGCGTAGTAATATTTATGATCAAGTTTGTTGTCCATCGAAATGCATGTATTTAGGAAAATTCTAAATTCTATGAATTTATATCATTTTAGTATTGGCGTATTCTAAATATTCCATTTCATTAATTGGAATAACTATTTTCAAACATTTTTACTCAGAAATGCTAGGCAAATGGCACAATCAAATTCAGCTCAATATTAGTGAATCAATCTCTATACCTCAGTGTCTTAACATGAATATCTGGATATTATCATATACGAAAGAGCATACTTCATTACTACCCTTGTGTCCTACCTTCATGGTACATGAATATTACAGAATGTTTAAACTTGAGTTCAAAACACAAGCAATTTAGCCATAAGTGTCTTAAATAATAATAAAAAAAACTCTTGTACTAGTAAACATGGCAGTGGTAAATTTTGTTTGAAATCAAAGACTAAACCTCTGACTTTCTAAAATAGAAATTATAGACGTGTATCGTATTTATACTTGATACAGGCAAAGCGAGTAGATTTCCCTACTGTTATTTTGTTAGAGTTGGTATTACATGGCAAACCTTTCAGTCTTCCATGCTTTATTTTCTTTCATTTGTGTTCACTTTCATGTCTCTTTCGTTTGAATGTAGTGATGATTTGGGACGATTTCTTCTGGTGGGAATTTTAATACTCAGGGGGTTAAAGTAGTATTACGAAAATACTGAAAACTCTTGTTCAACATGATCAGAGAGATTTACCTCTGGGAAATTTCGTTTCTGCGGGGAGAAATTTCCCCCGGGCCACTCTCTGAAATCATCATTGTTTGCGTGGCATTTTACTGTTTCGTACCACAAACAAATACGGTCTGTACTTAGATGAAACCATTATAGCTGGTTTTAACAACGATCAACACGATTAGTAAATATTGTTTGATTGTGAAATGACTTGCAAATGCATAAACCGCTAGTACATAAAACTTATGCCATATTTATCACTAATCAAATATTGTTATACTGTAGTTATCTATTGAGTGAAGCATTACCAGGATGGTTTCAGAAAATATTCTCTGGGGGAATTTTCATACGCTGGAGATGAAAAGTAGTATTACGTAAATACTGGGAATCGATATTAAAAATGATAAGATATATGGTCCCTGGGGGGAGGGGGGGGATTTCGTGGCTACGGGCGAATGAGGAATCAATCCTATGTCACTCCCTGAAATCATTACTGAACATAACTACGGCGTTAATCGCCGAAACGTCATTACAGATACCTGGTGATAGAAAAAGCGAGTACGGAGAGCAATATTCATATAGATATAATCAGCAGAGAAAAAGACCGCATTACGTCATGTACTGTACAAAGAAATTAAGTAACTGATTTTGTTCCCTTCTCCACAGTTCAATCATTCTTGCTATTTTATATTACAGGCAAAGCTAAACGTGACTTAGTTCTTTCCACCAACATTTGAAGAGTCTTCGCTCATATAGTGCGTCTGTGTGCAAATGTGAAAAAATATGAAACTAACTTTCTCGTTTTCTTTTCTCGGCTAACAGTTTTAGATATAAATTAAATTCCATTGATTAAGCAATTCCCAGAATTTGTCTATTTTGCTCGATACTGGTAGTCCCGGAAATCATTGCGTAGCTGAGAGGAATTCGTGAACCAAGATTTGATTTGGAGTTTAGCATCCTTTTCAGTAGCGACGTGCAATTTAAAATGGAATCAAAAACTCATGAGTTCCAGTTGGGAATCGCATACGTTTATTGCATATTCAGAAGGTGCTCTCTTGAATCATGGAGCCAAGCTCTAACACTCAAATCATTCTACTTCCCAATGCATTTCAACATTTTAGAAGTAAATTTACTTCAACCTCAATAATTTTATTATAATATGAATAAGTGAAAAACGACACATCACTGCTGAGTTGCGCTGTTAGGGAAATTATTACTTCGTGTTTTCAAAGAACTAATTCGACGCAAATTCATTATTGTTTTAAAGAGTGTTTATTGAATACATTGACGGCTCTCTTTGCAACTGGATTTCTAAAAACTCTGGGAAACGTTCTACAAATTGTCTGTGGATTACCTGTTAAATAACAAAGTTGCTTTGAAAACATTCTGATAATACAATTTTCTCTCCTCTCTTCGTAAACCAAGTCCAAGTTTGTTGTTTTCAGCTACAATTGCACTTAAAAACTAAATTTTATTTAATGCATTAGTTGAAGTTCTTATGTTAGATAATACCTTAGTTATTATTATTATTATTATTATTATTATTATTATTATTATTATTATTATTATTATTATTATTATTTAGTATTACATAAGTATTCTGATGATACTGACATTTATAGGTATTCATATTCATATATGCAAATCTCATGCGTGATAACGTAATAGAGCATAAGAATTAGACGAAATAAGAAATTTAAAAAGAAAAAGTTAAAATTTGTCATGTAATTCATCCATCTTTGATACTGTCAAAGCGTAAATACATTATAGATAATTCATAGACGAACATGGAAGAAAAGTTTTAGGTGGTGGGAGAAAATAACTTTAAAGAAAATCTCCGAGGGATTTGAGAAATGACATGATATTTGCAGTAAGTATATCTGGATATTTCAAACGAAGATTCCTCGTTCGTGAGATCAGGAACCATCATGAGATGGTCCCTAAGCTGTCTTACCAGTTGCGAACGGAAAAGGCAGCCCCTACCTTTGTGCTAGTGTTTCCAGCCACTGTCACTCTGTTTTACATCTTTAAAGAAACTGTCATTATAGATACACCGATAAAACCTTCACATGTGAGTAGTGGCAAAGCCATTGCGAGCTGTCAGAGACACTCTCTTGCTGGTACCTCTATAACCGTCAAGGGAGAGGGAAATTGGGGCAGATGATACAAGAAATAAATTATATAGATTTTGTTTTTTTCTTTGGTCAACCTAGCACACTGGTAAGAATAAAGAAAGTGTGGGCGCTAAGGGCATGATACTCCCGTGTGAGCTTATAATACGGTCTCCCAACCCACGGCAATGTCTACAAAATGATTCGAAGGCATTTTGTCACTTCTTTTATAAATTAAAAGAAAATTATTTTATTTTTTGGTATTATGTATGCACGTGCGTAATTTCAAGTGAATTAAATATGATATTCTGTCATTTTTCAGAATTAGCTGCAAAATGTTTCAAGAGGTGTTATTGCTCTCTTTCGCAGGTTCTCGCAGAACACGCAAAATAGGAAAGAAAAATATGCTCCTATTTTGTCGTTATGAAGTTTCAAGTGAATTGCACGTGTTCTACCATTTTTAGTGCTGGCTTTAAAATATTTTTGGAGGGTCTTTCGCCCCCTTAAACGGACTTCACACCTAAAAGAAAAAGTTCGCATTATCTTATTTTACCGTTGTAATGTATTTACGCGATACCGTTGTAAAGTGAATTAGACATGTTCTAACAGTTTCGGAATTAGAAGCAAAATATTTCGAGAGGTGCTATTAACTACTTATAACGATTTTCACACAAAAGGAGAATAAACATTGTCATTATTTATTGTTGTTATGTTTGCACGAAATTTCAAGTTAATTAGGCTTAGTTTTATATATTACTAAAGGCTCGCTTTAAAATCTTCCAGAGGGTCTTGTGCCTCCTCAATCTGATTTTACACAGAAAAGAAGAAAACATATTCCTTTATTTTGTACATATTGTTAACAAACAAATTTTCGTTGGGATCATATATGTAAGCATAATTCCGCTTCTTTCTGGTTCTCGTAATTTGCATTAATGAACATCTTCCTCCCCAATATAAAAATACTTGCTGTGGCATTTTATGCTTAAACGAAAGTTATCACAGGACATAAATATTTTATGGTTTGATGAGCGACTCTAACGATTTTGAGTATATTTCATTACTCTTTTATATATAGATATGAACAACTCTAGGGTTGTAAAAAGAAAGTATGCATATGTTTTTTCTGTGAAGTTTTTTTCAATAAAACACGCGATAATTTTAATGTGTTTTCAGATTTGTTTTTTTTTTAAAAAAAAAACAGATAAAGGTTCAAATTTTATTGCTTTTTATTTTGTAAATCTGCTCATCACATTATAAGTACCATTTTGTTTTCTGTTGATTGTTAGTCATTTTTTCATATTTGTCTAAAAAAACTTGTTTTAAAAGTAAAATGGCGACTCGTGAAGTTTTTTTCCCCTAAAAATATGTAGTTTTTATTTACAACTCTATAGGTTCTATTTCATTTTTTTTAAAGAAATTAAAAATAACAAGAAAGAAAATAGATACTTTATCCTTAGATATACGTTGTTCTTGTATGGTTTTCTAAAAACCAACTTCGACTATTTTTCTACATTTTCATAAATAAATACCATATTCCATTAACCACTCTACCATGTATTTATAGTGTAAGTTATTTCTGCTGAAAATACATATGGACAAGTAATAGTTTTCTGTTGTGGGTGAGTTAGTATTTTTTCAGTTACTTCTCAGCCGATGTCCATAGGTTATAAATGTATAATTAAATTAACAATTTTATTATTTGGCTTAAGCTGTTCGTTCTTTTTTTTTAAAAAAAAATACCAAAGAGGTAGTTTACCCTTGTTATGAATTTTGTTTCTATTTAGATGACTTTATCAAAAACTGTTCAGGCGTTTTTGTTCATATTTCATTAACAAATAATCTTGTTGTAAGAGCAAAACCTCTCTGGCTACCACTTACGCTCCAAATGGTTCATAGATAGCTAATAGTTGCCGCTAGCTGCACTGCCTTCTGCCTGATGCCAAGACGTCCGTAGCTTGAAGGCAGCTTGAAGTCAAACCGAAGGCTTGAGTGCAACAGCTAGCTTCAATAACAAAACTGCAATATCATATAAATGATTACTCATGAATAAGTCCACAAGGGGTAGTTTACCTTTGGGATGAGTTTTTTTTTTCGTAGTTTTCCTAAAACGTTCATTAAAGGTCATGTTCTTCATACCTCATAAATAGATGTTCCCGCATTAACTACTGCATGACTTTATTTTCGAAATGGATGCGTTAGAACATTTAGTGTAGTTGTCTGTATTACTTATTTAAATGGGGATTTTACATGCAAAAGCGGGCGGTCTGTAAAAGAGTATATCTTCTGTTTAGCCAGGTATCAGGAGATATTTTAAAGAATAATGCTAATTTCCTTAGCGGTAAGGTTGCAGAAATTGCTTTTATTCAGGAAGTTATCCCAGGAAGTAATTTGCATAATTCCCAATCGAATCTAACTGTCTCAAGACGATTTTTGTAATTTTTTTCCTTTATACTTTTAGCAGGGAATATTAAGAAACATCTTCTGTAGAGAATTCTGCCATATTTCATCAATTCATTATGGCACTCATCAGTTTTGAAATGGGAAGCTACAGTTGTTATCTGCTTTCAACATCCTTAACTACAGTAAATCTAGATGAATAACAATTTTAAAATGTATTTTCTTCCCACAAAGTCTAAACGTAAAATAAAATGAACAATCTCGAGAGATTTGTGCAAGGAGAACCACTTTCGAGTGTTAATTTCTGTGAACGAGGATATATGCGTTAATCTGCAAAGAGAAGTTTCCACCTTAGAAAGCAAGCATTAAAGCTTTCTTCTTTTCTCTGTCAGTGCGTTATTATATAATGAACACATAAAATGGCGGAAAGCGGAAAGTAGATAAAGTAAATAGCGAAAAACTCATCAAAGTATTTCATGAACTCAACAGAAGATGATGTCGGTGATATTTCTAGCTTAATCATTTGTGAACACAAGCAGTTCCCTTAAGCGTAATAGGACCTTTATTTGTTCCACCAAACCGTGATCAGACATTTATTTGTTTCACCAACTCTGTACGTGTACTGCGTACCCAATACAGTTAATTTATGTTTCAATTTTCATGTCATTTTATATTGTTTCGTTTTAAATGAGTCCCATAATTGGTTCTCTCTATGTAGTTTCTATCTATTTGGTACAAAATTATACTTCCACTAGTATCCACTTTCAACAGTCACATGCAAAGTTACCGTTTAATCTGGGGAACTAATGAACTATACGTATATATTTCCTATGAAAAACAATTGACGTACAGTTGTTTAATAGTTGGTGAATTCCATTCAAATAATTTTCTCGAAATGACTCATTCGATTGTGTTAACATTTCATAAATGCATATTTCTTTAAAAAAAAAAAAAACTATGTGCGTGGGTGATTTACCATTTTAAAACAACCCACAAGTAATAATTTGCTATTGGGGTGAGTTCTCTTCGAAATTTAGTAAATAAGTGTTTATGTAATACAGTAGAGCGTCGATTATCCGAACGTCGGTCAACCGAACGACCGCTTAACCGAACTGTGTACTCGCTCGCACCTGTTACTCTCCCACCCTACTGTCCATCATCCCCCTCACTCCCAAATCAAGTTTCCCACAGTAGTCGCGGCACTGAGCCACCGCTGGCGGAACATTTCTTCTAATGGGGCCTTCATAAGGCGCTGCTGACAGGCCAAGCCGCCAGTCGCTGTGTTTCAACAATCAGTACACTTCTTTTTATGAATAAATTTACTGTACAGTACTTCTTTTTGGGAAATAAACATGTACAGTTCGATTATCCGAACAAACCAGTTTTCCGAACACCCATGTCCCCCAATTACTTCGGATAATCGACGCTCTACTGTAATTGCAGAATGACGCGAGAAAGTGTAAAAATTAAGTTTAACAATGTTACATTATATGTACTAGTATGTGTATAAACAGTACTCTGAGAAAGTTTAAGAACAAAGAATCATTAAATGTCTGCAGGGTATCTACATAGGAACGTTGGTGAACAAGCTCAGTATGTGTGTTGTTGTTGATTATATCTATCGTTTTAAGTTAGAAAACAATTTTATGCAAAATGTTGTTAGAGTTTATATTGTAGTTATTCAGATTTAAGAGGAATATTTTTTGTATGTAGTATGGATCTGATTTAAATGAGGTAGTAATAAAATTTTTGTAGCGACACAATAAATGAGTCTTTTTGTGAAACAAATTAGTTCAATATAAGCCACGAACGATACAGATTGGGTACTTTTTTTAAAGTTCTTGCAAAAGATTAGTTAAAGTTTAGCGTCTCCTTCAACAACGAGGCTACATAAGATGTGCGTATGCTAGCTATATTGCCAAAAGGAAGCTCTTAGTGTTGAAAGAGAAATCCTGTTTGAGTGATGTGCTCAGAGATAAAGCTTAACGTTTAAAGGGAAACTTGGTGTTCGCTGGTGAATAGTTAGTGAAAGAGCTAGCTGCCCTACAGGGGTAGCTGGATGTAAGAAGATGAGCTAAATGCTCAGCAAAGGGGCTTGATATCTCAGCGAGGGAACTTCGTGTTTAGCAGAGCAGCTGGCTTACAATAGCAGATGAATTCTTTGAGTTGAAGAATATTAGTGGATAAGAGTAGTTCGTATCACATTTTGTTGATTACATCCATATTTTTAGATTACAGTGTATTTTACGAAAAGTGTTATCTAGAGATGTGTTGTAATTATTTGGAGTAAGATGAATCTTTTTAGTACGATGTATTAATCTGAAATAACTGAAGTAATGCCCAGTGTGGGCCATAAGTCATAAAGGGACTTCAAAACAGTATACCTCCTCTCTTATATTGGAAATGTTTATTGAAATACTGGTATAACATAAATGGAAGATTTCTGTCATGTATATCTGAAAAATAATTTCACGTAAATGTTCATCATGATACAATTCCTACGCATTAGGTCTTGCCATAACATTCGTCATTACGCTCCTTGTTGCTGGATTGGATTCCAGCGTGGATATTCTCCTTAAGCGGTTGCATTGTTTGAAGTTTATTGGCAGGATGTGGTGGAAGTTGGTAAATAACCTGTGGACTCTCGATACCCCAAACTTTCAATTTTGCTTGTTTGCGTACAAATGGAGATGGAAGTGTGCTTCGTCATAACAAATTGTCAAGAACATTTGCATTCTCACGAACCAACTCTTGAATATGTGTAGCAAATCTTAGGGATTAGGGGTTGCTCATAATCTGTTTGTTGCAATTGTTAAACTTCGTAGGAATACAGGCGCATATCATGTTTTCAAATGCAACGTATTGTCGTTTGACTAAACTCACATGGCCACCCTTCTTGTGGAAACCTCTAATGCTTCTTCGATACCCCTCCGAACCCGTTCAATTGCCGCGTGTGTGCGTACCGAGTGTGGTCTCCCAGATCATGGCAAATCAGCTACTGAACCATGCCCACTGAAACGTCTAATCAAACGACGAATCCTTGATTCCTAAGGTGCATCCCTGACACGAAACTGGCGGCGACACGTTCTTTGTGTACGGGGAATTGACCTCTGGTATTCAAAATACTGTTCAATAATTTTCATTCTCTGCGCAAGTGTGGATTCTTTCATCTCGCATTTCCTAGACATCTACTCATTCAATCTTCAAAATAAGAGGAAAATGGTAGTTATAAAATTTTATCCGTACTTCTCTTACGATGATCACAAGAAATATTCACTTTAATCTTATTGTTATGGTAAATAATACTTGTTGCAACCTTTTCGTGAATTATGGCCCACCATGTATAACACCCTAATAAATTAGTTAATGATATACAGGAAGAAGGTAAACAATGTTTCATAGTGCTACAAAATTCATGAAACAGCAGAATGGCCGGAAATGTACTGACCATAATGATTTCATTGGAAAATAAATTATATGGTTGTTAGAATCAATTGAGTTGCGGCTGAAAGTTCTGAATTTTGACAAATTCTTTAAGCAGTAGATTGCTAGGTTATCTACTGTGTTTATGGTTAAACTGTTGTTTGTAATTGAAGCTGATTGGAATAGTTTGTACAAAAGTAATAATACGTTAAATTAGTGGACTTTTATATTGGAAAGTGCTAAAAAGTCATAAGGGAAAAGTATATGGTGACTTAACGGCCATGTGTAATCACTGGAATGGTAAAAGTGGAATAGAGTTGATTGATTCAGATTTTAGGTTCCTGTTTGGCGTAGTGAAGAAGACAAGTTTTTGTTTTGCTAAACTATCCTAACACTTATTCTATTCTTTCTACTATTCTGTCTATAAATTAGCGTACAGAACAGGTTAAAGGAAGATATACTAATAACTTATTCCTAACGAGCCAATACGACTTGGACTACTTATATTATTCTGTTTTCAGTGTGTTCACTAACTAGAAACATTCTCATTTACAGAGGCATTCTTAAAGACGTCAGTGTTCAATCTTTCTAATAGAAAAGTAGTATAACGAATTTTTCATGACATACACTATGATTGAAGACACATCATCAAGATGACATAGTTACTACGCATTCTTCCTAGTATATCCATCGTAGTTCATTTTATTCCTGCAAATCGCATCTTTCACATGCTTGTTGTTAGTGATTTATCATCGCTTTTACTACTATAAGTAGAAACTTCCTTTTCCTTGTCATTTCACATTATGATCTCGAGATCCCTCTTCCCGCCTTAGTATGTTTGTCTTTTCTTGTGGATTATAGTGCAGAATGTTTTTTTAAAAAAGATTTTTTCTTACATTTCGAATAATAGAAAAAAGCCTTTCTCTTATGCATCGTAGATGACACTGAAATTGTTTCCAGTACATTAACACTATATCTCGCTCCATTACACAGTTCCTAGGCAGTAATTCTGCTCTTTTGTAGCATATGCTGTTTCGTTCCATTATCATTACCAAAGAAGTGTTGCAGAATAAAGCAACCTCTAAATATGTGCAATGTGAACTTGGAAAGAACAAGGAATAATAAAAGAAATGTATGACTATTGAGACACTTACAGAATATACGGATGACACGTATTTCCTTTCTACTGTATAGAAGTCAAATCTAAATATAGCTGTTTATAACGGTCAGATGTGGCAAATGATATATAATATATCTATATTGTACTATTCTGGAGGCGTCATGTTTATCACCAGTAGATAGAAAATTAAGGTGCACATACTGTACTCTTAACATACTATGTAATCACTGATATTTTCTTTCCTCAGTATCATAAATCAATTATCTTATGTGCGGCAATGATATGTATATCATTTTACTTTTTGTATAAGGCAAGAAAGCTTACGTAATATATTAATTCTTGTATACAATCTTCTGAAGCTGTATCTATCCATTTTCTCCTTTCCACCGAAAAAAAAAAATAAATTATTAAGCAATGTGACTTCCTTCAGAACACGCCACTAACTGAATGTATTCTGCCATTTATAGATAATTTGCCTTGTATTGAAACATTCACTCTATAGTACGGTTTTCAACTTGGCAAAAGAATTGCGTTCTTTCATATCAAATATCTTGTTCTTCTACTTTTCACCATATTCACAATTACGCCTCTCAGAGTACTACTTCTTTTCAAGTGTTATCCTAACTTATTTATATTTCTCACTTAAATTCTCTAAAAAAAAATGCATTGCTCATTTTCTTTGAGCTTTTCCATTGTTTCTCATTTTGAATTTATATCCACTTACATTTTCTAGAAGTATGAATAACAAGAACAATTTTTATTCTTCTGCAAGAGATTGTTATTAATTTATGTAGTGCACATTAGCAAGGCATACTACTAAATAACAGATAATATCTATTATGTTTCTTTTCCTAATGATTATAAAAACTCCTTTACCCACATGCTACTTGTAAAAAGTATTTTATGGAAAGACTTGGAAAGTATTTTATAACAATAACTTCGATATATGTTCTTCTCTTTTCCCTCAGAAGTAACTGGTGAAGTGTTTCAAGGTAATTTTTGTTTTGTTTGTTTTCTCAGCAGTCTCAAATTTTGAATGTTAGTTTCCACTAAAGTAGGTAGATTTTTAAAACATATAAACCTTTGATTATTTATTACTGATTTTTCAGAGATAGTTATTTGTCATTTCAGGAATTCAAACTCTGTTGAATCTTAACTAATTTTTCACAAAGTAATTTAAATTTTATTTTACTTTTACGTGCTCAAACTGTTTTCTACTATGTCTTATTGGATTGAATGAACTTTAGGATTGTATTTCAATAGGAGAGGCTGTATTAGAAGGGAACTTAGAGCTTCACGTTATGCCTAGGGCAAATGTGATAACTCTGGGAATCAAAGGTCTTTCAAAGGATATAACGTAACTATTAAACCACGAATAAGTTTTTTTTAATCTGTTATATAGTGTTGATTAGAAGGATACAAGACTCAATGTTTACGAGTAGTAAAAAAAAATGTTACTGGCAGTAGTTTTACATTTAGTAAAACGCTGCATAATCTTTTGATCGACAATATCGAGTATATGTTTTTTTAGAAACTGTGTTCGTTGATGGAGGTAATTCATTCATCTGATGTGGTAGAAATCAACCATTTTCGGTTTTCAATGTGAATTACTATAGAGCTAAAAACGGTAATAAGAGGAAGCGACTTCTTGTAATCGATTAAGTATCCCAAAAATACATTTGGACTGCTTGGACTGGACTACTAACTCCCAAAACAGAAATTTTCCAAAAGTGAAATTTAAATTTAAATATCACATGAATTCATATTTTTGTTTTCTTGATTACAGGAAACGTAACTTTGGAGTTTATAGTTTTATAAAACTTTATCAATATCTTTCAGAAAAAGTATCCATCTGTAGGAGTAAATGTTGTTTCATTTTTTATTGTTGTGTGTAGTTCTACCACGTGGCATCCAGACGGTCCATTTAACTCTACTGATATACGAAGCGATAGAAATCCACTATAACTTCCGGTTTCAGTATTGATATATAGAGAGCAAAAACAATAAGAGCTAGCGAGCAGCGGTATTTTGCAATTAATTTGGATTTCTAAGCATAGTTACCATTTTCTCCCTTAACTCTCTATTCAAACCACGGCTGATAGAAATGGAGGACTTCCGGTTTTAACGTTGATTCTAATAACGTGAAAATGATGGGTCTAGGTCAATACTCCCACAGCCAAAACTCCCACACTCAAGAAATGTCAAAACGCCCACACAATTGGTCATAACTCCCACATAAACGGACAAATCTCCCAAATGCATGAACGGTCATAACTCCCACAGCCAAAACCCCCACAGGATCGGTCATAACTCCCACACAAATGGACAAAACACCCACACATAGCAACGGTCGCAATCCCCGCACAAATGGACAAAACTCCCACACGCAGAAATTGTCACAACCGCCACACAAATGGACAAAACACCCACACAATCGGACAAATCTCCCACACTTTGAAATGATCCTGGTTACACGTCTTGTAAGTTTCATACACTAAAAATAATAAAAAGAAGTACAAGGGTATTTTAATCGTTCGTGCATTTGGGAGATTTATCTATTTGTGTGGGAATTATGACTGATTGCGTGGTTTTTATGACATTTCTTGAGTGTGGGAGTTTTGTCCATTTGTGTGGCAGATTTGTCTATTTATGTGGGGATTGTGACCGTTGATATGTGTGGGTGTTTTGTCCATTTATGTGGGAGTTATGACCGTTTTGGGTTATGACCGATTACCTGTGTGGGAGTTATAACCGTTCGTGAATTTGGGAGATCTTTCCATTTGTATGGGAGTTATGACCGATTGTGTGAACATTTTGACATTTTCTGAGTGTGGGAGTTATGACCTGCTCCCAAAATGATAATAAGTTGTGAGAAGCGGTTTTCTGCAATCAATTAAGCGTCCCAAAAATATAACTGATCACCACTCCAATCTACCTACCAAATTCGGAAGTGGTAGAAATTTACTATTATTTCTGGTTTCAACATTAATTTAGGAAATTTCACTCCATAGAAACATAACTCTTTTACTTAGTGTACACATGACACTGCTACTTTTTGATGGACCCTTTTCTTTGTTGACACTTTCAATAGTATTTGACTAATGAAACTACGTCTATGTGATTGGCAAGAACCATTCATTCAGTTGTTTAATTTTACAACATGCCCTATTTAAATTATTTTTAAAAGCAGTAGTAAGCTATTGTAATTATGATAACTATCTCTCGACGAACTGGAAACTTCGATCCCAGACCCCCGCATTTATTCGGCCTACGGCTTCACAACTTACATTTCAATATATGATTCCCTTATTCCCACGGCAAGAATATATTTTCGGCATTTTAATTTGCCAAAACATTTAATCCTTTTTCTCCTTTAGAGTACACCTTTTAATGAAAGAGAAATGATAGAAACACAATTCAGAACAAGTACCATGTTCAAAATTAAATTTCAAATGGCTCACTTATTTTCTCCTGATGATGAGATTGACAATCTCTAAATATTTTTATACATTGATAAAATAAAAAAAAATCACCCCTTCCTCTCGTTAGAAATGGTTTTAATTTGCGGTTATATACCAAGTTCCATATCCGTACCATATCACAAATCTCAAGGGATTTCGAGTTTTAATTGCGACCCCCATCCTTTTTCTTAACACCGTTTCATTCCCTTCTAAAGTAAACATCAAATAACGTAAAAAAACATGTCTTTAATGAAAATAAAAGCCTAAATACTAATTTTATATTTCTTAATTTTAAGAGAATTCGTGATATGGCTATCTGATTACAATTGTAACTTCCATTCATTTTCCTCTGTGTCTTTTCCTTCTCTTCTAGGAGAAAAAGACATGGTGAAACACGTATCTAACTATTTTAAATGAAAAGTTTATATACCAAATTTCATGTCTCTATGCTTCCGAGATTCGGAAGATAAGGAAAATTTACTATAATAATCGCTGTTTGAATTGCCTGCTTTCCTTTCAAATTTCCAAAAATCCTTCCTTAATGGCAACTTTCGTCATAAATTTTACGCACTGAAAAAATTTCAAGTTTCTAGCGTCGATTAGTCAGTGACTAACTCAGGTCTTTCTGTTTTGTACATATATATATATATATATATATATATATATATATATATATATATATATATATATATATATATATATATACACACAAAGATAGACCAAACCCTTCATTTGGAAGCTTATGTTATTTCTACCTTCCTTAATATAATTTTGAATCATAAAATAGTCTTCCTCATCGAGACTTGGTTTCGATATATGATAGGATATGATTTTCAGTTTAGCATCGCTTTCAGCAGCGAGACTATATAAGACGTGGGTCTACAGCTTAATGTGTAATACGAACCACTTGAGCTCTCACTGGGAATCTAACCCTGCTCTCCCGCGCTAAATGCCCGTTCGCTAACCGCCTAAACACGAGAGATCTCGAGACTTCGTTTTGAATGACACAAATAATTGTAATGAATGTTACAAAGTTACACCGAAAGTATGTTCTCAATATTTAAATTTTATGTGGATCTCTATTTCCTTCTTCTTGCAGTACTAGACAATGTTAGTAATCATGTTACACTTAAACACATAATTGGACAAATAGATTTTCGTGTTCCCTTTATTACCTTTGGTAATAATAATTCTAGAATAGAAAACAAAGATTCGGATTATTGAATGTGTCAATTGTCAATATCTTTTGAAACGTATCAATTGCTGTCCATAATTATTTCATGAAGAATTAATTTTTGAATTTTATAATTGATTCATCTAAAATTGATCAAATTCCTTTCTGCATAATAGCTTACCACAAATGAACGTAAAGTAAAGTTAATTATGACAAGCTGGGAATTTACGTTAATACTTTTTTTCTAAAAAAAAGGAAAGATATGATAATATTTTGTTGTTTGGTGAAATATTGCTTGTATTTGACTCCTCTTCTTCCTTAGTAATTTATCAAGATGTCGTTCACATTAATGTGATTTGTTAGTATGGAGTTTCCTCGTCTAAGATTAATATGGAGTTTTCTCGTTTGAAAATGTGATCAATTGATTTATGTTTCTTTTGTCTGTTTCGGAACTTGATAATATTTGTACCTTTGTGGAAACTTTGAGTTGAGTTAATTTTGAGTTTAACTTTTCTTTCATCAGGGAGGATACATCAGACGGGACCTACTTATTAACGTGGAATCCGAACCACATGATCTCCCACCAAGAATCGAACTCGGGTCTCTCATGCCAAAGGCGCATACGCTAACCGTTTAGCCACGATGCGGAAAGCTTATGAGACTTCCAAGTTATGCATACGTAAAGATCGGAAATCCTATAGAGCGGCTACGTCGGTCCGTCCGTCTGTTGACTGGCATTAGAGCACAACCAGTAAAATATATCAAGACGCTCGGATTCATCGTCCCAAGAATAGATTCCATCTCCTCCATTAAGCCTCTGTTCAAATTGTAAGTCGTAGAAATAATTCGTTTCCGTTTTCAACACTGATCTCCAGAGAATAGAAACTAACAGATAGCGTTAAACAGTTTTCTGGAATCGATTTGGCGTCTCAAGAAGTCATACCATCTTCAGCTATAACACTCTACTAAAACTAGAAGCAGTATCGAAATGCGACTTTCCAGAATATATTCAGCGTTCAAAATATGGGTTTCATCTCCTCCATTAACTCTCTGTTTAAGTCGGAAGTGGTAGAATTAACTATTTATGATTTGATCGTTGGTCGCCATAGAACAAAAATGGTAATAGAAAGCCATAGAACAAAAATGGTAATAGATCACCATAGAAGAAAATGTTTTTTTGGAACCCATTCAGTGTCTCTAACAAGATACTTTTTCCTCCTGTATTTATCTACTAAAACCAGAAGTGCTAGAAATTTACTATTATTTCCTGTTTAAATATTAATATGCATAGAGAAAAAAATATCATATATCGAGAAGTAGTCTTTCAGAATCCATTGAACATCCAAACAAAAACTTTCAATTCGATCTTTGGATGGCAACTGGATGTGGTGGAATTCTACGATTTTCGTTTCAATATCGATCAAAAACGTACAAAACGATTATACATAGTGAAAAAAGGTCCTCCAATATGGATTTGGGGATTTAGAATTTAGATTTCTGTGTTTTCGGCATCTACGGCCATTTAGCCCGTCGCGTATGAGGGATGACGTCCCTCGGCGATCACACTATCCGGGGAAAGGGAATGAAGGAAGCGGCCTGGGTCCTATAAGTAAGGTCCACCCCGGCATTTGCCTGGTATGAATGAGAAAACCCAGGAAAACCTCATTCAACATGGCTGGCCTGATAAAGCATTTTACACTTTTTCGATAGAGTGTCCCTACCGGGAATTCAACCCGGGACCACTCGCACCGAAGGCGAGTGCATTAGTGACTACGCTACGCGAAGCTACTCCTTCAATAGGGAGTTAACACCATAGGAATAGGTTCCGTCTTCTACTATATTTCTCTAATGCAACCCGGAGGGAAAGATATATACTACGATTCTAGTTTCAATATTTATTCGCATGAAGTGAATATGGATTTAGTATCCAAAGGATAGGTTCGTTTTTATTAGAAAGTAATAATAAATTATAGTTCTTTCTGCTCAGTATTGCTTCATATATTGTAATAAGTGTAAGACTATCAAGAAACTGTTTTTGATATGGATTTAACGTCAGATTAACAACTTTCATCTCTCGCATTATACCTCTATTAGTATGCAATCAGAAGGTTCTATATTATTAATAAATCAGTTTCAAAATTGAATTCGCATGGTTCGAATTGTTTCAAAACTGTAAAGAAGAAACTCAATTGTTATACATTGTTGTTGTCGCTAAGTACTTCTTCACGGTTAGCATTTTTAAAGGAATCATTATGGTGCAATTGAGGTCCGATTATGTCATTTTCAATGAAAAATTATGCATTCTCCCAAGAAAGAATCTCATGGAGTATCCAAAAGCATAAACTTCGCATGTAGGCACCCTCGTTCTACACATAACTAAATTTTATTAGTGCCCAAGGAATGAAGAGCGAAAACTAATTTTGGAAACACTACCAGGCTTTCCTTCAGAAAGTTTTGTTCATAGAAAAAAATATATGAGCAGTGATGCAATTGGACATTATTTGCCAATGAACGTACCCTGCATAATAGTGGCATGTAATCACAATTTCAGTTACACTAGCTGCGTGGGAGGGGGCAGCTGACCATCTCCGCGAGTGTTTGATCCCCCTCTGGAAGTGTACCTGAAAATAAGTCTAATTTTGTAAAATAAGATATACATACACACCGCACAGGAAATGATAATAATAGTGTGTCTTTTAAATTTGAAGTGTGTTTTATTTAAAACTAATACCAATATGATGATACAATGTGTTCACGTGTAGAAAAAAATCTAATTAAGAATCATATTTTATTTTGTTCTTTATTTGAAATAAGTATCATGTTCATTTCTCTCTCTCTTCAGATGAAGATAAGCAAAATCCATCGTGGTTATCTATTCACCCGCCGTGGTTGATTCACTTGAAGCCAAAACGACACATAGCAAACAAGAGCCTTCCACACACTAGGACTTGGTTTTGAATATTTTCCCCTCTCTGCTGCAACTTACACAGCTGACTTCTTTATTTCGTGACTGTACAGTCAGAAAAAATAATTATATACACACACTGGCTGTGCTTTAGACAACAACTGTAGAAGAAGCCATGCATTTTTAATTTTAATTTAGTTATTTTTCACATACATGAAATGTGCCACTTTGCATAATACTAGAATCTGTATTACAATCGGTCAATTAGTTCAGACGTTATTGAAACAGGAAACCGTAGGGGTGAATATAGAGATTTATTTGTGCCTATGATTTGTAGATTCAAGGAAATGAGCGGGACTACATTGGCTTAGTGGTAGAATATTGATCTCTGAGAGGAAGTACTCGTTCGATCTCAGTTAGCGTTAACTGGACTTTATTGTGGACTGTATTAATGGATTTTCTAGGGGTTCAACCCGTTCCGTTCAATTTTCTTCATTCCACCATTTGTTTCATTCTCATCATCTCCATCGTCTTTATCCTACACGCTGTAACTGTGCAACGTAAAATTGAAGGATTCCATTTCATTTCATTTTCAAGTTAACGAGTGATAAGACAGTTGTGAACTGATTTGTAGAATTCTGTAAAATCGAAGTAAAAGAAACACCCCAACATAACACATATGTATATTATTTATCTGATAACAATCCTGTCCGGGAGAAGAATCTACGATATTAACATCAAAGGAAGCTGAGTCTGTAAACTCCATTGTCAATCAACCCACGTTCTATATAGTGCGACGAGAGTGAAAATTTTTCTCCAATTTAATGGATTGATAATAATATCAATATTATTACAAATATTATTCACAGCAGCTTGGAAAAGTACGAAGTCTTTATTGTTTGTTAGTTTGTCATAAATCAATTTGCTCTCACTTCAAGACTGTTTTAAGATAATAGCAAATTGAAGTTAGATTACACAACGTATGTATATCTTCGCTGATCTAAAAGTATGGTAATCCCATATTAAAGTTCTGTCCATCACAAAATTAGTTATCTAGAATAAGCATTCAATTCATTTAAAACGAAAAATACTCAAAAATTCGACACTTTATGTCTGAAGCATTGTGCAGTACAACAATCATAAATTAATGCCTAGGTAGTTCTATTAAAATGATTAATAAAGTGAAATGAAATGGCAATTATACTATAGCTTTGATAACTATATACATCCTCATGGAAAATTCGCGACCGAAAAGTGGGAGAGCCACAGCCGACGGTGGCGGGCCGACGGTACGAATCATACACGACTATGTACAGAAAACCCATATTTTTGCCGGCTCGGATCAGAGGCGGCAGGTAACCGCCGACCCTGTTCCGACCTTTTGCCGACTGTATGTCGGCAGAGACGCGACGTCGTGGCAGGGCTAGTCACAGATCAAACTCTTTGCCGAAGAAACTGAGAGCTTTTGTGCCACTGTTGTTTTCGAGACGACGTAGCCGCTAGACCGCCTAAATATTCGACCCTAAACCAGCCTTTGAGACGCCATACTGCCTACCGCTACGTAGCCTTTTTGTCAACCATAAATCAACCGACGTCTTTTTATAACTAATGTCGTAGGTTTGCCGAGCCTTTGCCGGTCCCAAAGGAAGTCTCGACGACCTCTGGGAAGTTATTTCGACTTGTGCCGGCACGGCTACTTTCGTAGCATATTTTCCGCGAGTCGGACAGCCGCTGGTGCTCTTTCGCTCCGGAGGCGGACATCGGCGACAATTTCCCATGGGGATTTGAACAGTTAGAGACCCCGTAGCAATGTGGATATGATACACATCTTTGAGACGTGAGCCTTTGGTTCATTTGATTCGGTTCCACGTTAAGCTATAGATTCACAACACATATTGCATCAGTAGTGACGGGAGGTTTAACTCCGATCAACCAATTAACCAAGAACGAATTTTGTCTAACATGTTACAAAATGGTACGAATTTATAGCTTAAACTGAACAATATCCAATATTGTTTTAAAAATGACTAGCTGAACCTGCGCTCTCTACTCAGCGCATCATTCATATATGAGCATGAATTTCCTTGTCATTCTTCACAATATCTGTACATGTCCTTTTACAGATACAAGTCAGACAGACAGACGTTATCAAGACAGACAGACAGACGACGTTTTATCAAGACAGATAGACGTGTTGATTGATAACAGTCGGCAAGGAGTACCATAAAGGGAAGATCTTTTCGATTATTATTATTATTATTATTATTATTATTATTATTATTATTATTATTATTATTATTATTATTATTATTATTATTATTATTATTATTATTTTTGAATATATCGCATCGTTTGCAAGATTAGGGCGTACTTCTGGTTGGAGTCTCTACTTGATGTATTATCAGTGCTTTCTTTCTTCTTGCATGCAGTATGTAATAAGCAAATACATTACATACACAATTAATTATAATATCAGTGACACATGGTATTCATTGGGCAATACACTCCAATCAATAAAGGCTGGAGAAATGGTTATACTTCGTTTTTCGTTATCGTTTATCCATGAGACAAAAGCCGGAGAAATATACTAAACCCGTCTACAAAAGTGTGGTTTTGGAAAGTATAACTCGCAGGATACGATGCTGAAGTGATTTGAATCCTTACAGTATATCCCTAAAAATGTAATAAAGAAATAATGGCCACTTTTTAAAAAAAATATTCAATTAGAACTAAACAATCTACACAAAATTTGGAATTGACTTGTGAAAAGGGCACATTATTAGCACTTGTGGTTTTCGAGATTTCATTGTCGAAAGAATTGGAGACAAACATAAACTTTTCTTGATTACAAATATATACACCTAGCATTTTAATTTATAAATAGCCATTTACGAAATAAGTTGCTAGTGAATTTAAGCAGCGGTGGAAACTTTCTTATTTTATATATATAAACAAAACCCATCCCAGAGTTTGGAGCTCTTAAAAGTACCTCCAAGTAGCAGTATTACAACCCACCACCCTCCAGAAGTCTGTCCTGGATCCGCCATTGAATTTAAGATACGTTTGCCTGTACAAGTACAACTATATATGCATTATAAATCATAACGTTCATGTATTCACATTTTCCAACTATGTAGAAGTTGAAATAAATGGGATGAACAACCTGAGTAAAAAAGTGAACAATAAATTTCTAAAATCAGTGAAAGGTTTCTGAAACATTATAGAACATTCCTGTTCCAAAAAAAAAAAAAAAAAAAAAAAAAGGCGAGATATCTATATAGGATGTGTAGTTACTCAACATGGTGATATTTCACTCTCTTATAGAATTCAAAAAAATATTTTTGAGTACTGAAGCAGCAGTTGTTGACTAATTGATACTTCAACCTGTGCTTCCTTTGTGAAATTTACTGGTTTGGATTCCCATTAAAATGGTAATCGCAGATTAGCCTAAAAATTATCTTCCTAATTACTTCCCAGAATGGGACGTTATAAGGAAAAATGAAATGCATTATTTTAGTTTAACGTCCCGAGTTTATGTCCTTTAGGCTACATGACAGGGTTGATTAATGAAAGTGAATGATTGTGAAATAAGCTTTTGTTCTCTCTCAGTGGGAATTGAATGCAGGACCACGTGCACGAAGTGAACACGCGCTACCCACTTGAAAATCAGGGAGGATTAGGTCGTCATAAAGAATCAGTTATAAAAATGAGAACAAGATGCTTCATTTCTTTCCATTCAGCTTGTATAAAGATAGTTCCATAAATATTCAAGAACCTCCCATGTCCATTGGATAAACAAACTAATGACTGTTCAATCTCTATCATCCACGTATTCCTTGTGTGACATTATCGTTCATGCGCCCCTGTATTTAACCGAGATCTGAAATATAAGAAAGGTGTTCATTTTTCTTCGTTCCCACAATGTAACATAGCTCCCTATCGACAAACAACTTTAAATCCAATCAACTCACGTATACAAATGATTGACAATTAATTACATGATGACCGAGTGATTTCTTTATTATTAACTAACAACCTTCATTTTCCTGAAAGTCAAAACGTAAACATTCGTACCTGTCCAGTTACAGAAACACTAATTAATTTAACAGATGTTTCAATATTCTATCTTCATGGGACAAATTACAGATTACGTTTCGCCCTGAAATTTTTAAATTTTCAATAAATATATAATATTTCAACTCTCATCAGGAAAACAATAGTATTAATGAATAAGATTATTATCTAACTCACTTGTCGTTCTTGTTTGCTTTCAGGGGTGAAAGTAAATCTGAAAAGATAGGGGGATGGATCCCCCGTGTCTATCTTTGCCCATTGTAATATTTTAGGAAGTGAAAGGACGCCATAGATATTTTTGGAAGTAAAGGAATGCCGTACCCCCGCGTTCCCACTCAATTTTACCCTTGAATGGATATGTGCCAGCAGAATAATGTTGCGTTTGTTGCGAAGTTGACAATAGTTGTCTGTAAATAAACACTTTGATGATCTGTTATTATGTACTCTCCATCTACAAAAGAGAACATTTTCACCTCCAGTGTTTTTGAAATTGATCTTTAGCTTTTTTTTTTAATTTTTAGGATAAAATATTCCATAATTTTTAATTTTACATTCGAAGTGAATGAACGAATTGAATGTATTTCTTCTTTTTAGGCACGACTTTAAACTTTCCAATTTACATACACCTTATTGGGTAATATGACAGAGTTTATATCATACATTCGAAAACCATTAAAGATCAATTTAGCAAAACAAACGGGAGATGGAAATGTTCTCCTTTGGAAATATGCTCCTCAAACAAAGGGGAAATTTGCTTTTTAAAAACTACACGTACTGTATACAGAGACATTAGTAATATATACAGATACATTAGTAATCTCAGGTAAAATACCGTATTTTCTTCTATTTCAATATTGGGATCTTCGTGTGTTCTAAATATTATACAATAATTCAAAACAAATGCACTTTTAAAAAATATGCGTTCATTCTTCAAGTTCAAAATTACTGAATAATAAAATTAGTACGTTTGTTAAAACGCTTAATGAAGAAATACAGTACTCTAAACTTAATAATAAGTGTTGTGTCATATTTCAAGTACCATCATTAAGGAAGCAAAGTTGATTGACAGACATTCATCCTAAGTTCAGTAATGAGTTAGTTTTAAAAAAATATGTACGTACTTACAATTCTATTGTTTCTCTTTCCTAACTATTCAGAAACATTTTAATTACAGTGGCGGTTGCTTTCAACACTCGTAAGACGAATAATGCAGAACTACTTGTATGCGCTGAGCAGTACGTAATACTGTAGTTGCTTTTGTCAGAAAATCAGATTCAAAAGTAGCAAAAAGATATCAAAACTATGAAGACAATTGGACCGTAACAAGCAATTTCAACATTTGTCTACAGTCCGGAAATTTCATGTTCTTGTTCCTAGTTTCTGTTACAGTGCAGAGTAGAAGTCTTTAGGCGGAGTCTCAACTTCACGGTCTCCTCTCTTCATTCCTTCCCTAATTAGATGAGCTGAATTGTTCAGTTCCATTAAACCAATTGTCTTTTGTCGTTTCCTAAAAGTGGAAGCCTTCAGGTTTCTCAAGAGAATAGCGTGAACAAGACCCTCACCAAAAAAAGATCCTACAACAAAATCACCGATGCTTCTAAGTAAGTCGACAGTTTCCGCAACACACTGTTTTCTCCTATAGACAATTTGTGGATTGGACTCTGGTGAATAGTAATCCCAGCCTCTTCGTTGTGATATTTTTTCTTTAAAGATGCTGAATTCTCTCTCTCTCTCTCTCCCGCACACACACACACACACACACACACACACACTATATATATATATATATATATATATATATATATATATATATATATATATATATATATATATATATATATATATATATATGGATAGATAGATAGAAAGATAACCCAGGACTGTAGCTTTGTTGTGAGCAAAGACACCAAAAATGAAAATAGAAGAAATTTGTTGAAAATGATTTTCAATCTAAAATAATGGAATTTTTCCAGTTACATCAGCTATAAACGATGAAAATTATATATATATATATATATATATATATATATATATATATATATATATATATATATATATATATATATATCAAATTTTGCGTCATATTTTAAAAAACAAGAACCTTGTGTGTAAATGGTTTAGATAAGAATCGAAACTGCAACCAGGTATGTAATTGTATCAGGCACGTAGCTAAGGGGGGATCAGGGGGATCCTGACCCTCCTTAGAAGCCAGAAATTTGAAAAATTAAGGAAGGACGAAACAAAAAAGAAACGAGATAAAGAAAATCAATGTTAAAAATAAAAAAGCTACAGTAGGCTTTTGGTTACTCTTTCTTGTGAGAAGATTTGTATTACTTACAATATATGTTAGCGAATGAGCGGGATATGCCTGAAAAGTCAGGGAATTTGAAACACTTAGAAAAGTTACGGAATTCTCAGAATACTTTCCCCAGCATAGTGCCATTCTGTAACAGTATGGATATTTTTTATCATAATTTTTCGTCATAAATTCTCTGCAGTATCAAACATGTTATTTCTGGAACAGTTTTCTACTCTTCCTTTAACCTCTCATTTGGAACAGAAAGTTGTTAACTTAATAATGGATACAAAAAAATTATGTGGAAAGAAATTTCTGTTAATATTTCATTCAACTGAGAAAGATAGATATTGCAAAGTACTTTACAAGATATTATTGGATATGTACTTTTTATAATAATGAATATGTACTTTTTATAATAATGAATATGTACTTTTTATAAAGTTGATGTCATAGTGAAAGGAAAATTGTTATATTTGAATGATCAAAGGAAGGAATGTAAATATTGTAAAATCTTTTTCAATACCTTTTTATATTCTTTTACTCGAGATTTTGTTTCTCGCTATCTCCTACCGTTTTTTCTCTATGTAAATCAATATTGAAACCATAAGTTCTAGGAAATTTACATCAGTCCTGGTTCTGATAGAGTATCACGGGTGGTTATAGCATTGTTTGCTGAGGCACTGAATCAACTTAAAAAAAGAAACTGTTTGACATCTGTTACCATTTTTGTTCTATAGTGTTCAACATTGAAACTGAAACGCTTGATAGATGGTTAACGGGGAAGATGGGGCTTATTCTTGGGACGGCGAATGATGGCAAAATATCGCTTCTTGATATCTCTTACCGTTTTGGTTCTGATAATTGTTGACAGACAGTCGAATGATGGGCGAACATAGTTGTTCTGTAAGACTTCCCACATTTAGACACCCGATGCATAGCATAGTTAGGAAGTCTAAAGCGGTTACTTTAATAACAATAAACATTAATATAATTATCAATAGTAAATAACTGATTATAGTACGAGGAAGACTCAATAATTATTGTCCTCTGCATATTTAAAATACTTAAGCTGGGATGGCTGATGAGGGATATTGTAGCCTAATGACTTAGATGCCTATATGCTAATTTTAAGAACCATAGCTGCTATATTAATATTCTTTTTTGTCGTTTCAGGTGTCAGAGGGGCACCTAGCTTGAAAAATGGAGAAAACCGAGCAATGAGCTGTCATCAAGTACCTCCAGAAAAAAGGGTTAAGCCCAAAGGAGATTCATGGGGACATGGTTCCTGTGTTGGGTGATGGGGCTCCTTCCTACCAGGTGATAAAGAACTGGTGCCGCGACTTCCGTTGCAGCAGGGAAAGCTGTCAACAGGCTCCTGATGCTGGTCCTCCAACAACAGCATGCACCCCAGAAAACATTGATGCTATGCATGATACGGTTATAGCAGACAGAGGAATGACGGTGCAGCAGTTAGCAGACATCATGCACATCTCTGTAGGCTCAGTGGAAACCATTGTGTGTGGACACTTGGGATTCAGAAAGGTGTCAGCATGATGGGTACCCAAATGCTATCTCGTGAAAATAAGAAAGACAGAGTCCGATGTTCAAGAGCTGGTTTGGAGGTTATGGGGGCGGACCTGAAACAGTTCTGTGATAGATTTGTGCCAGTAGATGAGACGTGGCTCCACCACTATGATCCCGAGTCCAAACGACAGAGCATAGAGTGGCACAGCAGTTCGCCTCCCCGACGCAAGTTCAAGGTGCCATCTTGCTGGTGTCGCAATCCATGCTGTTGGGTCATCCTCCCTACTCACCCGATATCGCCCCTGGTGACTTTCATTTGTTCCCAAAGTTGAAGCAGCACCTCAAGGGGAAGAGGTTTCACTCAAATGCAGCTGTTATTGAAGCTGTGGAGAAGGAATGGCTCACGGCTCAGCCAGAGACTTTCTTTGAAGGTGGCATAGTCGCTTTACAGCATAGGTGGAAGAAGTACATTACTATGAAAGGAGACTTTTTTGGAAAAATAATACTGCTTATAGGTCAGGGACAATAATTATTGAACCACCCTCGTACCCTCGTATTTATCTTATGCCTCGAGATCACTGGCTTTATTCTAAGCATGTGAATTTGTAGTGGACAACGTAATGTCCGAGAGTTTTCTCGAGACTTTTATAGTTACTCCTGGACTCTCATTCCACTAATTATTTCATGATCATTTACATCTTACTTTGTATACTAGATCATAATACAACTTACCATTGCGGACAGTGTCAAGTAATCAATGTAAAATAATGGACTAAGTATGCCAATACTGTTTAATATGTATGTGTTTAATGTAACTTTGCCGATAAAATATTAATTGTGTTATTGTTACCGGTAAGATAGTTAATTTCCGTGTTAAAACTTAACTCGTTTCTGTTGCGAGTCTTTCCGAGTTATTTGAGGTTCTTAAGTGGATTAACGTTATCCACAACAAGGAGCTGTATAGTATTAAAACACAATACCTTGAAATTATAACTGTCATACAATTTTTATAAATCGCTATTATTTTAATATCGACCATTGCTTCGTGTTGTTGTCAACTGCATTTCATTGATGCTATTGTGACATAAAAATTACAAACGAGTTAAGTAAATTTTACTTGAAACTCGTTACATTTGAGCTCCATGTTAAAAGGTGTCTCTTTTCGTTTTGTACAATCTCTTTAAAACATTATAGTTTCTGAAGTGTTGTTCTTGTGTAGCATCGATGGTGTAGGACTGATGGTTTATTTAGTGCGTTAATATATAATTACTCATATTGCGTTGACACTTTGTATTGCGTGAGATGATTTTATCATTGGTGATAAATTCTAAGCCGGTATACTTTATCTTGTATATTACCTAGAGTTCTTTTAATTATAACCTCTGGAATGGATTTGGTTACAACCGTACAATGTGAAATCTTGAAATTATTTGCCATATATTACAATTAGAAACCAATTAACCACCAACATTTTTGTTAGTATTTATCGTTAATCAAGTATTTAATGTTAAAATGAACGAATTGATTGAAAGGCGTGATATTCTGTCCTTGAACAAGATGTTACATCCTTCTTAAAGAATAGTAAATTATTGATTAATACTTGAAACTCATAGCAAATTACTTTTCTGGCATTTTTATAGCAGATCTATTTAAAAGTAATCACAAAAAGTTAAAAGGATTTTTCTGGCATTTCTCCAACCAATCCACAGGAGTAACTAATTAAAGCAAAGCTGTACGCATGAAGATTTAAATTTAATTTCCTGGCCTTATTATATAGTCATTTCTTCTTTCCCAATCTTGATTTAATATTGTTCCAAAAAAAAATAATAATAATTAACTGATATTTAACAAATGCATTTCTCAAATTATTATTTTTATTAATAATATTAGTTTGATTTGTATAAAATATATATCTTTTAAACACATGTTATGTAAGTTTTACAATAGCATTAAGATAAGTAATGACCAACGTGTTGTCATTATGTTGGTATTAATTGACAATGATGTTTAACACGAGCAATATGGTTTGAGATTTTGTAAAATGAATACTGTTGCTAAATCAACCCAATGTTTACTTTGATAAGTTTGAAATTTTATTTGGTTGTAATTTATTAACAATTTCGTAACAATATGTTTGCACGTGATTACATGTAATATAGTGAAACAAGTAGAAGTGTCACGTGTACATCACATAATGTAGTTTGATTTGTACGCCGTGTCATTTTTACAGTTATAATTGAAACCGGAAGTGGTAGTAGATTCTAACCACTTTTGACTACAGTAGATTAGAATGGAAGTGTAATGCAGTCTTGGGACGATTAACTGATTATAGAAAACCACTTTTCACCATCTATTAACGTTTTTCTCCATGCCGATCAACGTTAAAACCGAAAGTGGTTGATCTCTGCCACTTTCGGTTTGAATAGAAAGTTAAGAAATAAGGTGGTTTATATTCTTTACATGTTAAATACATTAACACTTCTCGCTATCTTTTTTTTTTTTTTTTTTTTTTTTTTTTTTTTTGTAGTGAATATTGAAACCGCAATTTTTTAAGCGGATTCCTATCAGTTCCAGTTTTAATAGAGAGTGAAACATAGAGATTAAATGTACTCTTTGGAGGCTTAATAATTGCTGGAAAACAGTTTCTTTGCGGTCTATTGTCGTTTTCGCTCTATAGTGATCAACATTTAAATGGGAAATAGTTGATTTCTGCCACTTCTGGTGGATGGCTTTCTTCCATCAGCTAACTCGGTTTCTAAGTTTTGACCCTTTACTAGTGATGCAAATTTTCCGGCAAATTTTGAAACGGAAAATTTTCCGATTCATGAAAACATAGTCCACTTATTCCTACATTGTTGCTTAGCCGTAAAATTTATTTGTAATAAATAGTGTCTATAAAAAAAAGTTTCATGAAGTGAAAATCTAATGATACTTCATTTCTGCAAAAATGTTTCAAAAACTTCAATGTATTCTTCCCTCAAAACTCACTTATTTGATTTCACATAATCATATTTCGTTAATTTAATACGCGTAAGACGATGTTTTCTCGTAGCTTTAAACACAATAAAATCAAAGCACTTCTTATTTCTGTTACAAAAATAATCTTCCTGGTGTGGTATATTTGTACCCTACGAACTCGATTTATGTTGCCAGCACTTTACACACAACACACACAGAGAGAGAGAGAGAGAGAGAGAGAGAGAGAGAGAGAAAGAAAGAGAGAGAGAGAGAAAGAAAGAAAGAAAGAAAGAAATAGAGAGAGAAACAACATGTAAATTTTTTCTTGTCAACTTGAAATATTAGAAAATTTTCCGGTTCCCGAAAGCTAATCGGCAAATTATAATTTGTTGCTGTTTAACTTTCCTCTACAGGAACCGAATTTTATAGCTCAATGTGCAATTAAAATAGTGGAAAATTTTCACCTAACATCTCTATAAATAATATTCAAAATTGTCTGGGTTATGAAAAGTTTTTCTATTTTATTTCTACAGCATTATGAAAATTTTCCTTTCCATGAAAATTCCTTTCACTTGTTACTACAGAGAAATAAAACTTTCTGATTCATAAAAAGTTGTTTTACTTTTTGCTTCAAAATTATGAAAATTTTTCTACTTATAAAAAGTTTCTCAATTCTTACATACACGACAGAATTTTTTTTCGATTCATGAAAAATCGTTTCACTTGTTCCTACATAGTACCGGAAATTTTCTGAGTCATGAAAATTTTTCAGATTCTTTAAACGATCTTCCACTTTTTCAAGATTTCTATACATGAATCAATCAATTTTATGGTTAATGATGAATTGTTACTTTATCACTGATATTTGTTTAGATCGGAAAATTTTTCGGAAAAATAAAGGGGAAAGTTTACCGGAAAATTTTCCACTTCACATCATTACCCTTTACATCCTGACCAGAATTGATGGTGATCCATCATTTTGTTCTTGAGATTCGTTTTTCTCCCGTATGTAAGAAAACCCAGACATTGCAAATACGTATATAAACTAGATTTTTGTATATAAACTAGTTTTATTAAGTATATGCTATTAAGTATATGTCATGTCATTCCAACTTATTTACAACACCCATAAAAATCTACTTTACTCGGTCTGGTTTAGATCAAATGAACACAACATCCCTCTTCTCTTTAAATATTACATAAGACCATTCTTTAACTAGAAAACAAATTCTTCGTGCCTCTATCCTTTTGCTAAACTTAAACTGTTTTATCTTATCTATGTCGTTTGTTCTCCCAACATAGTAGCCAAATTAAATGTAACACTACATACGAGTTTGGGCTAATGGTTTCAAGTTATTAGATTTATGTAATCGATTTCTCAATCCATAAGATCTTTATTGTCTCCAAGTAATTGTTTGGCTTTTCTCTTTTCTTACACATGTATACAGGGTGTTAACTAACTCAGTGTCATGAACTTAGGAGATGATTCCTTATATCAAAGAATGAATGGATATATTTTTAAGTACTAATTGAATATTCGTTGCACAGGTACCAGAAATTATGGAATATGAATATTTAGATAGAATGCATACAATTTCTTGTGTAGCCTAATACCTTGAACCGCTTCAGAGAGTTCTATATTCTTTAAGACAGTATGTTTTAAAACGTGATGTCTTGCCGTAGCACCATTCATACTATCTGGCATGGCTTGAGAGATATTGGGTTGATCGTCAACACATTTCCTGGCCGATTTGAAAATTATTAAAAGTAAATAATGAATTTTAAAGCAGGAAGTACAACCCTAATGTCCTTCTCCATTTTCGTTGACACAACTGAATGCTGAAGTACATGAAACATACTCCATTATTCATCCTGCAAAGATTCATGAGTAACCCGTGACGAATACAAATTATTCATCATATTTGATAACAATTTTCGCTTTATTTAGATGTTTCCATTGTTTTAAAGTATATTTTGAACTCTGTAATTAAGTGCAAGGGAGGTTGTTTATGATTTTTTCCGTAGAATTGCCACTTATTGAAACCTTCATTATGAATAAACATTGAAGTCCACTACCTTCGATAATACGCTAATACTCTAAGTTTTTAAGTTGCAAGTAAAACACAGGATATTAGTGACAAATGTTCTTATAAATATGCCATCATTAAATTACAGCTTTATTTAACACTAGTAATGTGGTTATAAAACATAATACAATTGTATAAAGTAATGACTTGTAATAAGTCAATCTTAAGTATCAACAAGATATCAACACTGTCCTTTGAGATTATTATAACTATAATTTATCAAAGATTTGTGACTATCAAACTATCTACTGATTTTTTTGGGGGGGGATGAAATAAAAAACTTAAGCCAATTACTAATTAGAAAGCTTGTATATAGATATAATTTATGCAATAACAAGACCTTATAATCAAGACTGTACGTTAAAATAAGGATAAGGATTTGGGCTCAGAACCCTTGAGAAAGTTTGAAACAAAGTAGAATTTGAGTGCAGAATCATACAGTATATATTTTGCTCGTATTTATTCTATGGTTTGGTACTAACAGATTCAATAACCATTTTTCTTTTCTTTTTTGCAGGTGAGTACATTCATATCTATAAGAATGTATGTATGCGGACAAAATGTTTCTCAGGAAATGACTGGAAATTGGATTCAGAAAATACACATTGATAGGTAAGTATAAATTATTATGCATGTGATGTTAGCATGCATGTTTTATTAAGTACAGCTACCCACTTTTATTTGTATCATGTACTAAAGTTTCAAGTTGAATAAGTCATAAAGGTGATGTTATTTCATTATATTTCTAATAAATTCTGAGCTCACTGTACACTTGTACACTTGGTGCATTCTCAGTGCAACGATTAAATACTCCACACGATGTATTTGATATATATATTAATCTATATATATGCGTGTGTGCGTCTGTGTCTGAATGTTAAGGACATGCTAGGACAGCTTGTTGTGATTCATTGGAGCAAGATCTGCGGGTAAACAACAACGCATTATACGTGACATTGTTGTAATGTAACAATAATGGCGATATTGATCTGAGGAACGTATTAAGTCAATTCTGTTCTGGGCAGAAGTGACGTACGGATGCATGCTGCCCAGCGCTTAGGAAGAACTACTATCAGTTTGCGTTATGCATTACACATTAGGCTATCGACGGTGTGTTGGCTTAAACCATCTGTTTTCCTTTGCTGACCATAAGGGAAAATGAAAAGAAATCTTTGTGTTTTACGTTCCACGGTTATGTTGGCTAGGCTAAAGGAGACGGTGTTGATGAGAGATGCATGAAATAGTGGAATGAAAAAAGTGGGAGTAAATGGGAGAACCCGGAGAAAACCCACGCACACAGTGTTTGTCCACCACAAAGCTCAGTTGGCACGAGCTGAGATCGCACCAAAGACCCCATGCACCAGAGAACGCTGTACCACTGAGCCACAGCGGTCCTACTGGCCATAATGATACTGCAACGTTTGATTCTCGTCAGACTTTTCCTCAAATGTCGCCACCATGCATAAGGCTTCCCATGGCGTAACGAAAGAGACATTAACAGGCATAAATGGTGCAGCATTTGGTTCAATAATGGGAACCAATTCTGTCTTGGTATTGGCGGTGGTTGATAGTTAGATGATGTTGTATCACTCGAGTGAATGGCACCTAGCATAAAAATTGGAATAAACCATACTGAAAGTATGTAGCCAATGTTAAGGTACAAAGGAAATCATAAGTTTTTAAGATCAAAATCTTACAAGAACCATGCATTGCAACATTCTGAAATTGATTACTGAGGGGACATAGGTAAGTTATTGAGGTTTCTGCTAAGTAACCACAACTTTTTGGGTTCGAATCCTGAGGTCATCATAATTAGGGTTTACCAGTGTTCGTTCTGACGCAGTAGGCAAACTCAGGATGACGCATTTAAACATATGCTGTAACCGACTTGTTTACACATTTCTTTCCCCTTTTTATTGGTGTTGTTAATGTTTAAACAATAAATTGCCATTCGCATTTAGCTATAACTTCCTTAACAAGGAAAAAACACTTAAATATTATTAATAATTTTGTACATTTAAAAGTATAACAATAAGGAACGCAGAATTTCCGGTATGGTGAACAAATATAATGGAGCACTTAGCCGCGAAATTAACTAGACATTGGTGTTTATTCACAATCAACATGTCTACCATTACACATTCATTTGTTCTTTTTTTTTCATCATTCAGTTAAATTTCTCGTCTGAAATCATTTCCATGCTTCACTGCAGTTAATCTATATTCAATATGGATATCGAAATGGACTGAAATGTTTGCATTAAAATGCTAATGGTTTGAAAAACAGGATACATAAAGGAATAATAATATCACGTACGAGCATCAGCGCTCAGTTTGTTTGTTTAGACCAGGTTTCGCTTTATTGCACATCGGGAGAAAATGCACAATCATTAAGATATTATAGATTGGACGTAATATGGACTATATAATGTATGATTGCAATCTTCGTCTTTTGTAAATATTGTTTGTTTTATTGTGGTATAAATTTCCTTTTTTGTGTGTGGGATTCAGTGGAACATTTTAATAGTTGAATAGGCAATATAATTTAAGATTTATTGTAGCTTTCGGTATTTACCAACCGAAATATTACTGTTTCATAATGTTGTTTACAATATAAATATGCTTAATTAAGAATGATATTGCAGCGGTAATCCTTGATTTTTGTTTTGATACCGTTACATAATTTACTACTCTATGCGTTTTTTTAATAATTATTTAGAAGCATTAATGAAATTCCTTTTCGAACCATTGCTATTTAATTACAAACATTCTTACAAAATACATGTAAGCTTACTATAAAACAACAATATAGAATTCAGTGCTAAGCTTATTACATATTTTAACTATATGAATTATAAACTACTAAACTTTAAAGAGAAAATATTATCTCATGATATGGCTGATATTGAAATGTCAATTGAAATTTATAGTCTTATGTTCCACGATTATGTCCTGTAGGCCAAAATAGACGAATGATTAATGGCAGTGAATGCTCGTGAAAGAATTGGTAGAATGAGTGTCGGGACAACCCCCAGTAAACCTACGGACATAATGTTGCCCAGCATAAAGTCACGTAGTCTGGAATCGAACCAGGAATCTCCAATCGATTCAGGAAATACTTTACCACTGAGGTACCGTATCTTCATTGCTGATACTGAGACATTCCAGACTATTCCAGGTACATGTTATTGTTTTCTTTTTTTTAAAATTTACAATTAACTATACCATATAAAGAGCGGTTGTACATGTCTCAATAAGTATTAGTCCTGCAAGAAGAGACCAACTGAAATAATTCCTCAACCATAGGGCGAATCTTTTGATGTGGTTGGGCGTCTGTTTCGCAAGATCAGAGAGAGAGGATTCAGCTTCCATTGATCTAAGACCATGTTTTTTCCCCCTGTAATTCAACTGATGATGCTTTTCTTCGAATTTTGCACAAAATGGACTACGAAATGCATTCACCAGGAAGAGAAAACTTGTGAGGAATGACCTCCAGTACTGTAGCAAAACAGCAACAACAAGAAAAGTTGCTGTGATTTTTTCTTTTTTCTTTTACTTTTTTTTTATGAGTGGCGAAAGTCACCAACTTCCAAATATTTACTACTACTGCTCATTGTATTACAGGGACGTCATTTGGAAGGACGGAACGGAGCATTTGACTTCTTCCTTGACTTTGTAAAACACGTGATTATTAATAAACTGTATATTAATATAATAATAAAAAACTGGAAAGTCGGTAGACAACTTTGCTCTCCTGGGCAAAACCTGAAATGACGCTTCTTGTCGTATTATGTTCATACTTACAAGGGAATAGGGCAGTAATTTCCATGTGTCCGATGTCTGACGTAGGAGAACTGTTTTACAATCTGGAAAACAATGTGGAAAAGAGGGGAGTGGATTAGGAAGGAGAATTCAAAAGTTGACAGTGTATCATGGTCATGGATCCACAAGTAATATGTCTGCAAAACAATTTTATTGAAGTTCTTACTTGGCTGTCAACACTGTCTTTTATCAACGTTACACAACATATGCTTTGCAATGAGAAGACGGGAAGAAAACTGTGACGCTACACAATGCTCAGTTGAAATTAATTAGAATAGGAGATCATATCGGTAAGGAAACAGCAGATTATCCAAATGACCACTCGCTAAAGTATGTGATACTTACCTAGTTCTTGCGGGATTTAGTAATTACAATGTACACTTTTAACTATTTGCTATATTTGCTATAGGTGACGTGAAATTGTTTGTATGAAGATGCTGATTTACCGAACAGATTTCCGAACAATGGTGAGTGGTTTCGACATTACTTTTGCCTTAAAATGGTTGATTTCCGCTCAACGTAAGTTCTTTATTTTCCTCATCTTGACTTCTCTGGGCTCCAGTACAAACATTCTTAACACTAGAAACGTACCGTGCAATCTAAAATTGTATTTATGCCAAACATGTCCGTCAGAATTACTTTATGCTTCTTTCGCATTATATCCCAGTTTGAACTGATAGATTTGGAGGGCATGGAGCGCTTATATCTGATCCGTAGGAGTCCCTGGTTCGATTTCCGGACAAATAAGTTTTTTGGTGAACAACATCGTATCTGGAGTTTTCTCTGGTACTCCTGTTTCCTCATTCCATCCTCATCCTCATTACATTATCATTCCATCAATTCTTCCATCTTCATTCATTAGCCATAATCATCTGTCTGTTTTAGCCTAAAACTCATAATAGTGGGACGTTCAACTGAAAGATGGCATTTCATTTCACTTTGAACTAATGGATGAAAATTACCCGATGGGTCTTACCTTTTCCTTAACTAAATGGAACACGTTCTATGAAATATAGATATAGTCACACTTCTTACATTACATTTTTTTTTTTTTTTTTTTTTGGAAGGTCCTCAACTGGTTATATGAATTGCATCACTTCAGTTCACGTAGGGTCAAGAATGGCCCAATGTGTGCATTTCGGGCAATTGTTTTCAAGCTACCTACTAATTAGCGTAGCTTCGACATAGGTGTAAAAGGTTGTAGTACACCTTTTAACTACTGGTGAAGAATTTGAAAGTACTAGAGGTAATTTCTGTGTTCGTAAGATAGTCTCTTGGATTCGTACTCTTTTAAAACTTTTCGTTTTACATTTTGTCAATTTACAGACTTAATGGAATTATAACTACTTAGTACCTTAGTTGATTTGTAACATAAGACACAGTTGGTTATTTGTCTTAGCAAACCATAAAAGCAAATAACACTTCAATTTTTATTATTATTATTATTACTTTAATTTCCACAACATTTAAGAAGATTCCGTTTCCTGCATATACAGACAGTTTGTTTGGAGTTTTCCTTCTTAAATGTAAAGATATCGACATTTCTTAACTTCTCCAAAATTCCTTTCTATATTTAATCTGTATCGGTGTCCGTCGGAGAGGTAAAAACACTAAAGAACCACTTGATAGATCACATAAATTTTGGATATTCTGAGTAAGTTTTTTCTGGATTTTCTTCATTCATACCAGGCAAATGTTGGGATGACACCTAACATACAGTCCCAGGCCGCTTCCTTCCTTCCCCTCCTCCGAATAATGTGTTCGCTGAGGGGTTTTATCCCTCACAAGGACAGGATTAACACCATATATGCCGGTAATAAAGAAATATGAATTAATAAAACAATAAATTCACGAATGGCAGTGAAAATTGGATCAGCAAGCGTGTTTTTTTTTTTCAGTTAGAGTACGGTCGAAACAGGAAGGGCCAATGTGTATCCTAAGAAACAAATTACACCCCGCAATTTTGCAGCCGTTTTACAGTAAGGTGGGAATTATCTTAAGCAGCCCAGTATATACCTATTGACAGTTCCATCAAGTTTGAATTGTGCATCGTTCTACTAAACAATGTTACCCATACATCCCAGGACACGTGTAATCATCTCTTGCACCAACCCTAGAGTATACACAAGCAACGCATCCTTCTTCAGCATTCGTAGCACAATACTAGCATTTACACTGCTCTCACGTGGCACATATTGAGGAAACATAACATTACTTTTGACCAGAAACTTAACCTACAAAGTTGGAAAACAAATTTTCTATGTCAGTCAAAGGGTGTATACATTTTTTGACGCAAGCAGTGTATTCCACACACATACTAATCTCTGTACTAAATGTACCAATAGTAAAAATATACTACTTCTTCCGGTTTTAGTTTTGAGAAAATATCACGTCATACAAATCAATCTTCATGTGATTTGCACGTGACATTGTGGCTTGTTTGCTGTACCTGTCATCTTATTACTAACCATTATATAAGAGAACCAAATCATACAATATTGAGGTTATTTCGTTACAAACGGTGAAGATATATGTAACTATCGATTGCAGATTTTATGTTCAAGAGTGGATAATTATTTTGTATTTTCTTTCCATCATCTCCTGCCTATCTATCTATCTAAAACTTTTGTTAACAGAGAGAGAGACCTAAAATGTTTGAGTTAAATTGTACTTTTATTCATTTCAAAGACAAAATGAATAAAAGTACAATTTAACTCGAAAATGTTAGGTCTCTATCTTGTTAGCAAAACTTTTGTTTTCGGAAAGATGGTGATAAATTCATCCTGAGCTATAAATAGATTTTATTACAGAATAATGTTTGCTTATTTTAACTAGAGAGAGACAAAATAAGAAGAAAAAATAAGAAAATATGAAAATTAAAAGTCCAAAATAAACACATGAAATTTTAATGATATAAGTTTTAAAAATTAAGTACATATATATATTAATCACTTTGTATACCACCCATTCATTGACTTATACCTATTTAAAAAACATGTTACACGTTGGTTTACGCCATTTATTTCAATGATAAAAGCTTTGGTAAAAAAATTCCAAAGGTCAAAGAAATAAAAACTGTATCACTTGGTTAAACAAAAACTACAATGGCAAAAGTGTTTTGTCCTAGTCTTCAATCACACATTTTTGCCATTGTACAACCAACGATTAGATTCCGTAACGGAAGAAATCAGTAGTCTATCACTTGAAGAATGCATGTTGCACCACCCGATTGTCATGGAAGGTCTTCCCTCCCAACAAGTGCCGTAGGAGATGATAGTCAGTGAGAGAGACAAAGGAAGATTACGGTGAATTAAGAAGGGTTTCATACTGCAATTCATGAAGAGTCCACAGCGCTCCTTCAGTGACATTTGCGCGTGCACTTATACAATGACTTTTGACATTTTCTGGGCTTTTTCAGACAAAGTTTCAGTGTCTTCTGTACTATAATGATCTTCAGTGATGTTCCCGCTTTCACAGAGAAAGACATGGGAATCAACCTGATAATATTATCTAGAGATTTTGGAAACTCTTGTGCACTCTGATCAGCCAGTGTTCTGACCATTTATAATAGTCAGAGCACATCCATTAAAAGAAAAATCAAATTGACAACCAGGCATAGGAAGCTTTCTCGGTTACTCCTTACACTCAGAGAACTGGAAAACTCCACTAGGCCATCCTTGTTGGCCGGTGTCAACTCATGTAGCACCCGGAAGTACAACGTTTCACTTTACTGATCGCAGAAGGAGCCGAACGACAGTGACATGATGTATGTCTAAGTTATCTATAGTGACACGAACACTTTTATGAGGGTCCCCCTCCAAAATATTCCTAAAAACCTCATCCATACATGTTACTAGTCAGTGCCCACGGATTTAATTTTGCAACATTATGTTATGTTCATTCGACATGCCAGGCACAATGGTACTGTTAACATTTTGCTGTGCAGAATGTTAATCCCTGATCAGAATCGTCAAGTTTCAAGTCGTAATTGTGAATAGGTGGTGCATTTTAATACGACTTTGTTCAATTATACTAGCTGTTTCCTGGTTGTCTGACCTGACAATCTGAGCCTTCTAGACTTGATGGCCCTAACAATGTTTGGTAAACCGTATAAATTATGTACTTCCTCGTTATAAAGCTTCCACCATTCCCCATTCCCGTTTCTCTTGGGGCCAATATTCGTCTCACGATCTTGTTCTCAGATACTTTCAATCTATGTTCTTCTTTCCGAGTAAGCGACCATGTTTCGCAACAGGCATGATTACAGTTCTATATGTATTAAGCTTCAAATTCCTCGACAGAATTTGCGACGACAAGAGATTTTGAACTGAATGATAACACGAATTTCCTGCTTTTAGTCGACATTTAATTTCCTCGTGAATATGGTTTTCGTCTGTTAATATTGATCCTAGATATTTGAAAGTATCCACTTTATCAAAAATATTATTCGATATTTTAACATATCCATATTTTGCCGTATTATGACCCCTTCTACTTACATGTATTTAGTTTTGTCTGCATTTACTTCTATATCCGAGTCACTGCAAGCGTTTAATTTGACCTCTGCATTTCTTTCTATTGTTCTACTATCATCCCCTATAAAATTTACATCATCAGCATATGCCATAATCTGGTGAACCCCATTCAACACTAGATTCTGGTTGCTGTCTTTGGTTTACCTTATAGCGTATTCCAGAACAAAGTTGAATAATAATGGTGACAACGCATCTCCTTGCTTCAGGCCATTCTCGACGTGAAAGCTCGTGGACAAAAATTTTCCTACCCGGACTTTACTTTGGGATTCATTTACACATAACTTAATTAATCTAATTAGCTTTTTCGGTATTTCAAATTCTGTAAAAATGCTGTACAAAGCTTCTCTCCTAACCGAGTCGTAAGACTTTCTAAAATCAATCAATCAATAATTCCCACTTCTTTTCGAGTATTTGTCGAATGATAAATATTTGGTTGATTGTTAATGGACTTAATCTAAATCCGTACTGATAATCTCCAATAACTTCATCTGCGTATGGGGTCTATCTCGCTAATAGAATGTTTGAGAGGATTTTACAGGATGTTGACAGAAGAGAAATGCCTCGATAATTATTAGTCAGTTTTGTCGCCTGTCTTGTGAATTAGAACAATGATTGATTCATTACACTCTTGTGGCAAAGCCAGAATTTCGTCTACACCAGGAGATTTTTGTTTCTTTAATTTCTTTATAGCGATTTCTATTCTATTCGGTTAGGGTCTGGGTTATACGGTTCTTCGGTGTGTATTTAACTTTAGTTTTTCGCTGCATGTTAGCAATTCGTCGAAGAAATCCTTCCATCTATTTAAGATGCTATCTGTGTCAGTGAGAACTCTTCCATCAGCTTTCTTTCATATATAAGCACGAGGTTGATAGCCTTTCTTAAATTCGTTGATCCCCTTATACATGTGCCGAACAACTTTGCGTTTACTATTATCTTCAAGGTTCTTAATTTTGGCTTTCAAAAAATCGCCTTTCTTTGTTTTAAAAGTTTTTTTTAAGTTTCCCGCCTGACGTCTAAGAAATTTTGTGTAGTTCTTTCATTCGGATTTTGTAGCCAACGTACCTGTTTTCCCTTCTCTTCTAGTTTAATGCATTCCTGGTCGAACCATTGTTTGTTCCTACGTACTTCCGGATGTCTTAATTTTTCTTTTGCTGAAATTTTAATGCTATCACTAATTTCAATATAACAAGTAAACCTTACGTTTGGGTGAATCGAGTTGCTGACTGAGACACATATGAGAAAGTAGTACTAAATGTGCTCAGTATTTCAGCGAAGTTGTAAGTGCGAAGCTCCAGGGGTTTAGGAGATACAGCTACCAGAACATCACATGGAAGTACAGAATAGTCTTCATGCAGTTGGAGGTAAAAGCTCTGTAAGACCTCTTGTAACGACAAAAGGTGAATAACAAATATATGGGTACAAATTAAGACTAGGGGGAAGTCATATAGTAAGGGTATACCTGACGGCGGCCATATTGAAATCCGCCATTTTGAATTAAGGTTAAGTTTTTAAAATAGGAATAGGGTCAGGTGATACATGATTTAAGGCGCAAGTATAATCAGAAGAACAATGGTGATGCTAATTTTGATTTACGCGCAATTGGTAAAAAGTTACAGGGAAATTAAATATTGTTGCAGCATATGTATTAGTCCTTTACCCCACCTTGTAAATTTTGTGTTAATGATAATAATTAAATGAAAAGCAGGTGGATAAATATTAGGTCTATGGTAAGAGTTGCCTTGATGGCGGCCATGTTCAAATCCGCCATTTTGAATCAGACAAAAGTTTTAAACAAAACGCATAACAGTGACACCTTATTAATAGGAAACTTTAGCCTAACTATAACGGTATAACCATTTTTTGCTTTATCGTTAATCAGCACAAAATTAAATGGATCGCTTCTTACGACTACTACTTTGACGGAATTGTTAACGACAAATGTGTCAAGTGTAACTCGATTGCCTTTGTCAGGTGTGCTCACTGTGAGCAGAGCATTTGTGCAAGTCATGCGCTCTTTTCTGAACTACATATTTATTTTACTAATTAAGGACTTTTCTGGAAGAAAGACCCAAGTTCAATTATGACTCAATTCCACTTTGGTCATTTTTCCTTAAATTAGCAACTTGTTTATGCGATAACAAATGCTGGTTAATGATAAAGCAAAAATGGTTATACCGTTGGAGTTATGGTAAAATTTCCTATTAATAAGGTGTCACTGTTATGCGTTTTGTTTAAAACTTTTGTCTGATTCAAAATGGCGGATTTGAACATGGCCGCCATCAAGGCAACTCTTACCATAGACCTAATATTTATCCACCTGCTTTTCATTTAATTATTATCATTAACACAAAATTTACAAGGTGGGGTAAAGGACTAATACATATGCTGCAACAATATTTAATTTCCCTGTAACTTTTTACCAATTGCGCGTAAATCAAAATTAGCATCACCATTGTTCTTCTGATTATATTTGCACCTTAAATCATGTATCACATGACCCTATTCCTATTTTAAAAACTTAACCTTAATTCAAAATGGCGGATTTCAATATGGCCGCCGTCAGGTATACCCTTACTATATGACTTCCCCCTAGTCCTAATGTGTACCCATATATTTGTTATTCACCTTTTGTCGTTACAAGAGGTCTTACAGAGCTTTTACCTCCAACTGCATGAAGACTATTCTGTACTTCCATGTGATGTTCTGGTAGCTGTATCTCCTAAACTCCTGGAGCTTTGCACCTACAACTTCACTGAAATACTGACCACATTTAGTACTACTTTTGCATATGTGTCTCAGTCAGCAACTCAATTCACCCAAACGTAAGGTTTACTTGTAAGTATCCTCGACACTAGTGCACTCCGAATCTTCTAAATCCGCGAATCTATTTGAAACTTTAATTTCGTATTCCTCTCTTTCCTTGCCCTCTTCTAATTTGTTTAAATTAAATTTCTCCGTTTTCAGACATTGAATTTTTCCTTTATTCAACGATTACCTCTCTCTTATTATCGCTGCTACCAGGTAGTGATCAGTGTCACAATCAGCTCCTCTAAATGACCGAACATAAATTATGCTAAATTGTCTTCTATCTACTAAACGTGATCGATTTGATTATGTGTTTTTCCGTCTGCTGAAGTCCAATTATATTGAACGTCACGATGTGGATATTTTGTACTCTTCACGATAAGGTTTTTGGATGTTGCGAAGTTCAAGAGTATAGCACTGTTGTCATTACTCTTCTTATTCAGACGTTTGTTCCCTATAATCGGTGTGAAAATATCCTCTCGTCCTACCTTCGCATTGAAATCCCCTAATAGAATTTTCATATGGTATCGTGGAGGTTGGTCAAAAATCCGTTCTACTTCTTCGTAAAACTTGTCTTGTATATACATTTAAAACAATAATATCACAGCACCGACCCTTAAGAGTAATAAAAGAAAGCCTGTCATTAACAAATTCAGCCCGCTTAATTGCTGATATTATTCGTTTGTTACGAAAAACCATGTTTCTAATTGGAGATTTTTATTTCTTTTCCCATAAAGGAACATAAAATTTCCGGAGTTCATAGTTCAATTTCCTTCCCACCTAACTTCCTGAGCTCCTACTAGGTCCATCCTTTATTTCTCTAACTCATTCGTTACTGATTTTAACGCGCGTGCCCTATAAAGAATTCTAATATTCCATGTTCCAAATCTCATGTCCAATTTCTTTTGCTGAGGTCGTGCCAAGTTATCAGTCCTGCTGCGAAGCTTCTGTGAATATTTTTGAACAAATGTTTTTTTTTTTTTTTTTAACAGGATGAGATTGTTAGCCTCACCCAAACCCCCAAGCTGGAGGACCACTCCTAGTCGTCTGTCCGCGACTGCTTATTCAGTATATTCGCAGCTAACCTCTATATCTAGAGGCCTTTTCCTCGGTCCGCAACCTGAAGACGCGCCATGTCGTTGTGACAGGAACCCATATTGTCTGGATATACCAACCTATTTACTGGACGTGAGCAGGATTTGTGACGTTAGATGTGTGCCTTTCTTCCATCTGTGAGTTGTATTACTGATATGAGTTTGTCGCCATAAGTCAAAGCGAGCATATCATTCGGACTACCAAATAGAAGAAAATATGTCTCGTTCGACCCTATAATAAACCAACATTTTCATATTTCATGCGACTCTATAATAAACAAACATTTTCACATGTTTCAAATGTTAACACAATATGAATTCTGGCTTCGCTAAGGGCTAAAGATGTTACAAACGAATGACAGCATAATTTGTTAAAAGTAATATGTATGTATTACACATGCCACTGGATATACTATTTACAGCGCTCAATTAATTCATTTTTCACTTGTCAATTTCCTATGCACTCGATTAATGAATTATAAAAGACTACGTTCTTTGAAACTTGAACGAAAAATAGAATCTCGATACGATTACTTTGACTTACTACCTCGCATACTCGGAACAAAGGAATCATTGAAATTAATTTCGTCTTAAATGAATACTTATCGTAGTATTCCATTCAAAAATACAACTAAAGCCATATCTTTAACACAAAAAATAACTATCAATATTTCTTCTAAAGACAAACAATATAATATCACTTAGAATAGTTATTGCTAGCAGTTGTTAATAGTGGCTGAAAAATTCAATGACGGGATGGAAATTAAATTAGCACAATTTTTTAAATCTTGAAACAAGCTTTCGTCTTAATATGATCACAAAGTTGTTTTCCTCTTTTGCAATGCCAAATAGAAAGAGGGAAGGGGAGTGAAGGAGTTGTGTTGATTGCCTATCGACTTACGTGGAATAAATAATACAATGTTTAAGACTAATGTAAATGAAAATCATACATTTTAATTATGTTTTTATTGAAATATGTGCATAAGACAACTTTTCCATTTGTTGTAAAGCACTTAAATTCAGAAACCCAGTCGAGAAATTTAGGCATGTTTCAATCTTCTTACATCTTTCCAAATCCAAAATCAACAATCAATACATGTCACACTACGCACAATAAACCGCCACTCATGGGAGCCTGAGTTTATATAACAATGATTTTAATGGAGTGGTAGTACAGGTGGTGGATTAAACTTACCAGTTGGTGGCAGCAATTATTTTAGTGGAATCAACTGCAGTTGCTCCATATGAAAGCTCCAACTTAAAGCAATGCTTCGTAAGCAGTGGCGCAACTCAGTGACTTCGTATGAAAGAGGGCTTAGTCAGAAATTTTCTCTGAGATCTGCGCTTTAAGTGAAAATTCCATCATCAATCTGTTCTGATAAGAATGAAAAATGCACCTTGTACTTGGACCTAAACTTAAAATTAAAGCTAAGTCACTGGGTTCGAAGAAGTTAGAAATTCAGTTTAGGCATACGAAAGAAACAAAATATGAAGATTTCTACTAAATATGAATTTTTTGTCAAAATATTATGAAATATGAAAATAAAAAATATGGAATATCAAAAACAAGCTGACTGGATTCTCTTGTTCCCATTGTCCTGCAGGGTATATTCTAAAATATTTAATTTCATATTTTGCTTCTCTCTAGTAATAACAATGGAAGTGCAGAGGAAAACAATGTTCAATGTTTTCTTTGCTAAATTTTGTTTGATTTTTTTAAAATTTTAGGTGGGTTTTACTTGATAAGTTTTGTTTGGCTATAATTTAAAAGAAAAATAAGGATTATTTATTTTTATAATGCGAAGAAATTTAGGTAGCATCTATATTCACAAACTTATGCACAAACACACAAACCCTGTCGTAAGCGTTAAAAAAAATGGAACCCTCCAGAACCATGAAAAACATGAATAGAGCTAGAACTGGAGAAATCAATGCCTAATTTTCTGTGTTTGTAATAGCCCCAAGCAAGTTTGGTACTGAAACAAAGGAGGATAGGGAATTTTCAGAATGCAAAAGGCACAGCTGGAACATTTCTCGTCAAGCCACTATTGACATTAGTTTCAGTTGGCTCAAAGGATTGGATAGAAAACGAGAGAAAGGTAATGGAATTGTGCCCAGCAAGAACTTTATTCCAAGGACGCAACTAGGTTAAGATTAAAATACTCAACTAAATACTCACTTATACTTATGTAGAATTAGTACTTAGCAACATCAACATTAACTCTGAATAGGCCGAAGACTTATTAATCCGACCATAGATTTAGCCGAGTAATATAAACCCATGTCAATGATAGTAAATACATGAGATAGAAAGAGAACTGCTTAGAAAAGAGATATCGAATTTATATGCCATTCTGTCCGTTTCTCTCTTTCTTTCTTTCTTTTTGAGTAATATTCACCTTGTTCTTCCATGCACAATCCTTCCTTATCGAAGGGTTTGATTGAATCATGCCCGTTTGGCATATTCCTATTTTGCCTACTGAATTACCTACCAATTTATCTCATTACCCCCATCTCATCTGTAGGCGGAACTGGTACTCGCGTTTCATCTATTTTCATTTCTCAACGTAAATAACAGCTTTGATGTGATTGTCTGTGATTCTAACCAACTAAAGGGTCTGTAACACATCCATAAGGTGTCTGGGCCACAACAAACGCTTTTGATGAAACTTGATAGACTAACAGGACACTTTACAAAACTAATGTAACTAGCAGGAACTTGTCGAAAAAGCTGTAGATTCTGAGATACAGTCGATTAATCAAAAATGAAATTTGTCGTGATATCTCGGGAACGGTTCCAACGAGAACAAGCAAACTTTGCAAGCCATAGTAGATACATGACGGCTTTGAAACGAAATTAAAACGAATTATCTGCATCTGCGCAGAACTGCGCAAATTTGCAAATAATTGTGCGCATGCGTATATCTCGAAAACATGAAGACTGTGATATATTTTTCTCTTGCTTAGTTTGAACTACATGACAAGTATAACATAATGCAAGAAAAAACTAGACTCAAAGGTGAGCGTTTTCAAGCAACTGAGGTGAAAAAGATGTTGGGGTGCCCCCGGACACCCGCCTCTACTTACGCACTCTGTCTGACTTCTCAGTCATACATTTCCATTACACCTGTGTAGAAGTCATATAGTTAACATTAATAGTTGCCACATTCGGGGCGTAATGGTATCAAGTACTGTTAGTCATCAATGTTACACAACAGTAACACAGTAATAAGAGAGCGTAAGGATACACTATCAGGCATATGATCGCGGTCTATTGGAACACATCAGTGTGATGCAGGCATCTATGCATCAAAGAAACATGCCAAAATCATAGGCCATAGGGTTACCTTGCCACGAGACGAGCCCTTTTTCATGACTCATCTCGTCTTGATAAAGAGCAAACACCTCGAGACAAAACATGTCTACTTTTTTGCGAGACGAGACACACGACAGTGTTGTAAGGAGACGAGATGCGACAGCCCGCGATATCCCGTCTCGTCTCGTAGCAATACTACCCAGTTGTATAAAGCAAAAGCTAAAGTAAGAAATTCTCGACGTTAGTTACGCAGGCTTGTTCGGATCACGACTAACATATAGTCGGTTTTTCCTTCATTTTTATCAGGAGTTTTGTCTCGTAATGTTCTACGAGACGACACATCAGGCACCGGATTCGAGACAAAGAAACGAGATGACACCAGCATCTCATGTTTGCGACGAGATTGTTTCACGCGACGAAATGATACAACAACAAAGGTTTCGTCTCATGGGCACACTAACTATATATAGGTAACCCTATGGGCTATGATTTTGGCACTTTTCTTTGAAGCATAGATGCCTGTATCACACTGATGTGTTCCAATAGACCGCGATCATAGGCCTGATAGTGTATCCTTACACTCTCTTAATACTGTGTTACTGTTGTGTAACATATATGACTTACAGTACTTGATATCACTACGCCCCGAATATGACGACTATTAACGTTAACTATATGACTTCTACACAGTTGTAATGGAAATGTATCACTGAGAAGCCAGACAGAGTGCGTAACTTGAATCGGGTGTCCGGGGCAGACCACCCCAACATCTTCTCACCTCAATTGCTTGAAAACGCTCAGCTTTGAGTCTAGTTTTTTTCTTGCATTATGTTATACTTGTCATGTAGTTCAAACTATTATTTACACATTGTGCGCAGTTCTGTGCAGGAGTAGACAATCCGTTTTGATTCCGTTTTAAAGCTATCATGTATCTACTGTGGCTTGCAAAGTTTGCTTGTTTTCCGTTGAGCCGTTCCCAAGATACCATGGCAAATGTCGTCTTTAATAAATCGACTGTATCTCAGAATCTACAGCTTTTTCGACAAATTCCTGCTAGTTACATTAGTTTTGCAAAGTGCCCTATTAGTCTACCAAGTTTCATCAAAATCGGTTGTTCTGACTCAGACAGGATGCATGTGTCACAGGCCCTTTCACTAGCATTTTCAGATGTACACCACTTCAACAATGTATCTTTTCAGAATGGCTTTCGCATATTAGCAATTTGCCTTTGAAATCTTAAGTTTACATTTTATTTTTAAATGATTCATTAGTGTCATTGATATTTGTTATTCACGTTTGCCTGTGAAATATCTCATTAAAAATTTAAAATAAAAACGGATACCGTTCTTTAGAGTTAACAAAAAAACAATTGCCATGTTTAATGAAAATTAGGTAAATTCTAAAAATTAGAAAAATATTGTTAAACAATTTACTTACATAATTTTTCCATCTTCTTGTTCCTGCTTGATTTCAATCCTAAGCAATGTGGATGAGGAAGCTTCAAATGAAATACACGGATGTTGATTTAAAATTGAATATTGTTTTCTACTAAAGTCATTGGAAAATTGTTTAGTCATCACATTATAAGAGAACACAAATTGGTCTTGAATTTATTCCTTTATTACTCACCTACTATTTGCATTCACAATAAATAGGTTTATTTCCTTAACCCCTAAAACGTTAGTGTTATGTTTCATCAAGTTATTGTAAAAGTAGACTAACCGACAGCTATACAAGTGCATGTTCAATTTGAGTAGAAGCCAGTGGCGGCTAATGTTAGTGTTGCAGCGTTGCACAACGACCAAATATTTCAAGAAAAAAATAAGCAGTAGTAGTAAAGAACAGGAAAAAATACTTTCTAATACTCCCATATATACCTTAAATAACATATTTTATACTTCTGTAACTGTCCGTTCCGTTAATCCGTTTTAAAAAGCGAAAAACAATCCGTCACAAAGTCTCTAATTTATATTGTGTTGCAGCGAGTATACAAAGACCAGATTCCTTCAGCGCGGGAATTGGAGCGAATGTTAAGTCTCCTTTCCCCTATCTCAGAAGTTAAAGGCACTGGTCGTTGCAGTCCTTCTGCAACACAGCACGGTTTCCAGCGAACGAGAAGGTTTTTCGCGCTAAATAAGATTTCTGAATTTTACTACTAATTAACAAATGGAATTTGCTTTTATGCATTCATATTGACAACCTCCTCAGTTCGTGTCTAAAAACGGGGATGAAACAGTGAACTGAAGAAGCCACCTTCCACTCACCTACTGAAATGAGTGGAAACGTTTCCTACTTTTACGCGAGAGGTTATTCTATCGTACATAATGTTATGGGTTTTATCATAAAATGACAACTCAGATATAAATTAATAATAGATGTTTGTATTGCTTATAGGAAATGTGCAAGTGTAAAATGTGATGTCTTTAGTTACGGGTATTTAGAAGTTTCGCCAGATTGAGCATCGCTAACCAAGCATTGAGCTGTTGATTACTGACTTTAAAGTAACATACCCCTGGGTTACAATTCGGCTGGTGCCTCTGTGGTGGTCCTCGGTGGTCTCTCCATGTCTGATATCTCTATCCTGCAGACTCGTGGTTCGTGTCTCGATTGGTAAGACACTACGCTGTAGTCATCGACAATTAAGATGTGATTGGTCTCCACATCTGATATATTCAATGTGTATAACTCTATTGTTCGTTCGCTAAACGAAGTAGGATCGTGACTAAATATTAGTCACATCGGAACTAGACTTCTCTCAGATCAACTTCTGGAATTCTGTCAGAACATCTGCCGAACTTCTATCACTCTGTCCAACTGTCCAACTCTCAAAACTGTCTCGAGACCTCTCGTCCCTCCGTTTTTGTTCGAACTTCCGCACCACGGAATTCGCCACAGTCGCATGACGTCAGAAACGCGTGTGCTTCTTTCTTGAGGAAAACGAGGTTGTTTCCTCATAGCAATCACCAACTGGCAACACTTGGAATGCTTTGTCTCATGATTCTTGGCAATTTCTACATACCCGTGAATGTGTCTTCTGTTCACAATAATTTTTCAAATGCATGACCATAAAAATTCTGTTAATTGTTCTCGTTTACACATTTGTAGAATTCGGTTCCTGAATTCTCAGACGGAGAACAATGTGCAAAGATGTTATGCTAAAGAGCTGACAATACAAGCTTGTAAATTTACTAAGAATTGCATTCATGTGATTTCTTATATTGACATTAATTATCTCCGTGTTTTTATTCTCTTTTAATCCTTAACCAAAACAAAAATAAAATCTTTAATAAAATGAATATCACAAAATGTACATGAAAATTAACCATAAAATATGGGCTCTGCCACAATATTTTTAAATTACGGTACTATACTGAATTAAACAAATATAATGAATACTAAAAGAAGAAAGAAAGAAAAAGAAAAAGTGATTGCAGAATTACAAAATAATGAAAATATGTAGTAGATCAGAAAACAAATTAAAGTAAACACGTATTTACAAGTTAATTCTTAGCTTATATAGATAGTGAAGGCTGCTTGTACAATAATTTGTGAAACAAATATTAATAAGTCAATATATAGAATCCCCTCTTTGTGGATAGTATTTTAGTATATACTTATTTCTTTTATAAAATAAGTGTATTTTATACTCTTGATAACTTTCCACATAAAATTGTTTGATGGGAAACGCCACATGGAATTTGGCACTAGTTAGCAATGCTCAGGGGCGCAGCCACGAGGAAGGTTCACAGGGTCCGGACTCCCCAAAATTTCGAAACTCGACTAACTTTTGTAGACTTTCCTAACAAACTATACTTGTTTAACAGAGAAATTATTGATGTAGACTAAATATTTTATTTTACGCCTCATCATCTACTCTTTCTTTTCTCATAAAAACAATCGTTCTATCATTTTTTCTTAAAATGTAGGTGACAGTAATTAAGCATTACTTACTTATCGTCTTTTCGGGTGCAGAATAAGACAGGTTCGATATTGGACCCCCTCAAATACTTTGGACCCCTCTCAGCAAACATTTCTGGGTATAAAACTGACAATGCGTTTGTTTTGATGTTCTTTGACTTCTGCTTCTGTTAATGCTTATCCTACATCTGGCGGGTTTCAAAGTTTACTTTCCAGAATGTATGGGATTGATAAGCGTTGTTTCACCTCATGTGGAAGCATATTGTGTTCATCGTACGTTGCTTAACAACCAACACGGATGATTTGGAATATAGTTTTTCTTTTACGTACGTGTGTGTGTGTTAATGTATGTGTATGTTACATTTGCAATTCATATACCGGTACCTCTTTTGTATCAACTGTTTTTTTTTTTTTAAATCAGCTATTTTGGGTTTTAGTTATTAGGTTTAATTGTATTGTGTGTGCTCTAATTTCTGTAAATAACCTACAAGTTCTGAACGAATTCTATACCATGACTTCTGTAAATAACTATAAAAAAAAATAATAATAAAAAGAATTTGCCCAGCTTTCAAATGAGGAAAAATGTGCAATTAAGGCTTACACAAACCAAGCAAAGTGCAATTCAGGAGAATGTTCGAAAAAGAAAAATCCGGTTTAAATTCACAGGACATCTTATGGCAGTAATGTTATTTGCACTAGATATATTTCCACAATTTATTTTTAATTTTTCTAGATAAACTGTGAATAAAGTGTGTTCATTTTACATTTTTTATAACACTAATCTGCCACGAACTGTCTTCAGCCTACGCTGCAGAAGAATCGGATCACTATCAGGAATTGGGTTTGCTAGAATGAATTGTTCGTAATAATCTAGAAAAAATATTCAATGAATCTACAAAGCCTCTGAAATCTGAATAACTGTACCTATGACGTCAGCAAAAGAAAAAGGATTTTTTCTACATCGAAAAGAATTGACACTTTCAAGAAAATGAATGTCCCAAGAAAGGTTATTACCATTGGTTATGCTTTCCATCGAAAAAGACATGACAATAAGAATACCAGAGTTCTATCAGCATGTATTAGGCAGATTTGCTGCAATCAAAGAGAGGAGAATAAACTCACTAATTAAATAGGTGACTAATCGGATAAAATGTTTCGCATTCTTATTTTTTTTTTAAAAAAAACAGAATGTTATTTAATTTCACATATTACGTAGCATTTGCATCTAAAGTTATGCTGATTAGTCTATGAGACCACTTTATATCTTTTGTCTCCGATCGTTCGTACTGCAACACCCGAAACCACAATCCACTGGTAGAAACTAACTTATTCAATAACTTTCTATCCTCTAAAGAGAAATTTTAAAGGAACAATAATAAAGAACAATATATGTTGTTGACAGGTAGTCGAATGATTAGCGCATCTGACTTAAGTGCATATAGTCGGTACAGGATACATTCAGACTAGAACAAAGAACTTTTCGGAGCTGAAAAAACAAAATAATTTTATTTTGATTTAAAAACATGCGAAAATTATATTATATTTTTAAAAAACGCCAGCAAAAATCTATCTACTCAATATCGAATCTACAGGGAGTAAGTCATATATTTTACTAACCTTCGGCTAGTTGGGGACTTCGTTCCCAAGCTTCCGCATTTGCTCAGCCTACAGCCTCGCACTTTTCATATCCTTAACTTATCTTTAATGTTACGGGATTTCGAGATATATCTATCTTATTATAACAATTACAACCCCACAATTTTTTCTTTCCTTCGAAGTGAAACATCAAAAAAGTACTGAAACACGTACTAATTAGCATGTCTTCACTCTTAAGGGATTTCGAGATATGACCGTCTTATTCTAAGAATTACAACCCCACCCTTATTTCTTCCGTTCTAAGGGATACATCTAAAAACGCTGAAACACGTTTAAATTAATTAAGTTAGATGTCTATATTCCTAATTTCATATTTCTAACCTTAACGAATTTCGAGACATGGGCGTGTTATTTTAGCCATTGCAACTGCTTACTCTCTTCTCTTTATCCGCCTTTTTCTTCCTGTCTAGACGAAATATGGAAAAAGAGTGAAATAAGTATCTAATTACCTTAAATTAAAAGCCTACATATCGAATTTTATTTGTCTAACCTTAAGAGATTCCGAGATGTTAACATTTTAAGACAATGACTACCCCTTCTTTGCCATCTTTCCCGTCAAATTTTCAAAAATTCTTCTTTAGTGGGTCTTTACATCTCAAATAATATGCTCTGTTTAAATTTCAAGTTTCTAGCTTAAATGGTTTGGCTTAGGCGTTGATCAATCAGTATATCAGTCAGAACTTAATCTTCTGTATATGTGTGTATGACAACTTGGGAATTAATTTCCGTAATTTGTCGAGAACAACCGCAATAGTCCTGAATCTGAACAATCTCAGTTATGGAGGTGGGAGATTTTAAGCACTGATTGAAAGCATAAAACAAAAATAATTTATATCATCATTACCACTGGCAGAAGTGAACACATTTTAGTCCAAGTAAAAGTTTAAGAAAATCAAACATTTAGGCTTATTATCCACGTTTGGAAGCACATTGTTTAAAAGTTCTGAGGAGCTTGCCCAGTTCTCAAGTTTAGAAGGATGATTTGAACATACTGGACCACTATCGTATCCCTGGTAACAAAGCTTAGAAAATAGAGTCGTTTTCCACAATACTCAACCTTGTAATCCAGTTTCTGAAAAGAATACTGACTTTCCATAGGTTCTTTTATTCTTCTCATACGTCGGTTTGTCAACCACTCGTTATTAAAAGAAAAGGAAGATAAAGGAAAATGTAATTTTCTGAATCAGAGCGTTCATCTCCAGAGTTCCAGAGAGGCCCAAATAGCTGCTAGAATTATAGCCAATTGTGTCTGTTGTTACAGACGACTGTTACTTCTGTTGTTTATATTGTGAAATGAATCTTCTTAAGGTGGATCAACACCCGGAAGTCAGTACACATTTTAGCCCATTCCCTTAACTATTGCTCAATGAAACGTTACATATTATAAATATTCTACTTTAAGATAGAGTTACCTTTCAGCTACAATACAAGGCACTGATTCACTTGATTATGTCTTCTGATACCAAAAAAGGTAACAAATAAAAAAATGATTAGTTTTACAATGAGCACGCAAGATGACACTTGCTCTAAGATCTTACCAGAAGGGCTCAATTTTATGAAATGCTTATTTGTATGTTTAAAGTACTTTAAAGTAACGATCTCATTACGAAATAGATATATTATCTGACCGTTTTTCATGTTATGTTTCACGATTTATTTAAATATTAAATTACATTTAAGGAAATACATTTTGAGAAGAAACTGGGGCAGAATGTCATAATGCATTGTTGCCAAATTTGTACGTTTACTGTGGTAGTCACAATAAGGAAACTCCTGGATTCTAGCGTTGCAGTTTGAGAAGTGGAACTTAACTGTGAATTGTGATAAGGCCGAAAACTAATTCACCAGTAAGTATCCAAGCAGAATTCCATGGTTACTTTCTTCATTATCCGACATCAGTAAACACTCAACACTATTTGGCAACGCCGCACTATTCAAGCTGTGTTTAGCATAGCACCGAGAGCACCTAGTCATCCACCTTAATGAATCTTTGTAAGAAAATCCCTTCAGACATTAAATAGCTCTCCATAAGTAAACGTTGACGAAGCGGGAATAAACATAAAGGGAATACCCATTTCGCCTACATTAAGATGAGATAAAAGTAATAATGTGAATTGGTAGTTAGATCTGTCGGCAATACGGGAATAGACCAAGCGGTAAAACATTGTTTGATTGATTGATTGATTTGAATTTATCAGCAGCTAGGATGTAGAGAGCATGTCCTAGATATTAAAATAGAATCTTAGTCATTATAATGCATTATTTTCTCTCCTACAGTTAATTGAATCCAGGCCTTGTGAATCAAAGGGATATGCTAGGCAATAAGCCAGCGAAGAGAGAGTTCGTGGACTGTTGTATAGTAAAAAGAGTTAAAAATAAATATATAACAATGCATTTTTGATACTAAATGTACCTTATATAATTGATAAGTAGCTTTTGTTCTAAACATTATGAATAAAGAGAGGAAAGTATGCAGAATAAAAACAAGGAACTGTGAAAATAAAGTCTTAAAAATTTACAAATAAACCATTCGAATATATCAGTAATACAGATAAATGGAACAATTATTCCATTTTCTGAAACCGTTTCAAATATTGGGATAATAATAGATCAACTTCATGAGGGGAAGCCTCACACGAACACTGTGCATGAGAGAGGGTGCTGGTCTTTGCATTCTTTCACTTGACTAAAAAAGAAAAAAAAATTTACCCACTGAAACAAAGTTACTACTTCTGAAATCTCACATATCTCCTCACTTTGAATATTGTGATGTAGCTTTATCTGATTTTAATGAAGAATTATCGTATCGTTTACAACGTATCCAAAATGCCTATATAAAGTTTGCTTATAATCTCAAGCGATCAAAACATTTAACTCCATACTACAGAAATCTGGACCTTCTAAAACTAGCCGACAGACATTATTTGCATAGATTCAACTTCTCTTTATGACCATGCGCTTTTAACAGCTTTTCTGATTATCTCAACAATTGCAACCATTAAAGGTTTATCCCGATCACAATACAAGATCAGATGTAAATAAACTCTTCTCTTTCCCTACATTCGTCGATTTAATACCCTAATTTGTTCTTTGTATTCACCATTCGTGCAAAGAATTATTTTTCACCCAGGGTTATGAATTACGTATTCATTTCAGCTAGTTCATTAGAGCATGCTCGTTTCCCGTGAGCTTTATCATGACTTAGCTCTTTCTGAAAAATCTGAGCCAGAGTTGAGTTTAACCGCAAATGTAGTTGAGTTTCAGCCTAAAGCTACGCTCAAGTTTTCACTCAATTCCAGCTGTTGCAATTTCCACAAAATATTCTAATCTGTCATTTGTAAGTTTGCTGTTATTCAATCTCTGAAAAGAAATTTGAAATATTAATAATGTTATCAAACAAGTAATGCATAGTTAGGGAGGCCAGCGCTAAAAACAGTTCGAGGCAATTGGGAGTGTACTTATGTTAGTTCGAGTGATATTTGCTTGGTTGGCAGAGTTTATCATGAATTATTCGATTTTATGTTACGTTTATGCAAAAAGACAGAGAAAATACCTTGGCTTGGGTATAATAGGTATTTTTGATTTCAATTGCTCGTGCTTTATATTCCGTTGGGTCTAAATATAATTCCATCGCTAACAACGAGAAGTAAAATGAAAAAATAATAAAGTATAGGAAGAACATTAAAAAAACAACACATTTAAAATAGAAATATTTAAAACTAAAAAAGAAAGAGAAATTAAAAATAAGAGTAATGATCATGTGTTAGATAGAATAATCCTGAAATGAATATTTGGTTAGTTGGTTGTGCTAGTAAATCTAAAACAAAATGTAATGTATGGGTTAATTTTTAAATAGCGGTCTCAAGGTTTACTTTAGAATAATACTTTCCGGAAATTGTTCTCCAATTTCACGGCTGTGACACTGAATGAATTTGACATAGTACTAGTTTTATGCCTCAGAAGAGAAGTATTGACGTTTCGCTACTTCAGGTGTTTCATTGATAAGTCTCGTGCTGATATTGAAAACCTGACATTAGGTAGTCTTTTGTTTCTTTTTTCATTTACATATTAATGTTTTAAATAAAGTTGTATATATGTAATATCTACGTCATACCTTCAATTTCATCCACTTCAGCTTTTTGAAGTACCTGGTTCAATGATCCGAAAATTTCAAGTTAAATATATAACGGACTCAGGCATTTTAAATTCATTGCAGTCTATTCGCTCAGATCTATATAAACCGTATTGCAATATCCTATTCTAGAAAGCACTAATTTTTTCACTAGTTTATTTATTTTTTTATGGAAATCAGTACATTTTTTTCAGTATATTTATGGAATGAAGAGAGACGAAAGGTTTTCTTCCAATAAACGTGACCTTCCAAGTTAACATTTTATTTAAAAATTCCATTTTTTTTTATTTTGTCAACAATAGGCACTGGATCCGTTTGTTTTTGACATAATTCTCTTTGATGCAATGAAATGACGTAAGATTTGTTCTTGTTGATTTCGAAAGCATTTTCGTTTGACCGCATCTTGATGTTCTGCAGGCTATAAACTTTGATTTTTTAATGAATCTCCAATATTTTTTGAATTTGCTGAGACATAAATCTGGACATTATCCGAATATGGATGATATTTTGCAAGGCTTGTAACTTTTGGAAATTCATGAATACATAATAAGTAAAAGAGAGGATCAAGTAGTGTATCTTTCAGTATTACTACTGTAAATATTTTTCTTTTCAAGAAGATTTTACAGAAATGGAGACAAAGTTATAGCCTGGAAGTCTATCATCTTGATATCAAAGACTTCACCACGAATATACATCGTCAACGAACTTCCAATATTAACTATTCCTTGTTGATTTGTTTACCTCAAATGACATGAGCCATATTGTAGGGTTATTTTAAAATATGAACAAAATCACCTGAGTATTTTTTTTAGAAAGTTGTATGAAAGATCACGCTCCAAAAATACCTCTTGTGGATGTTTTCGGAAGAAACGACTTACGGCACGTTATACGGTTGTTAAAGAAATCTATATTTCTCAAATGTGGACCAAATGGCCTAAATATTTTTGATAAAACATCCTCAAAACATTTACCCCAAGAGTAGACTATCACTTGTGGATCTTTTCACAAGAAACAGCCCCACAGGACATTATGAGGTAGTTAATATTTCTTTATCAAATATGAACAGTCAGTGGAGCAGGTTTTGAGAAATAAAACTTCCCTCCAAGTGTAAACTATTCATTGTAAACTTTTTCGGGAGAAACGGTTTATGCAGCATTATAAAGTTGTTAACGAAATATATATATACATACAATTATGAAAATAATAGAAACATCTATAGTTGTAAACACGCCAGATGTCTGGGTTGACAACAGTCAGGCGGCTACCACAGTGCAGGGCTGTTGGTGATGGTTTGTTAGGTAAACCTCTGTGCTACGTAAAAAGCAGTGAACTGAGGAGACGTTGATATTCTAAAGTGCGCAACCTTTGATTTTAAAAGGGGAAGTTGTTGGCATTTGGTTATGTAGAGCAAGCGTGACGAAAGTGGCTAGTATGTAGGATGAAGGACTGTGTCCAAGCTGATAATTAGGTACAAAAGCTCATTGGAAAACGATACCGGCGAAGAGAATCTACTATCGGATCCGGAAGCGTATGTGGTACCTCAGCGCGTAAAATTAGTTAAGCACAGCGTCTCAAAAATGTGTTGGACTCTGGCGGGTTGTGGTTATACAGTGACTCGATACCTTGAATTGTTTTGACGCTACGATGGAGAGGTGATCTTGTTTTTACGCCTTGACATCGACATTCGGGATGCCTTTAGATTTCTATTCGTTAAAGGAGTTCCCTCCACCAGCGTGTGTAACTGTGAAGTGGGTCTCGGTACATCGCGCTCAGAAGCTTATCACATTATTATTCTTTGAAAGGTTATATGCATCTTTTTGAGTTAGCAATCACTACCATTTATGTATCTACAGGTCGGTCTAAAAGGTATAGAACTTTAATGGGAGCAACTATACCCATCCGACACGGAAAACAAATGTTATAGGCTGCTTTTTAATTTCTCTTTCTGTACCAAGGCTGCTTGAGACATATATCTATTTAATACAATTTAATGTGGGTTCCAAACCACATGAGCTCACGCTGGCTTCTTGTCAAAGACGCGTAAAACAATCATATAACCACGAGAAGTTATACGGTACTTTTTAATGTTAAATATAAGTTATAAGGAATCCTACGAATAAGTTACAAGTTAATCCTACGCTGGTGTTGTCTTTCTTCCACATGAAAGTAAGGTGAGTCAAACAGGAATAGACATTCTGCTGGGGAAGAAGTGTTTCGTTGTTCTCCGAAGTAAGATGATTGCACATGCCATTGGTTCCGTTAGTGCAGATGGTTACCTAGTTCTAATCTGAGGTGGTCAGATCTTAGATTGTAACACCTCCCTGGTTCCCAGATCATGCGCTGGACTTCACTTGGTTGTAATCGTACCGTGAGATACCTCGCGATAGCAGGAGAAAGCTGGCTTCAAAAGGGGGTTAGACGTAAGCACTGGAGATGCTGATAGACTCCCAACTACCCCATCCTTACGAAGGAAGAGAATGCGCTTAACGCTGAGGGCAGAGATGTAATCGAGTGCATACGGAAGTAAACTGTACACCCAGCTAACATTTTTATAGCCCGCTTTAACTTTAAATTTACAACCCTGAAAATGTAATATATATTTTTTATGTTTGCTTTGTGATTAATGTAGACTTTCTGAAACTAAGCTCTTAGAAAAATCATTAATTATAAGTAAAAACTCATCAAATGAGATCTTAAAAGTTTAAATTTTACGTTGACAAAGTTGTGTTCGTGGATTTTCCCGAGGTACTTTCGTTTCTTCCCACATTCTCATTCCACCGTTCCTTCCATCATCATTCCTTTGCCTTAATCATCCGTCTCCCCTAGCCTAAAGAACAAATCTTGGGACGTTGAACAGCAAGATTGAAAGATTTTGACACTTAACGTGGGAATACTACCTAGCCTCCAGCAATCTTCGACTGAATCAAAATAGTTTTCTACTTTACTTTAACCTATGGCACAATTGTGTGCGCAGAACATCAGAATTTTATTTCAATTTAGTGGCAGAATTATAATTATTACGTCCACTGCTGTTCTTCTCTGACAAAGTATTATGCAATACATTTATAGGCTGGAGCCGCTATAGTATACTTTCTCAGTAATCCACGAAATAGACATAAATTTATCATTTATGAAATTACATGAATAGGTGCATGTTCATTTAGATCACGGTATAGACTGAGAATGGCTAAAAAAAGGATACATTTGAACAAAAATATGTACCTTTCTTAGGGGGTTTGTGTATTATATATATATATATTACATGATTGAGAATATACTTGCTAAAAATTTTATCATTGCTTCACTGCTTTAAGGTGATGCAAGATCACTGGGTTAATCGAAGTTAAAGATTCAGTTTAGGCACACAAAATATACAAAAAGTGAAACCTATTAATATTTTTTAGTAAACTTAAATACGATTGTTTCAAAGTATAAGGAAATATGAAAAATTAAAACAAGCTATTTTGATTCAACATACTATAAAACATTAACATCCTTCCTCTTCATACCCTCCGAGGCATGGTTTAAAGTATGAGATATCATATTTTGCCTCACTCTAATTATAAAACTGCGCTACACTTCCATACTATGGAGATTAAATGTTGAAAATGTAACGTTTTAGATCTATTATTTCCAATTTAAATAGAAGGATAAAATCAGAAATTGAATTTACTCTGACGCTAAATCCATATCGAGAAATCTCGTTTAGTTTTCTCCCTATTTGTTACTAGTCTTGCTCTATGACGAGCAATATTGTAATCGGAAATATGATCATATATTCTATTTTTGTCCGTTTTCAATACAGGGATTAGGGCTGATATGGAGGTCTAAATATCACTCAATTCTTTAATTTAACTACAAGGAACATTTTATCTCAACTTTACATTGCTATATAAGTATTTGTAAAATCATTTCATCATTTTGTAAGAAAAGTCAATGAACAATAGATTAGCGTACCTTTAACCATCACACCAAATTTCTTTGTATTGCACGATCCTTTCGGGTTTCATATTCCAACACGTCATCGTCCTCTCCCATAAAAATATTGGAACACACTTTTCTAGTGGATTGTGTTGTTGAACGTGAAGTGAAGAAGCAACTACTATTGGAAACTAGAACTGTCTCCAAGCCGTCCGAAATTTGAAACCTGCAAGAGTGCATCATCGCAGAAGCAGCCCATGAAATAAGTCCATACTATCATTCAAATATCATTGAGCTATCATTGAGTCCAGACTATCATTGAACTATGATACTCGTAAAACAATCCATTCATCACCCTGGTCAATTTGATGTGATACGAAATCCAATCGTCAACATCAGAGTTGATTCCATTGCATCCAAGAAAGTTACCCAGCAACTTTGAAGAGTCATTTCATCAATTGGAACAACCAGAGCAAAGGGTAATTAAGATAAGTGATCCTATTCTATCCTAATAGTTGACTCTGTTCTTCTATTCACTCTTTTACTAGTCGGTCTCTTACTAGTCATCTAAACTAGTCGGTCTTTTATAATTTGAAATTGTTGAATCTTATTTATGTATGGAAGCATAACCTTCCACAAAATTAGTTTCGTTTGAGTTGTCAATTCTCATCCCCAATAACATCCCTCAGTTTGAGCAATTTATGGTAATTCATGAGTAAGTCATAAGTGAGTATTTGAGATAATTGAACTGACACCTACACACTATTCTTCTACCACTAAATCTATATATTTAAAAACAAAATAAGTAGCAGTGTCATATGTACAACACGTGATAGAGTTTAGTTTCTATAACGTGATATTTTCTGGACTAATAATGAAACCAAAATTGGTACAAATCTACTACCACATTCACTTTTAGTAGATTAGAGTTGAGGTGGAACATATTTTCGCGACGTTGAACTAATTGCATAAAACCGCTTCTCCTTACTACCGTTTACACTTTATAAAGTTCAATGTTTAAACATTTTGGTATGTGAACGTTGAAACCTAAAATCGTATCACTTCCGGTTATGATAATGGAATAAAAGTAAAGATCGAAGCTACTTTTCGGATGTTAAATACATGTAGCAAACCATTTCTCGCTGTCTCTTGCTGTTTCTGTTGTCATATCTCTCGACGGACTGACAAAGCTGCTCTGTAAGACTTTCGATACATATATAACATAGTACGGAAGTCTAAAATTCATGAGCGAATTCTGACAACAGTTTCTTTTAACTGTTTCAGCACATTTTGATTCAGTAACACTATCCATCACGACTCTGGAACTCACTAAAGAAGTAATAAACACTTCACACTGTAATTTAGTTTTTAATTAATAAGTGTATATACTCTGGTCAAAAGTGTTTATTATTTCTTCAGTAACACTAGCATCATAAATTATTTTCTTCATATTCAATTCGAACTTTTCATGTAAATTGTTTTGAATTAGACTTTTTCCCTGTTTTTATGAGTGTAAACTATTTTAAGCACTCATATCATCATCATTATCATTGCGATCATTGAAATTGTTTTAGAATCAATTCTTCAAATTTCAGAGTTTTCCTTTACTGCGGTCTTTCATTTAGTTTGAATAAAGAATTTCCTTTCTTAATTTTACCCATTAATCCCATTTTTTCTTTTTAGTTTCTACAATAAGTTCTATTGCTATAGAATTGTTCTCAAAAATAATGTTCAAACTAGTTTCTTTTTTCTATCTTGAAACCTTTTACGCTGCGAAACTTTTGTTTTCAGTTCTCAATCATTATCTTAATTCTCCTGTGTTCTTAAGTATTGGTTATCTCTAGTCGCTTTTCATCGCTCTTCCGAACTGTTTATACAGTGTTAAACTGACTCAACAGCCCGTAGGAAGCCAGGAGAAACCAGCTGGCTTTTGGTACTTGTGCATTTTGGGAAGATGTGCGGTCAGTACATTGACTGCTAATAAAGCGAGTTCGCTGGTTCTTTCTCTCAAGTAATCCCCCCCCATTTTGGGAAGGGGTAGATTGTTGACGCTAGGTGGACAGGTCAACGCCAACTCCATATGGTGAGTTTGTGAACGGTTACCCATCTTTCTTCTGACCAGATACTACTCTGCTTGACTTTTTTGATCTCCCGGGAAGTGGTATTCCTTTGTGATTTATAAATTGGCAGTCCATATACTACAGCCACAAACATAATTGATGCGGTTATGCTACGTGTTATCTATGATTTAGAGACGTATGAGGGAGGTATCGTATCATATCAACAACCAACATTTCACTAGAATTCTAGGCGTAGGTTATTTCTACACTAATATTCATGAACATTCTAATTATGGTGAAATAAAAACGAATTGAACTTCGGAAAATGATTTTAACGCATGTAAGTTATGCGTATTCGTTGAGTTCAGTTGATTTTGAGTTTAATGTCCCTTTCAGCAGTGAGGTTATATGAGACGGGACATACTGATTAACGTGGAACCACATAAGCTCCCGTCAGAAATCGAACTCGCGCCTCCCACGCCAAAGGTGTATGCGTATTCCTGTCTGTAGAAATGTTGCAAGTACCTTATCCTGAATAGGCATTCACAAACATGAAGTAAACAAATGTCTCAATAATACAAGTCCTGCAGATTATACAGTTCAGTATTTGTAACGATCACTTTAATGTCCAGGGTTGATCCAAGGGTGAATACGGAGTCCTCCTCTTACTATAGTCTAACATCTCAATTTCTAACGACTTTGAGAATCCAAGTAGTTTTGTTCTTCGACTAATGCTGAGGTCATGCACTTACTGCACTGGTAGTGAACATAGTAAATACGTGTACCTACAGGAATATACTTGTCTCATCATGTTTGTCAATGCATGAACTTACAGGATGACGTTGTGTAAAGTAGTTGACTTCAGTGCGTGGGAACAAATTCTAAGACAAAATACAAGATAAAGAATTCTTAAATTAATTAAAAACGAGTTTTTAAATATCCAAATTTTCCTTTCACCATCTTCTGCAAGACATTTTAAAGAGTAATGAACTGAAAGTACAATCAAGGATAAAAGTTTAGTAAATGAGTTTAAAGTAATGCGTGATAGTGAATAATCATTCATCCTATTTCCCTTGTCGATTACTTCGAAATGATGACCTGATAACTATTTAAATTCCTCGGAAAACTCAGGCTTATGCAAACTAGAATTCTAATTTCATCTTTCGTGAGGTATTTCTTTTATCTTTTAACCAATATAATACCTTAGCTGCATTCTTTTGTTTCTGTAAAATACTTCTCTATTTACAAAACTTACTAGTAGTGTGTTTAATTCTGCGTGTGCTACAAGTATCTGTGTTGTTATTAGGATTATGGGTGGCATTCTTAGAAGAACACAACCAACAAAGGCGCAATCTGTTAATTAACAGTTCTTAAATACATACACGTACAGTATGTAAATAAATAAACAATATTTTTTTAGCAGAAGAAAACCTGATAGTTATATTGACCGACCAAAAACAACATGCATTTCAACTGTATTTTTTATTTTCTTTTAAACTATGCATGGGATTTTCACATCAAACATGCCATTTAGTTCAGCTTGATATATATAATGTTGTAAGGTTTCATTCCCGCAAGCACTATAACAACATGGTTTTACTACTACGAACACGTGTTACTACGTTCGAACATAAACAATAGCAGACGACGAAAAGAGACCATAGAAAGACAGGAAGAGTATTGGAAAAGAACTACGAAATAGGCCGACATTCCCGTCATGGATCTTTCCTTCAAGAAAAGCATATAAAAGAAGTCTTCAATAAGAGGAAGCTATCAGTTTATCGCTGGTCACTCTCACCCACTAATACTGTCTCCTACGGCTGCTATGGGCTATAGAGAATTCCTTTAAAACCATCTCCTGTGGCTACAATGAGTGAACGAGTTATCCTTTACTAAGCTTCTATCGAGTCTGCAATGAGCTCCGAAGAATTCCTTTAGTTATCTCCTGAGGCTGCTATGAGCAAAGGAGTTATCATCGATACTTGACTACAACCGAAAGACCAGGGTTTCCGCCAGGATTTCAAAACCAGGGGGTGTTCAAACATTTAAGTAAGGGTGTGGGTACTTGAATTTTAGAAAATTTATATTATTATTTTTACCTTTCTCGTATTATTCTAAAATTCTACAACAACACAAAAGATGATACCTTTCCACTGCAATCCTAATTTCAACAAAGTTGAATATGTTGAATTAAACTTTTCGTTATTTATTTATTTATTTATTTTTATTTTACGTGGATACCCATTACAATCAAGGTAAGTTATACAATTAACGAATTAATTCACTTGACTGATGTCGAACTAAAATCCGTCGTAGTTTTCTTGATTATTGTATGCATGGACAAATAAACGTCGGATGTTCTAAATTTATAATTTCTCTTGTGATTCTTAGATTTCTATTTGTTCTGCCTAAAATGAAAATTTTTTCACGTCTGAGATCAGTCAGTGATTAAGTTAGGTTAGATGAACTCGATCTGATACTTGAAGTGCTAAAACAACAACACGATATACTAGAACATTTATTGCTAATTGCAGATATTGTACACTCATGTCCAAAATGATTGTCGCATATCTATAACTGTTCTCTTGTAAGAATATAATTTGATAATTATTTTGCAAGGTTTTTTTTAAAACTGATACTATGTGTATAATCAGGAAATGTATATTTGTGGTAAATTTCATGCGAAAAGAATTATAAATACGAAAATTAGAATGAGTAAAACAAAATGTTGCTAAGTGGACAAGAAAGTTTATTTTCGTTTTACTGCTCTTATTTACTGCTCTTTTGACATGAAAATTACCACATATATGTCTTTGACAATTATCACATACTAATATTGTAGGAAATACCGGGCGAATTCGTTATCAAATTATATTCCTACAACATATTTATAAACATGCGACAATAATTTTGCCATGGGTGTACCTTTATCGCAATATTGTAGGTAACTCAATTCGTTTAAATTTATAGCCAATGTAATTTTGTATTTTTTTTTTTTTTTTTTTTTTACCAGTGTGACTCATATATTCACGAATGTATTAATAGTGTTGATGACTACCGTATGCATATTTTGACAAACTCTCCTCTGAACCGTCATTAGGCTTCTTCACATTTTCACACATCGTAACTCCACTTTATAACCTATACATGCCTTATGCGGGTTCGTTTAATAATCAAGTTAAATGCTTCTTGTGTTCCTAATGCATAAAATATTGGAAATATATTTGCAAGCATAGTTGTGAACCGCGGTGCATTGTTACAAAGATTGAAAATCACTGTTCAAAGTTCTTTAATGTTCTTTGAAACGCCAATTCATTTATTTTGATTCACTCATGGCGCAACTGAACCGATGCCACTCGTATAGGGCTTCTCAACTATGCTTAGTATGATCTAGGCAGTAATTTAAGCTATTATTTATATATTTTTGAAAGTTTATATATACCTACCATAGTCTGGATACTAGCTGCCCCCCTAGTTTTTATCTTCTAGATCCGCCACTGATGCACAACTTTCAAAATTTTCAAAATCAGCCTCAACATTTTTATTTTCACTTCAAACATCAGGTAAACAAGGTGCTTCCAAGGACACCTTCACCAAATTATTAACGTGTTCTGGTGTGAGCCGGCAGTGTTCTGAAATTAAAATACTATTTATTGTTGAAGATGATCTCTCCACTGAAGGGATACCGATTGGAAAAAGCACACATTTTGTTGCTAGAGCTGACAAATTAGGAAATATACTTCCTCACAGGAAAGTTTCAATTAGAAATCCCTTGAAGAATGTTCTTTCAATCGCTTGAGAGTTCTAAATTCAAATAGGACTTCTTCGCACAAAACATGAAATAATTGTGAAAAATTCCCTATTCAGGCTCGGATCACGACAGAAATTTGGGAGGATGGTGTTACTGGAATTTTAGGAGGGGACGCGGGTGGCTCAGTGGTAGAGCGTTCACCTCCGGTGCTTGGGGTCCCTGGTTCGATCCCAGCTCGCGCCGTGTGGACTTTCTGGTGGACAAACACCATGCTCGTGGGGTTTCTCGGGGTTCTCCCGTTTCCTCCCACTTTCGTCATTCCACCATTTCATTCATTTTTCATCATCACCGTCTCCTTTAACGTAATCGGCATAATCGTGGGACGTAAAACTTAAAGATTTCATTTCATTTTTTGGAAGTATAGGAGGGTGACACCCTCTCATTGGGGGTATGGCGGAATCCCTGCGAAAGACAATTGATCCTTTACTCCGAGGCCACTTTCGTGTGCCGAGAATTTTATTGAACTTTGAAAACATGTTAAAAATTTACAAAGACTTTGTAAAAATGTTTATAATACTTTATTTTTATAATAAAAGGTGACGGGTTTAAATACCGAGTTACTGTGCAATAGTTAATGAGAAATAGCCCGAAATTATCATTAATTCTTAAATTTTAATTTCTGCTTAACTAAAATAACGTCAAAGATTAATGACAGGAAGTTCGGCCTATTTCGAAGTTTTTCCGGTCCTCTTCGGGTCTTCCTGGTGGTATGTTAGAACGTAAGAACACGTAGTAAAACAACGTGGTTATAGTGCGTGCGGGAATGAAACCTTACAATTCGAATATATATATATATTATAAGGTTGCAACATGAGCATGTAAGTTTATTGTGAAACGATGAAGTATTTTGCTCCAAAATAAGTGTGCAGGGGAGGACGCCGAGGTTTCTCTGCCGTGATTCGTGCCACTTAGACGTTATGTTGATTCCCGGCTCTGTTAGGCGTAGTTTCACAATAAACTCACATGCTCATATTGCAGGTTTTTTGCTGTGGACTATACCGTCAGTTTGCTAGTGTCATAATAAAGAGCTTGATACTGGTATACTTCATTACAACGGCGCCGACTTTCCTAAATTTATGTGGGTGCATATCAATGGCGGGAAGTGTTATATGTTTTGAGGGAAGTTTCGATATTGATTGATTGCCTTTCAATTATAATCTTTTATGGACACTGTCATAAAGGGCTGTGCTGTGATAAAGTAAAATATACCGTTATCATAAGGATAAGTTGGAGCTGCTCTAACTTAGTCGGTAATATGACTGACTTAAACGCAAGAGAAACGGGTTCAAACCTCGATCCAAAGCTAAGTTACTGTCATGAATATTATCAATGTATGTAATCCTAACATTAAATATATACTTTAAACAATTTGCATGATGCACAATGATTGCAAGAGGTAATGATATTATCAACATGTTACTAAAAGAAAATACCACATTCATAGAAATTAAAATGAAAAAGATTTTCATGAAAGCAAATAATTTTAATGGTATTGCAGAAAGAACTGTGGAAGTGTTTTCTTGTAAACATAAACCACAAAATGACTAACTTAAGTGTGTTGCTTGATTGACTTTGCACAAACACATTTGAAACAAATAATTGTGTTTTAAAGGTTAGAAATGTCAACTTCCATCTCAATGTTTCAAATGCTTATTATTTTTTTGATAATGGCAAGTGAGAAATACTTATTTTATTTTATTTCTATCAAAGTAATAACCTTGTGGTTGCGGTGCACCCACAAGATTATTTGTGCGGGTGCTGGAGTCCCGGAGCACCCACGTAGTCCGCGTGCATGCTTCACTATCGGTTAAGACTTAAAACCCTTTTGTGAGCAATGGGAAGGATTCTCCTTATTAAAAAGATATTAAGTGTGCTCATATTTGCTTCACTGGGAGCTTTATTCCCAGTTCAATCATGAATTGCGTGTTCATTAGAGGAATGGTAACTGCACTGGTTTCATTTTTTTAGAATGTCCTGCATCTAATATGCAAGTATTCAAATGTTTTTTTGATTACGATTTTTGAACTTTTCTATCATTTTCAAATTTGAAAAGCTTCTTGCTTTTATTCCCTTAATACTACACTCTAATACTTTATATTGGCAATGAGCATGAAAAAGTGTCGAATATAGTAGCAACAATCACCATCTGTACATAGGATTTATTGACTGTATTTTATTTTTCTAAGTCCAGCTTTTATTGTTTTTATTGTATATACATTCTGAAATAACGTTTTATGTGAATTAACAGCGATGATATACGACTAGCGACTTGTGGTGTTAAAGACACGAATGACAAACCTACGCATCCTTCATTCAGTCCACCTAACCCTCGAGATATTTCCTGTGTGCAAGTATGAAACCAGATGAAAATCCTAGGCCCTCCAAGATCGATGTACATGCTGTAAACTAACGTTAAATCGAATAATCTAGATGAGTCATAAACATAAACTAGATTATAAGGATTCGGACTCGGATTTAGATTTCTGGGATCTCGACATCTAAATCCTATGTTAGCCCGTCACGTGTGAGGGATGACGTCCCTCGGTGATCACACAATCCGAGGAAAGGGAAGGAAGGAAACGACCTGGGATTTGTATGTTAGATAAAATCTCTGCGTTTCCCTGGCGTGAATAAGGAAAACCCAGGAAAACCTTATTAAGGATAGCTGGTCTGAAAAATCTTTTACATTTTTCGGCCGAGTGTTCCCACCAAGAACTTAACCAAGGACCGCTCGCACCATAGGCATCGTCCTACCCTACCCAGTGGTGCTATTCTAGTTTTTCAACAACCGGTTCTTTATACATATACTGCATATGTATATAGAACTGTGCTGTATATATATATATATATATATATATATATATATATATAGAGAGAGAGAGAGAGAGAGAGAGAGAACTTTCTTAAGAAACAAACCATACAAAGTAGACAAAAGCATTTTTTTTTACTGGATATTACAAGTGACAAGTAGACCTACCCAGCATCCTAATACAAGGTGGTATGACGAAATTAGGTAGCACTGCGAATATCTTGGAAACGAATTATCCAAGTTCCCTTGATCCCTCCAAGGTTGTCAAAAAGTATTGGAAAGACCTTAATCCAGCAATGGATCAACAACTATTGTTAATGGTATATATGCGTTTCATAAATAAATAACCCTCACCACTGCACTCATGTGATCCTAGTTCACAACCTCGTTCTGAGAGATCGTATGTTTAACCCTGTATTTGTAAGAATTTATATATATATATATATATATATATATAAAACAAAGATAGTTAAACTAAAGTTTACTCTTCCTGGATATAACTGGGTAAAATTTACTGTTAAGTCTGGGTATAACAAACTATTCTGGAAGCTCGAATTATTTTAACAATTGGTTCTAGTGAACTAACCGGCTGAATAGCACCACTGGTTCTACCGCTTCTAGAAAAAGATGTACAGCGAAAGAATTAACAGGTTGCAAGGTGACTGTACAGCATCAATTTTTAAGTTCACAAACAAACTAATTCCCTTTTCTTATTTTCTCCGAGAACTAAACTATGAGTTACTACATTCATCGTTAAACGCTATTAATATTGTATATTTAATTGTTATACATTAGTTAAAGGAAATAATCACAAATATCGAGATTCTTCAGTAGAATATATAATAATACAGTGTCGACATATTAAAACACACCTATGATGTGCAAAAATAAGTAGTTAAATGAATAAAATGTGCAGAAATTTTATACTGTTAGAATATGATACTTAATTTAAAGACGAGTGAGAAAGGCTTTCTAATATGATTACATCTACTTTAATTTTCGAATGAAAACATCAATGTTACCAGATAACCTTCAAGAAAGCAGCAAGTGAAAGAACAAAGCCCATATTTATTTTTAAATCTTCAAAAGTTGAGGGGATAATTGTTCAAAGTTACTACTTTAGTTGTCTTAAGATAATATATTGTACGGATTACTTTAATTTTTTCTCGCATTTAAACGAACCTTTATCTTTTTATTTTTGTATAAGATTGATTGCTGTTAGTAATTCTTTACATTTTCCACTATTATATCACGCATTAGTTACTACAACATGCATGCAACTCAATTTTCGAAGGGTGCGTGCGTTAACTCTTAAATAAAAATGTGATCGTTATTCAGATCTGGGATGTATTAATGCATGGAGTTAATTAAGGCTTATACTGTATAAAAGTTTAAGATTATATCACGGACACAGTTTTCCAACGTTACCAGCCGAAAAACAATTCTTGTAGTCATAGAATAGGATAAGTTTCGGCTTTCTGCAATGTTCGGTGATTTTGTACAGAAATAATTCGTAAAGTAGTGTAGGAGACAGCGTAAATTTTCAGTTTCCTAAAATGAATTCTCCATAAAGATATCGCTCCCGACAAATACTGACTAATTCTTTACAGACAGACAGACTATCCCACCCTACAATGTAGTTAACGAAAGCTGTCTCTGACAGAGAGCTACAAATGTTGAAAGCGAGACAAAAGGGATGTTGATTCGACAATCTCTTCAGAATTCTTTTACGATGTTGCTAGGCAACCAAGGTCGCTGACCACACTGTTGCCGGTAGTTGAGGGTTTGTATCATCTGTCAAATAATTGTTTCTGTTATAATATAGTAGGGTCTGTCTAATAGATGTTTGAGTATGTGCTGTTTTAAGTGTTCTTAATTGTTGATTCTAAATATGTTCAATGAGTGCTGTGTTTACAAACGAAAGATAAATTTGGCCCCTAAAAATAGTGGAACAACATCCAAAACGCTTCAACATCAGAAGCTGGTCATAGAAACGCAAGGTGCTATTTCGAAGACGAGAAAGGAAATAAAGATCCCCTTTTGCCAGTAGAACAGGTGATCAAGCGCATTTCGAATGTTTTGAAAGTAGATGAATGAACTATTACAGTGTCCGCGTCATTGCAGGAAAACTCGGAGGCAGTAACATTTATGTGATATTTATTTTAATGTATAATATTTATGTATCATGAGAACTGCTTCAAAAAGGCACGAGCAAGTCTAAATTCAATCCTAGATGAGTTCACAAAAAATGCAATTCGATTTCATATTTGTAGTTACTATTCCAAAAAAGTTTTCAACTTTAAATCCTTTCCTTGATTCGTTGCAGAAAGATAAACTCACCGGTAGGGACACAAGACTGTACAAAACATTTAAAAAGATAAGTTTTCAACACTAGAAATTTACAGGAAGAAAGATTTTATTAGAAGAAGGATATACTTGTTATGTAGTTTCGTTTTTATGAGAGAAGTGGTAAATACTCAACCTGAGAGAATAATATGGTTTGACGAAATAAATGCTAATTAAATAATATAAGTAAATACTAATTACTCCGCCAGCAAATGCTAGATTGACTTGACACGCATGCCTGTTCGAATTGGCAAATATGTTCCTTTTCTTTTCATGCAGGAAAGTGTGAGTTTTCATTTCAAATTGTCTAATCTTATTTTATATCATGTAAGATGACAGAAATTTCGGATTTTGTATAAATTCGATTTAAAACTAAGTTCATTAATCTATTAGTTACTGATGCTGTAGATTCATGTGCGGAAGATTAGAGCACTCAATCCTATAAATTTTATATTCTTTCAGGACACACATGAGTTTTGTGTATTACACACACACACAAATATATATATCAAATGTGATTATGAATAGTTTTCTGCGACTAATTTATTTCTTACAATTGACTTTTTCATGTTTTAGGGTGAAGGAAGGTCTTGTCTCTTCTCTCCCTTTCTAAAAATAAAATAAAATAAACTTTTTCCAAGGTATCTTGCTCAAAGAGTCTAAATCCTCAAATCCACCTTCTAGCATGCGGTATTGTTCCAAGTACTATTATTGTTGTTATTTAGAAATTATTCTCCCTGTCCTACTACTGTGATTATAGACTTATATGTTGTTAACCATCCTAAGTTTGTCGTCGCAGCTGCTGCCTCTGTGGTTGCAGAACCTTTGACAACAGCGCCTCCAATACAGTACGTGCTCTCTCAAACTGCCAGAAGCCAGCTTTTGTTAACTGCACTGCAAGTAAAATTGTGACGAGAACCAAACCTTTAAAACCACACCTAACAGAGAATATGATGTGAACATTTTTGAAATAAATTACAGCAATGGAGTTTACTTAATGTTAATTTTTTTTGTACATAGAAGAAGTTAGACCATATGTGATGATAACAGATATACTTCTAATGTCAATGTTGTTCAAAGGTAAATTATGTTTCAATAGATTGAGATGAAAGTGGATATGAAAATGTCTCGCATGTTAAGCAGACGAACGAAGATCTGCCAATTTGAATCGTAAGCACACAACAAAATATCTCTGTGGGTGACGATGATCCATAGAAAACCAAACAACAATATCAGAAGTTTCCGTTTGGCGCGTGGAAATGGTCTGAAATATATATATATTAGACATACATTAGACAACAAAATTTGCATACAATAGATGCTATTAAGAGTTGCTCTAATAATATTCAATTGTGCTATTATGCATAACTATTAAGTAAAGTAGGCTAATGAAACATACACGTGTTTACTAAAGATAGTTATCATTTCAATGCGATTCCTTCCTAGGCTGATTTCTTGCTTCTTCTGCTTCAACTACAATATTATAATCTGTCACTTGACTATATTTATACGGCTTCAATGTGAGAACGTTTTATAGTTTCTCAGGTGCAGAGGGATAGGGCGTTTACTATTTATATCACTAGAGTTCGGATTTTTGGTGCACCACCAAATCATAGAATTTGGCGGTGGTTACTGAAATGTTGTTGTCAAGTTAGCACATGACTTTTGGTTTTTTGAACTCGAATCTCCATCGAATCAAATTCTAATCAAAAAGCACTAAATTTTAAGTTTTCACTCATTAACCGTATATATTGTACCGATGTAGGTTGAAGTTCTTTCTTGTTCCCCGCCAGTATTAACATTAATTTATTGGGGACTTACATTATCGACAACAGTGCACATAATTTTGTTTAAAATGTGTCACAACATAGTAGAAAAGATATCTGAGCGTAAGCTCAAGAAGACACATGGCGAAGAACTGAAAATATTCCCCGGCCTCTACCAGATTATAATTTACGAAGAATATATTTTTAAAAATCCTGAAATTATGAAATGTGCTCTGACTAAAGCACAAATTATCTTTAGTAAAATGAAAGAGTTTGAGTCAATGTTAAAATGAAAACTCACGCTCCGTCTCGCAGTTTAAAGGTAATCCTGGCAAAATGAGAAAGTCTGACAGTCTCGAACATTAATATGGTGGATGTTGTCAAATACAATTTATTTCTATTTAATTCTTCCACGCTTTGAAATACCAACAAGTCAAAGATGAAATTATAATATTCATTTATACTTTATTCACGTTCAATTAAAGACATTTTTCAAGTAATCAAATGCCTAGGTGCATAGAATTTGGTACTACAAACTAACTAACTAACTCACTCTATGGTCTATAAAATTATTAGGTTCAATGTTGCATTCAGAAAAGCTCTCCATTAATTTCTGCCCTTAGCCAGCTGTATCCAATTTCTACTTTGTACAACTATTTCTGCGAAATCCATCTTAATATTATCCCTCCTTCTGCGTCTAAGTCTTCCTAATGAACGTTTTCCGACGATTGGATTTCCAGTAAAATATTTTAAAGCGTTCCTACTTTCTCCCACTCTGGCTACATGACATACCGACCTGAGCCTCCTAGACTACATGACCCCTAACAAGGATTGTTAAACGGTGTAAATTTTCCAGTTCCTCATTATGAATTTGGTACCACAAACATATTAAAATTATGTCTGGGATGTGGTGTCATTATGAACTAAAATAGTTTTAGTTCCATCAAATTTCCGACAAAAGTCGTGTATTTCCACCTTCCTAACAAGTCCTTTTTTATTTCTTTTTTGTGGCCCCGCGTAGCGTAGTTGCTGACGGTCTCGCCTTCGGTGGGAGCGGTCCCAGGTTGAATTCCCGGTGGAGTCATACGGTCTGAAAAGTCTAACACGCATTTTTAGGCCAGCCCCTGAATGAGGTTTTTCTGGGTTTTCTTCATTCATACCAGGCAAATGCCGGGATGGTGCCTAACTTATAGGTCCAAGGCCGCTTCTTTCCCCAATCCTTTCTTTCATCCCTTTCCCCGGATTGCGTGCTTGCCGAGGGACGTCATCCCTCAAATCGTGAGGGGCTAAATGGCCTTAGATGCCGAAAGCCCAGAAATCTAAATCCTAATCCATTTCCTTTTTCCACCATTCCAGTTCTTTTTCCCATCAGAAACTCCTATATATCACTTTTATATACACGTAGATACTTATCTTTCTATCTATGCATCTACATATTTTGTTATGCACAGCAAACTCCTATGTTATATACATAAATGAGTGTCAAATTCATTTATACAGTCTTTAAAATAGATGTCTTACTAATTAAAGCAGCCCAAAATTATGACACGAAGCTAATAAAGATAGTGATGATGATCATGAATAAAATGGTGGAATTAAGAAAGTGAGAGGAAATGGTAGAACACTGTTAAAACATACCCATACTAGCTTTACTCACCACAAAGTTCACTTGATGAGGGATCAGATCGAGACAGGGACCCGTTTGTATGGTGTTGTGTGCCTCAATGATGTATTCTCATGTCCAAAATTTTTTGTCGCATGTATATAAATATGTTGTTGTGAGAATATAATTTGACAACGAATTCGCCCGGTATTTCTTATAATGTTAGTATGTGTATAATCGGCAAAGACAAGTGTGTGGCAAATTTGATGTCAAAAGAGCAATATATAAGAACAATAAAACGAAAATAAAACTTTTTTTGTCCATTAAGCAACATTGTTTTTTATTCGTTCTAATTTTCGTATTTATAATTCTTTTCCTATGAAATTTACCACAAATATACATTTCTGGGTTATACACATAATATCAGTATTAAAAGTACCATGCAAAATCATTATCAAATTATATTCTTACAAGAAGACAGTTATTGATATGCGACAATCATTTTGGACTCCGTAGCACCTTCTCTTCGTTCCATCCAATTCTCAGGAAATGTGAATCGAGAAAAATCTCTCTCATCGAAATGAAGATCTTGCATCGTTTGGCCTAATCCTCGTTTCGCCTAATCAATTATCTGACACTTTTATGACAGATAAAAGATAAGCTTTATTCCCGACATTTTAGGCGAAATAAGGATACTCGTTTGGCCTAATCCTCGTTTTGCCTAAAATGGTGGACTATAGAAAAAATCGCGGAGATAAAACTGGAGGGAAATTTTTCGAAAAAAAAATCCCTACTATGTGAAGAACTGAGAAATACAAATTAGTTTTCCCATAACTAATTTGTAATAGGACTATTTGCTTTCGGAAAAGTGTTTCGACAATTGTACCAGATTTCATTCCAGTTTCAACGCATTTTTGTAACTGTTAATGCATTACAAGGGATCCTATTGTGATTCTATTGTAATTACAATTCATATGAAATTTATAGCTATTTCGAGCTACATCTGACAAAAGATCCGTAAATTTGCTCATAACTTAACAATGGACAACTATGATCGAAATGAGTGATTTGTGACAAATCGTTCTGCTGACAAATTGCTCTTTGGATAATTCCACAATTCAAACATCTCAATGTGTTACTGACAAAGAAAGAAGAAAAATATATTTCATTTCTTATTATTACTTTTGGAATTACAACTTTTGAGTTGAATTTCCACTCGTTTCACACACTACCGGGAATATCCATAGCATAAGTCTCTGAGATGTACAGTACAATGAGACTGAAATCCGGGCTTCTCGGTGGTTGTTTCAGCAGGAAGAAGTTGAATGCTCCTCCAAACAGATGGTGGCCAACCGGGATGTGTTACGAGGGTGGTTGTCCTGCTGGTACACTCCATTTCCACTCGTATGACAGAAATAAAGATATAGTTGACTCTGGTGATCTTCGTACTTCGATACAATACGGGTGAATAGTAGGTACCAAAGGTCCAAAACATTACTTACAGAAAAACACACTATAAATCAACATGGTCTCCGTTATTTTGTACAATTCCAACCTGACATGATTTCGTTGGGCTGACACCAAATTATAGATCACTATCGGCGAGATGAGATTGAAAACGAGACTCATCGCACCAGGGTTTGCTGGTTTAAACCAGCTGTTAAAAATAAATAAATAAATAAATGAATAAATATAACTGGTTTAAAGCAAAACACGAAAAATGTTCGTAAAAGTGTAAGCGTTCGTTAAATCTTGATGAACACACACTTATGGGTTATTACGTTTCACTCCCGTATATTATTCGTATTATATTCAGACCTAAATTTCCCATTCATTATTCAAAAAGATTATACTACAAAAGCAACTTTTGTATTTTTTTTATAAGTTTATGAATGCTTCTTTTGTGATTTTTAAATAGTTTGTTATTATTGTTATGCAATTTCAATCAAAGAAAAATTCTAAATATTGTTTCGTTCTAATAATGTTTACTATTGGTAAAATACATCGAAATGCTGTAGTTTTGGGGGAAGGAGGGTTCATACAAATCCCACGAGAGCCATTTATTGAAATCAGAAGTATCTTTGGTATTTATTTATGTATAAATGGGTCAGAGCCAAAGTGGACTCAAATAATTCGTATCTTTATTCACTTTTCTTTCAGATATGCAAATTAAGTCTATTTCTTCTTCTCGTTGTATTTCTTTAACTTGGACTAATATAAGTCGTAATGAACTAACTTGGACTAAATCAGTTCTTCTGTACTCTGCAGCATTTTGAAATTGTCCATATGTAATTCTGTATAATGGTTTCACTTGTGCAACTGGTTACCTTTTTGTCCTTCTGAAATGACTCTTGACAGTTACATTAACAAGGACCTAAAGATCAGCACAACGTATTTTTACCAGGAGTCGTTCATGAGTGAGTCGGCAGACATATCGCATTTGTGGTCAATTAGTCCCGGTTTCGAGTTCAAATGAAGGACAATTTCTCTCGGATGTAAGCCGAGAAGCGGTTTGATTCCGCTTTAAGCTTATGTGACCTCTTCCAGCATAACCCGATTGTTGCACAATAACCCAAGATGAAACAAACTTATTTCTCTATATATGTGATATAAATACATACAGCAAATTATTTAAACAAAAAACCTGGTTCAAACCCAAAAAATACCGGGTTTAAACAACAACAAAAAGACAAAAAAAAAAAAAAAAAAAAACAGGTTTATTGTTTTGTTTTTTTAAACATGGTTTTTGCCAACCCTGCATTGCACCATGTTACTCGTTTCTATGGTCCAGTCACAGCATTCTGTTGCCAGTGTAAAACATTAACGGTAGTGACATATAATGACAAGTACTGCCGTGTAGTGACAAAACGCTGTAACTTTGGCGGAGAAGTTTTGCGAAAATGAGCCTTAAAGTTTTCATTCGAAAATGTGATCTGTAGGCCTATCGTGTAGAACCAGTGTATCTTGACTTTGGAAACACGTGGTTACATGTAATGTTACGTAAATGCATGTTGTGTGATTAAATTTGGTGAAAACTGATTGGTTGACCATTATTGCCTAGTTACACTGGTTCTACACGATACAGATCACATTTTCGAATGAAAACTTTACGGCTCATTTTCGCAAAACTTCTCCGCCAAAGTTACAGCGTTTTGTCACGACACGGCAGAGTAGTAACCTCGTGGGTTATCGGCTTCTGAAGTCCATACGATGAAGCGAACGTTGTCTACTAACTATCTGGCTGAACCCCTTATTCAGTTGGGTGTCCGTCTTGGCTAAGGTTTACTGGTGTTCGGTGCAGTGAGCAAAGTTATGAAAACATTTATACCTTGTTCTCTTACATGTGAGTTTCTTTTACATTGTTAAATTACTGTAGATTTCCAAATTATGCAGATTCAATATTGAAACCGGAAATATATCTATAACTTACGGCAGGAATAGAGTGATAGTGTGAGACATGCAACCTGTTTATCGGAAGCTGAATTCTCATCAAAAACGATTTCTCATTATCTCTTACGATTTTAAATATTTAGGAATCAATATTGAAACCGAAAGTTGTACTAGTTCTTACTTTAATAGAAGACTCAAGCTGAGATGAAATATATTCTTAAGATTTGGAATCCATACCATAAATCGTTTGGATCGTTAGAGAACGTGTCGATATATATGCGATATATGAGTAGGCCAATGGCAAAACCCGTTAAATTCACTTAAAAAAAAAATGAGATAGTGGTTGCTCTGGAAACCTTAGTTGGAAAGCTATTACAGTAAACCCTCGTTAACACGAATTCCAAGGGACTGAAAAATCAGGAGTTCGTGTTAAAAAAATTCGTGTTAACCGGGGACCCAAATTTTATTATTCGAATACATTTTCTCCATACATACGCACTACAGTATACTGACTATACATACCACTACAGTATATTATGTGTGTCATAGAAAACACTAGAGATGGTATCGAGACGAGACTGAGTAGTCTCGGTCTCGTCTCGATTTCGAAAAGTACGTCTCGGTTCCAAATTCGAGATGAGACCAAGACTATTCCCCGTCTTGATATCATCCACAGAATGGTATCGAGACGAGACTGAGACATTTTCGGTCTCATCTCGATTTCGAAAAGCACGGATCGGTCTCAAATTCGAGACGAGATCGAGATCGAGACTAGTTACGGTCTCGGTACTATCCTCTGAAAAGTGAAAACACTACAGTAAGTTTATTATGCTATCTTTGAAGATTAAAAAAAAAGTTTTCATTGCTACTACGTCCATCAGTCCTCTTTATAATGTCAGTTTGCAACAACACAGAAAATTCACTTGAGGATAAAAGGTTTTACATTTCAATAATACTGTAATACTGATTATAACTGTATTGCAGCTTGAAAAAATGTACTCATTGATCATTTTTTGGTGAAAAATTCCAATTGCACTTTTCTTCAACACATCACGGTCTACTTCCTCTAAGATTTTTAGTTTTGTTTGCAGATCTATACTTGTCTGCTTTCTCTTGGCCATAACTTCTCTCGCACTCTTAAAGAATAGAAAAGCACATCTAAACACAGAACTGCATTTGTTACCGTATTCGCTCGAAAAATGTCCGCACTCTAACTTCAGAGGTGAAATTTACGGGAAAAAATAGCGCCAATACTGCCCACTCCCAAAAGGTCAAGTGGTGGAAACAGCGAGCATTAAGCGCCCTCCGCAAATGGAATTTCCACTCAGAAAATCACAGTCAAGTTATAAAATTGACAACTCCTCTAGCAGAGTGGGTACCGATAGTAACGGAAATGTCACCAATTTGGAGTTACAGGAGAGAGATGATGTTTTGTCTCGAGCTGTAGCCAGCAGCTCGTCTGCCAAGCACCTGTATGTTCAGCTCTTGACGAAGAACAGAATCAACACCTCATAAGAGAGGAAAGATAACCGTTTCTGGTTTTTCTCTTATTTACAAGGCAATTTTCGTCTGTATAAATACTGTATGAAAAAAATTGATCTGGAGTGAAATCTAAAATAAGAAAAATGATCTGAAAAAAACAACAACAAAGGATTGAAAGTTCGTGTTAAATGAAAACATTTACTGACTCAAGGGACTAAAAATTAGTTCGTAATTCGTGCTAACCGAAATTCGTGTTAACCGATAAAACTTCCTATAAGATAACGTGCAGCTATGCCGGGACCGAAATTTCGTTCGTCCTAACCGAGTGTTCGGGTTAAGCGAGTTCGTGTTAACGAGGTTACACTGTATTTCCAAACAGTATTCAGTAGAAAAAGCCATTTTAACTAGTTGAAAATTGAGATTGAAATATGTGCCAATTACCAAAACTTGTTAAATCCATCATGACAACAAATGCAAAACCAGTTAAATTCATAAACTGTTGAATCCCAAATCTGCAAATAACCTCATGAGAAAAGCAGAATCAAACCCGGTTAATTCCATATTTCAAACAATTTGAGGTTTCATACTGTATAGGATTATCTGAATTTAGTTTAGTATATGAGTTTATGAGTTCAGATTAAACTATATGAGTTTAGTAATCTGAATATTTATTGCAACTCTTCGTAAATCATTCGAAATTTTATTTGGCAGGATTTGAAGTGTGTGCTTTCATTTTTTTTTTTTTGGACTGAAAATTGAAAATAGAAATGAAAATGAAATATTTAGTTTTAAGTCTCACGTTATGCCGGTTAGGCTAAAGGAGACGGTGATGATGAGAAATGAATGAAATGGTGGAATGAAGAAAGTGGGAGGAAACGGAAGAACCCCGAGAAAACCCACGAGCACGGTGTTTGTCCACCACAAAGTCCACACGGCGCGAGCTGGGATCGAACCAGGAACCCCAAGCACCGGAGGTGAACGCTCTACTACTGAATCACCGCGCACCCCGGAACGAAATGTAGCCTAAAAGACAAGGTGAGTGGACTATCCTATGCTTAAAAGTCGTTTGTTTTGTATTTCAGGGTAACTCTTTACTTTGAACAGAACAATGTTGGATTAGGTTCTTCTCTAAACAGTCTCTTCAGCTTCAGCAGAACCTCTTTCTTAAAATGTCTCGTGTCAATTATCATTCAAAATTTTAACATGCTTCTGGTACAACATGTTTTTTAAAAAATGCCACTTATTTACCATTTCTGATTCTCTTTCTGCCGCTGTTTTGCTCAAACTCAACATTTGCACATTTTGTTTTGCTATATTTCAAATTCATATATTGGGATAATTGGCAAATTAATATTCACCCTATGTTAGTCCATAAAAAGTTACAAACTCTTCCAAAATATAGTCATTCAGTTTAGAAATGTATACAGCTAGGTATAATTAACTCCGCTTGTAGTTACGAAGGGTTTGACGATTGAAAGCAGCTCAAAGCTCACGTTTTACAAAGAGGTTTTTGAGGAATAGAAAACCGAGAAAATGGTGATGCACCAGAGGACGACGACGATATGGATTTCCATTTAGTAGATGATGATGGAGAGGAGGTTACATAACTCAATTTTTTGCACATTTGAGTCTATTGTTTTCAATTTAGAACAAAATTAATGTAGCATTTATGTATCCATATTCATTTGTGCCAATCTTGTGCAATGTATAGTTGATAATACATTCCCCCCCTTCAACAATATTTTAGTAGGCATAATACTGATTTCTGACTCTGGCTCCCTTTCTTTTTGATAGGTTTTGTATCTTAAGCCTCAACAAAAATGGTCGCTAGTCCAGATGCAAAAGCTGTTATTTCCAATTACATACGCAAAACCTGTTAAATCCAAACTATTTTCTTCAATAACGCAATTTACAGACTAATGTGATTATACAGCTTTCCACAGACCAACACTCACATTATTCTTAATTGTTTAATGTTCTCTAGTTTCTAATGTTATTTTACAATTATGACGTGTTTAAACAGTTTTTCTCGATTTGTCACAAATTTTAAAATGTGAATTTAACGGGTTTTGCTATTCGCTTACTTATATATATTCGTATATATCCATGGTCCTAGTAAATACATAAACAAGTTTTGGTAATCCTAACTCCTCGAAAATAGTTAATATAATATTAATCTATATATTTTGCATTTCTTAATTCTTTATATACTAGGGAATTTTCTCTTATATAATTTCCCTGTGTTGAATTTGCACGGTTTTTTCTTATTGTCCGCCATTTTAGGCGTAACGAGGATTAGGCCAAACGAGGATCCTTATTTCGCCTAAAATGGCGGACACAAATCTTATCTTTTATCTGTCATAAAAGTGTCAGATAATTGGTTAGGCGAAACGAGGATTAGGCCAAACGTGGCGACACGGAAATGAAAGTGGGCTGGAGCCCCTTCTTATGTAAATACTATTCATGTCCATTATCAAAAAAATATTTGTTTTTAAGGTGTACAACTAACTAACTAACTAACTAACTCTATGGCCTATAGTACCCGGAGGTTCAATGCCGCGTTCACAAAAGCTCTCCACTGACTTCTATCCTTAGTTAACTGCATCCAGTTTCTACTTTGTATTCCTATCTCTTCGAGATTCATCTTAGTATTGTCCTGTAACAGCCAAGGTGGGTAATGTTGCCATTACCGTCCCTTCCCAGAAAAACTAAATCTTTGAAAATCAGGAAAGAACGTTTTACGTTCCCTTCCCTCTACTCAAACAAGTAGCCCCTCCGAGAAGAGTTTCCCGGCCAGGTATGTGGTTCACACCGCCGCTTAGCGCACGTAAAAATGTATGCTACTGAAAAAGAATGGTATGCTAAAGTTCAACAAGTAATAATATGTCTTCAAAGGTTGCAGTAACATAACTCTACTTGATAAACAACACAAAAGAATTCAGATAACATTAACAAATTTTATTTTTAATAAAAGCAAAAAAATACGTAATGTTGAATAGAACAACGAATTTTCAAAACTCAAAAAAGTTTTGTCCGATTTGAAAAATATTTTCAACCACTAGTAAATTTAAAAAAAAATTCGATTCATGCAAAAACCATAAGATATTTATAATTACTGAAAAATTTATCAGGCACATGTTGTATGAAGTGAAATTCAAAGATGGCTTCTGCCTTACAACAAGTCATATTTATCGCGAACCATATTTGAAATATAATTATATCACCGGAATTCAATAACAATATTTGAACTGATGGTTCAATTAGAATATTTAACGATTTTCTATCTACATATTTTTATATACACACGGAAAACCCAGAATATGATTTTAAATTCACAAATAAAATATACTACACACAATATTAAATATGGTATGACACATACCTCGCGAAGAGAGCAAGTGACGGGCCCAATCACTTATTTTCAAGGCTCCTTCATCGGAAGGATAAAC